>NW_016823752.1:613426-625769 GCF_001698545.2 Rhinopithecus bieti
TTTTTTTTTTTTTTTTTTTTGAGACAAAGTCTAGCTCTGTCAGTCAGGTGGGAGGGCAGTAGCGCAATCTCAGCTCACTGCAACCTCTGCCTCCCAGGTTCAAGCAATTCTCCTGCCTCAGCCTCCTGAGTAACTGGGATTACAGGCACCTGCCACCACACCCAGGTTCAAGCAATTCTCCTGCCTCAGCCTCCTGAGTAACTGGGATTACAGGCACCTGCCACCACACCCCTCTAATTGTTGTGTTTTTAGTAGAGACGGGTTTTGCCTTGTTGAGCTCCTGAGCTCCAGTGATCCACCCATCTCAGCCTCCCAAAGTGCGGGGAAGACAGGCATGAGCCACCAAGCTGGGCTGATTTATGTAATGTTAACTGGACTATGTAATTATGGTAGCAAGCGTCACTGGATGAATGGGTCTGTGAGCAAATACACCTCTTTGGTCCCCTATGAGCCTCAGCCTGCGGGGTGGGAGCCACAGGGCTGTGGGCCTGTTCTGCAGTGAGTGGGGATGCTGGTGACTCCGGTGGGAGGCTCGTGGAGTCTGTGGTCGCGTGTATCTCTCCTGGCCGGGGTCCCGGTGTGACTGTCAGGGTGCTCATGGGCACTGGCAGAGCCCCAAGTGCAGAGGGTCGGGCATAAAACAGGAGTGGGCAAGTTATTCCAAAAATGGGAGTACAACTTCTTCCTGCCAAGTATTCTGGGCTGACGGTGGTGAAGTTTGTTCTTCTGTTTTTGGAGGATTTTCATGTGCACTTCCCACGTTAAAGTCTCCAGGCACACAATCACCTACCAATCTCAGCATTCCACATGTCTCAAGGGATAGTTATAACGTATTCTGCCTGATCACACTCTTGGTGGGTACAATAAATATTGTATTTTCATTTTTCCATAGCAAATATCCACCAGGAGCCCTTAGGAAGACAACTTCCTCTTCCTCCCTAGAAAGACTAAATGCAACAAACTTAGTCCCATTGAATTCCTATTTCATTCTCCATCTCGAGAAGGGAGGTCTGCGGGGAAGCAGCTTCAGGGCCGTTGGCTTCTTGGAGACCTCCTTCCTGGTGGCTTAGAATATTAACACCACCTAAGTTCAAATTAAATTGAGGAAACATATTTTCAAAGATACACTGAAAAACGGGATTTGCCTCACTTTGTCAGGGTAGACAGATGGATATCAGTTCTCTGGATGTAGCTTCTTTTTAAAAATTTCCCCACTGTTTTGAATTGATATTTTATACTTCTGCAAACATTAGTGACGCTCTATGGGTTAGCCCTGCCCCTGGGAAAGTGTCAGTCTGTGAGGACAAGTAAACAGTTTTCATTCTTCTATAAAGAAACAGTGTAAATCCAGATAACAAACTTATCAAAAAATCCCAGAATTCTTTGTTCTGTGAAGCTTCTGGGTGTTGCTCCAACGGCCAGAGCTGCTCGGGGACCTCGGGCGCAGGCTTGGTGCCTTCTGTTCACCTTACAGATGAGGAAACCGAGGCATGCTCAGGGTCTGGAACCTGCAAGTCATAGCGGAGTACAGTGTCTGACTCCAGGGCTGGTGCATTTAACCATTTCGACCTTTCCCTTAAATACAAACTTGATATTATTGTTATTATTTGAGTCAGGGTCTTGCTTTGTCACCCAAACTGGAGGACAGTGGGACGATCATAGCTCACTGCAGCCTAGACAAGCAATCCTCCCGCCTCAGCCTCCAGAGTAGCTGGGACTACAGGTGTGCACCACCATGTCCAGCTAACTTTTAAGATTTTTTTTGTAGAGATGGAGTCTCCTGGGATTACAGGCATGAGCCTATAATTACAGGCACCTGGCCTATCAAATAATTTTCACAATTTACAGTAAAATTCACTCTTATCAGTATATGGTTCTGTGAATCTGGACAAACACACGGCTAGGCAGGCATCACCACAATCAAGATTCTGTCACCTTCAACAATCCTGTCCTTTGAAGTCGGCCCACTGCCCGCATCACTGACCTCCTCCCCATTCCCGTAGTTCAGCCATTTCCATGGTGTCGTCCGTGGAATCATACAGATTGTAGCCTTTGAGTCTGGTTTCTTTCACTCAGTGCATTGGAGATCCATCCAGGACTTTGTATGTGTCAATAGTTCATTCCATTTTATTGCTGAAGTACTTCATTTTGTGGATGAACTGCAATTTTTAAAAATCCCTTCATCAGCTGAAGACATTTGGAATGTGTAAAGCCAACATTATAAACATTCACCTACAGGTTTTTGTGTGAACTAGCTTTCATTTATCTTGACTGAACACTTTGTGTGGGATCACTGGGTCATATGATAAGTGCATGTTTAACTAACTAGTAAGAAATTACAAACCGTCTTTCCAACGTGGCAGTAAAATTTGGCATTCCCACCACAAATGTGCGCGTGTTCTAATTGCTCCACAGTCTTGCCAGCTCTTCATATTGTTGGTGTTTGTTTATTTTAGTCATTCTTTTGTAGATGGACTATTCTGTCTGCATTCAATTTCCTTTGCACTTTTATCAAAAAGCAAGTGGTTCTGTTTGTGTTGGTCTATTTCTGGATTCCTTTTTATATCCCATTATTCCATTTGTCTAACTTTTCTCCAGTACCACGTTTTCTGTCTTACTGCAGGTTTATAGTAAAGCATAAAATCAGGTAATATGTCTCCTCCAACTTCATCTTCAAAATTGTTTTGGTTCTTTTCACTTTGCATATAAAGTTTAGAATCAGCTTGTCATTGTCTACAAAGTATTTTTTTCTGGAACAGTGATAAGGAGGTGTATATAGGAATCTGTAGATCAACTTTGGAAGAATTGACTTTTTTTTTTTTTTTTTTTTGGATGGCGTCTTCTCTGTAACCTTGCGGCTGGAGTGCGGTGGCCAGGATCCCGGCTTCACTGCCAATGGCTCCGCCCTTCCCGGGTTCCCAACATTCTCTTGCCCTCAGCCTCCTGAGTAGCTGGGACTACAGGAACCCGCCCACCACGCCTAGCCAATTTTTTGTATTTTTTAGTAGAGCACGAGGTTTCACCTGTGGTTAAGCCAGGGATGCGTTCTCAATCTCACTGACCTTGTGCATTCTGCCTGCCCTTGCGCTCCCAAAGTGCTGGGATTACAGTGCGGTGAGCCACACGCCCGGCCAGAATGACATCTTAATATTGAAAGCCTTGCCCCATCCATGAACATGGATATCTATTAGTTCTATTTTCAGTCTTATTTTGATTTCTTTTGCAGCTATTCAGCATTTGGGATCTGCAAACTATATTCGTTTTAGCATTTTTACCTTAAGTATTTCCTTTGTATTTTTTGCTTGCTATTGCTAAATGATGCCAATTTTATTTTTTTATTTTTATGTATTTATTTTTTTGACGATAGGAGTCTTGCTGCTATCTCCCAGGCTGGAGTGCAGTGGTACAATCTCAGCATCCCACTGCACCTCCGGGGCCCTCCCAGGTTCAAGAGCATCTCTCTGCCTTCAGCTCCCAGTAGCTGGGATTACAGGTGCCTGCCCCACGCCTGGGCCTAAAATTTTTGCTTTTTGGTTTTTTTTTTTTAGTGGGAGATGGGTTTTTGGCCCGTGTTGGACCAGGCTGCGTCGTTGAACTCCATACCTCAGGGTGATCCACCTGGGCCTCGGGCTCCCAAAGCTGCTGGGGCATTAAGGCCATGAACCATCACGCCACGCGCCCCAATTTTTTTAAATATACGATTTCCAGTTGTCATTATGAGTTTTGTAGAAGCTACCACTCGGTTTTTGCATGGGCCTCTCCTTTCTGCTCTGGCCTCTCAGGTTTAGAACAGTCTTCTGCCTGTGCTGGGACTCACCCTCTCTGCTATGTTTTAGCACAGAATGACCAAGAATCCCATTCAGAGCAGTTCCTGGTCAAGTCTGCCCTCTAAGAGTCATGAGAGCCGCTGGGATGCGCGACCCACGCGTGCATAACAGCAAACTTAGTACGAATTGTACTAACTTGGAGCGAAAAGTCAGGCTGACTTATGGCCTGTCTTTGTAGAATTTTAAAAATAAATCAAACATGTTTTTCTGCGCTCCTGCTAAGCCATTTTGCGAATAAAACCATAAACCAGAAGTGTACTGAGATGTTCTTGGCCCTGCAACTTGATCCTCCAAATTATGTTTCTTCAAAACCAGAGAAAGAGGTTTCTTCAGAGGGATTCTTTTTTTTTTTTTTTTTTTTTTTTTTGAGACAGTGTCACTCTGTCACCAGGCTGGAGTGCATGTGGCATGATCTTGGCTCACTGCAATCTCTGCCTGCCACATTCAGGCGATTCTCCTGCCTCAGCCTCCCGAGTAGTTGGGACTACAGACACAAGCCAGCACGCCCAGCTAATTTTTTTATTTTTAGTAGAGATGGGGTTTCACCATGTTGGCCAGGGTGGTCTCGATCTCTTGACCTTGTGATCCACCCGCCTCCACTTCCCAAAGTGCTGGGATTATAGGCATGAGCCACCACGCCCAGCTAACTTTGGTATTTTTAGTAGAGACAGGGTTTCACCATGTTGACCAGGATGGTCTTGATCTCTTGACCTCAGGTGATCTGCCCACCTCGGCCTCCCAAAGTGCTGGGACTACAGATGTGCGCCACCACGCCCATCTAATTTTTGTATTTTTATTAGAGGATGGGGTTTCACCATGTTGGCCAGGATGGTCTCGATCTCTTGACCTCATGATCCACCCACCTCGACCTCTCCCAAAGTGCTGGGATTCCAGGCGTGAGCCACCACGCCCGGCCCTTAAGAGGGATTCTTTGGCTTTCAGTGGATGGCGTTAGTGTCTGTTTTCTCTCTCTGGGTCTTCCTTCCTTGCCCTTGTATCATTCGTCACGTATTTAGTGAGCTATTATTGCCTCCCAGGTTCTGTTCCAGAGTGGAAGGCCCAGTGGACAGACAAGGGCCTGTCCTTCCAGAGCCTGATTTTCTCAGTAATCACCTAGCACACAATCATCTGCCCATGTCCAGAGGATCATACACTGTGGATCACCTTGGAATTGGAGCTCATAAAATTTTACCCTATAGTGCTTTTCTTGACTGTAGCCTATGAAGTTATTGTAAGTTTTTATCTGCTAAATGCAGCTGGTGCCTCAGATTTTTTTCTTTTTGTGGCAGCTTATAGAATTTCACAAATTGCATATGCCTTCTTTTCTAAAGTATGGTTTCTTTTAAAATAATGGTTTCTTTTCAAATATGTGCAGGGCCGGGCACAGTGGCTCACACCTGGAATCCCAGCACTTTGGGAGGCCGAGGTGGGTGGATCACAAGGTTAAGAGTTTGAGACCATCCTGGCCAACATGGTGAAATCCTGTCTCTACTAAAAATACAAAAATTAGCTGGGCATGGTGGTGCGTGCCTGTAATCCCAGCTACTTGGGAGGCTGAGGCAGGAGAATTGCTTGAACCCAGGAGGCAGAGGTTGCAGTGAGCTGAGGTTGCACCACTGCACTCCAGCCTGGGCGACAGAACGAGACTCCGTCTCGAAAAAAATAAAATACGTATAGTGTAGTATCAAAGGAAAACAGCAAAACTTTAAAGATTTGCTTTGAAAATTAACTGTTTTGTAGCTTAAGAGCACAGTGTGGCAGCTTTCGACTTAATTAATTCGGATGTTAGTCATGCATATCTTTTCCATCTGCCTAAGAAATTACTCAGTATTACTAATGAAGATAGCTCATGGCTTTTGGCTTCTGTCCCTATATGTTTATTAGAAAATACTAATTTTAGAAAATTACTAATTACTTTTTCACATTTTTATTGTCAATTAAAATATCCTCACAAAATGGAGTAGCTTTCAACGTATAGAGATAACTGCACAAGGAGGACAGTGACGTCTGCCACTAAAACCGTGGTCTCCCAGCTGTGGTGTGTCCCACCTGAGGTGCTCACAGCTGAGTCCAGCCAACGCCTTTGTTCTCAGCTTGGCCTCTCACTGTTTTGCCCCTTTGCTGCTCCTCTGCACAGCTCTTGGGGAGCTTTCCAGGGCAGCCGTCTGACCGCGGCTCTGTTTCCTGACTACCTGCATGGGATGGCAAAGTGGGGGTGGGGGTGGTTCTGTAGCCAGTCTGATTTGTGCGCTGTTGAGAGGGGGAGGAGAGCAGAATTTTTGAAGGAGTATATGTACCAGTTTTGGTGGAGATGGATGAAGTTCTGGGTCTCTTTAATATTCGATTTAAGAAGGTAAGTGGTGAGAGCGGAAAGTGTGGTGGGAATGTGTGGGCCCTGCAGGCCTCTGTCCAGCTCACACGCTGTCTGTCCTCTCGGCCTTCAGTGAAACGCTATGTCCGGAAAGGGGTCCCACTGGAGCACCGTGCCCGCGTCTGGATGGCGCTGAGTGGGGCCCAGGCTCAGATGGACCAGAATCCCGGCTACTATCACCGGCTTCTCCAGGGAGAGAGAAACCCCAGGCTGGAGGATGCCATCAGGACAGGTGAGGCAGCGGGGATCAGGCTCTGGCATAGGGCCTGGGGTCAGAAGGAACTGGTTTCCACCCAGTGTCTAGTCTCAGTTTCCAGGAGTGAGTGGTGCGTCTGCTGGTTTTAACTTAAAGTTACGTCTTCCTCCATGAAAGAATCAAAACTGAAGCCTGGCCGGGCACGGTGGCTCAAGCCTGTAATCCCAACACTTTGGGAGGCCGAGACGGGCGGATCACGAGGTCAGGAGATCGAGACCATCCTGGCTAACACGGTGAAACCCCGTCTCTACTAAAAAATACAAAAAACTAGCCGGGCGAGGTGGCTGGCGCCTGTAGTCCCAGCTACTGGGGAGGCTGAGGCAGGAGAATGGCGTAAACCCGGGAGGCGGAGCTTGCAGTGAGCTGAGATCCGGCCATTGCACTCCAGTCCGGGTGACAGAGCGAGCCTCCGCCTCAAAAAAAAAAAAAAAGAAAATTGGTTAACCTAAATTGAGTAATTAGATTTTAGAAAGTACATCTGCCCTTCTGATTTTAACAGTTTTTGAGAAATACACACTTAAACACAATATACTTAATTTTTAAAAACCCAGTGGCTTTAAAGTGCTGTGAGGTTAGAAAGACTTGGGAGGGTGAGGACGTGGTGCATCCTGCTGCCCTTCCTGGGGGTCTCCTGTCCACAGGGCTGAGCCAATGGGGAGGGGCTACCCAGGCTGGGGGCTGGGGCTGCCGGGGAGAGGCTGACCGCAGAGTGATTGCCGCCAAAGGTCTCCAAGCAGATGCACAGCCTGGCGGCCAGAAACGCTGATTCAGGTTGGGAAGAGGAGAGCTTGAGTGCAGTGGGGAGGGGGTGCATAGTCAAACAGAGCACTGCTGTCTGAAAAATGAGTTTAAAGTCTCTGTTTTGTGTTTTTTGGATGATTAATATTTTTTTTTTTGAGACAGGTGTCACTCCGTTACCCAGACTGGAGTGTAAGTGTAGCAGGGCAGTCACAGTGAGTGCTTACTGCAGCCTTGACCTACCAGGCTCAAGTGATCCTCCCGCCTCAGCCACCCGCGTAGCTGGAAGTGATCAGGACCACAGGTGTGCACCACCACACCTGGCTCATTTTTTTAATTTTTATTTTATTATTTTATTTATTTATTTATTTTTTGAGACAGAGTTCTCGCTTCTGTGGGCCAGGCTGAGGTCAAGTGGCACGATCTTGGCTTCACTGCAAGGCTTTCTTTTTTGCTCCCCGGTTTATTGCATTCTTCCTGCCTCAGCCTCCCGAGTAGCTGGAACTACAGGCGCCGCCACCACGCCCGGGCTAGTTTTTTTTGTATTTTTTTAGTAGAGACGGGGTTTCACCTTGTTGCCAGGATGGTCTCGATCTCAACTGTCTCGGGTAATCCGGCCCGTATCTGGGCCTCCAAACAAGTGCATGGGATATACAGGCGTGAGCCACCGCGCCCGGCCAATTTTTATTTTTTTGCAGAGATGGGGTTTTGGTTTTGAACTCCTGGGCTCTGAGGATTCTCCCTCCTTCACCTCCCAAAGTGCTGAAGTTACAGGAGGGAGTCACTCGCCTGGCTGAATCTTTCTTTCAATTATGGTAAAATATGCCTAATATAAGATTTACGATTTCATTTTCCCAAGCTGAAGCTCTGTCCCCATTGTCAAGCACCATCCCCGTGTCCTTGCCCAGCCCCTGACACCCCACTGTGCACTCGTCTCTGTGCTTTGGCAACTCCAGGGTCACATAAGAGGAGTCCTGTGGGTTGCGTTCTGTGCGACTGGTGTCCTTTGCCTCGCTTCAGTCCTCAGGGATCCTCTGTGCTGCATCTCGTGTGAGAATTTCCTCCTTCTTTAAGAGTGAATAATATTCCACGCATGGGCAGACAACATTTTGTTCATTTATCCACCTGTCAGTGGACCCCTGGGCTCTCCTGCCGCATGGCTGTTGTGGGTGGCACGGCCGTGAGCCTGGGTATGTGGATTCTTCTGGGTCCCTGCTTTCAGCTGTGGGCTCCTACCCAGAGTGTGGGGCTGCTGGATCCATGGCAGTTATGTGCTTAGTCATTGGAGGCACCTGGTCAGTTGTCTTTCGGGAGCCATGCAGTGGATGGTCCAGCCCCACAGAGCCAATGCCAGGCCACGCAGTGCAGACAGAAAGCTCCCATGCTCTTCCATCTCCACAGTGGAGATGGAGCCATCTCCTTTCCCACAGGATGCTATCAAAACATATCAAGACGCTTAGCATGATGGCACACGCCTGTAATCCCAGCACTTCGGGAAGCTGAGGCAGGCAGATTATTTGAGCTCAGGAGTTCAAGACCAGCCTGGCTAACACGGCAAAACTCCGTTTCTACAAAACAATACGTAAATTAGCCCAGGCATGGTGGTGTGTGCCTGTAGTCTCAGCTACTCAGGAGGCTGAGGTGGGAGGATCACTTGAGCCCTGGAGGTCGAGGATGCAGTGAGCCGTGATTGCACCACTGCACTCCAGCCTGGGTGACAGAGTGAGACCCTATGTCAAAAAATATATATATATGGAAAAACTCAATAAAAATATTACATAGACATGAACACAGCTGGTCACTCTAGTCTGAAATAGCAAAATACTAACTTCCCCTTGACTGATTCCAGTTTTTGGAATGTTTAGAATTCCATTAAAAAAAAATGCTCTTTTGTAAGAAAACACACAATGAAAAATAATGTGCTCTGAGGCATTGAACTAATGTTCGCCCAAATCTAGTTTTTTGTAAGCAAAGACAAGGCCTGGGGCCAGAGGTCGGAAACAGACTCACAGTGTCTTGCAGCCGTTGTGGAGAGACCATAGGCGGTTGGGTTCCTCCAGGGTGGGGTGTGTGCGCACATCTCAGCATCACGGCTGGCGGGGGCTGCTGTGAGTCAGTCTGGGAACCGGCCGTCCGCTGGTGACCGCGTGGGGTGCCTGGTGAACACCCTCTAACGGATATAGGGCCAGTGGGAGCAGAAACCAGTGGAGTTGTCAAGCCGGCATTATCCTTCCTGCTCGGCTTGCGTCCGGGGTTAACGTGGAGGTCAGCTTCAGTGAGGCCTGGCACTGGGTCAGCGTGAGGCTTGGTTAGTCTCGGGGACCCAAGTGGTATCCGGATCCCCCGGCACTAGACAGCTTGTCCAGGGCCACTGTCCTGCCAAGAGATGCCTGGGCCGGACAGTGGGGGGGCTGGTGCCGAGGAAGGAAGAGGCCGGCAGGGATGCCTCCTGCACACACAAGCCGACAACGCGAGGTTTATTCAGTTCTCAGTTGTCAGCTCTCAGCTGTGTCCTTTATCTCTGAGGAGTCTCAGTTTATTCTGTCTCCTTCTGTTTTGGATCTTCGGAAATAGGAAAGTGTCCCAAAGTTTTGTGGGCATTTCTCTCCACCTGTCACCCTGGGTCCTCGAGGCAGAGTTGCCTCCACTATGCGCAAGGTGCGAGGTGCAGGAGGCCTGTGCTGGGGACTGGGAGGAGACGGGCATCGAGGAAGGAGCACCGTGGCCTGGCCACCAGCTCTGGGGTTGCTCTGCTGTCCCTGACTCTGCGGGAAGGACGGTTGGGGTCCCTCCACCCCGAGTCCAGGATCACCCCCTCCTTCCTGGCCCAGCGAGCCTGTCGCTCTGGCTGTGTTGAGTCTGCCGTGCGGCCAGGGTGAAAACCAGTCCATAAGTCCCAGGTGGAAGCCAGGCGGCCCCCCTTGGGGCAGCTGGAGGGGTGGGAGGCTTGTGGAGCAGAAAACCGTGGGTGATTCCTTCTCAATTTCCCGCAGACCTGAACCGGACCTTCCCCGACAATGTGAAGTTTCGGAAGACCACGGACCCCTGCTTGCAGAAGACCCTGTACAATGTGCTGCTGGCATATGGGCACCATAACCAGGGAGTGGGCTACTGCCAGGTGAGCCTCGGGACCTTTTGACGCAAGCATGAGGTGGCTGTGACGACGGGTCTGTCCACAGCTGCAGGCTCGGCAGTGACGGCTTCATGTCTCTGTCAACAATGTTCATGAATTCCACATCCTGATGCCCCATTGAGGCTCGGACACCATTTGCCAGCAGGGAGGACAGGGAGCAGCAGCTGACGACCTCGTTTCAGCCTCAGGCAGCGGGAGGAGAATCAGTGAGCACGAGACACAGAGGGCGAGTGCTGTGGGGTGCGTGTGTGCTGTGGGAAACGTGTGCTGTGGGGCGTGTGCTATGGGGCATGTGTTGGGCGCATGTGTGCTGTGTTGGGTGAGTGTGCTGTGGGGTGTGTGTTGCGGGGCATGTGTGTGCTGTGGGAAATGTGTACTGTGGGGCGCGTGTGTTGTGGGGCACGTGTGCTGTGGGATATATGTGCTGTGGGGTGCGTGTGCTGTGGGATATATGTGCTGTGGGGTGCGTGTTCTGTGGGGTGCATGTGGTATGCCATGGGGCGTGTGTGCTATGGGATATGTGAACTATGGGGGATGTGTGCTGTGGGGTACGTGTGCTGTGGGGTGCGTGTGCTGGAAAGCTTGTGTACTATGGGGCATGTGTGCTATGGGATATGTGTGCGGTGGGGTGCATGTACTGTGGGGTGTGTGTGCTGTGAGCTGTGTGTTGTCCTCTGAGGCCACTCCCAGAGTGTCTGCTGTCTACACTGTCATCCCCCGGCTGGCTCCGTGGTGTGAACCAGCAGGTGTGGTTGGGAGAGTCCTTGCGCCTCCTGGAGGCCACCTAGCTGGGTGCATATTAAGGGCATTGCTCTTAGTAACTGGTGGAGCGAACAGGCCAGAATTGGGGGCAGCCAGGAGCCGTGCAGTCTCCCAGCCTGTGTGTGCCCTGCCTGGGCCTTTTGCCGGTGGTGCTGTTCCAGTCTCTCTGAGCTCGCTGAGGGCAGGGCAGGCATCTGGGCAGGGCTGGCCTCCACGATGGTTTCCAGGTGCACACATGGCCTGTGACTGCCTGTGAGTCCCGGTGGCTGGGAGCCTGGAGCCCACGGCTGCCACCGGGATTGGAGAGTGCTTTCCTGGCATTTCAGGTCATGTGCTTCACAGGCTTCTAGGGGTTGTGGCTTAAATGTTTCTAGGAGGACGGGGAAGGACATTGTCGCGATGGGTGGTTCGAACCCAGCAGGCCCAGTGGTGCCACCAGAAACTTCCTGTAGGAGCCAGGAGCCAGGCATGCGGCAACCAGAAAACGCAGTTTGAGTGAACGTTTGCGGGAGTGTGGAGCCCCTGCCTGGACAGCCCTGGGCCTGGCCCCTGGCAGAGTGAATGCTCCCAAGGAGAAAGGGTGGACGTGTGCGTGAGGAACGCCCTGTGACAGGCCAGCAGCAGAGCCACAGGACCGCGCCGTCCTCACCCGCTGCTCCGCATGCTGCGCATGTGCAGCTCTGTAGCGGGCAGGCAGTGCTGTGTCAGGTGAAGCTGGGAGAGTCCCTCCTTTGCAGACAGAATTCCTGCCATTCCTTGCTTTTATGACTGTCCAGGAGCAAGAATTTGGCCTTCTGGAGTTGAGGTAGAGTGGGCAAGAAACCCTCTACATCATTCTATTTACTACTCCTTTGCGTTTTAAAAACAGCTTTACTAAAATGCAAACACCAGCCTGGGCAAGGTGGCAAGACCCCATCTCTACAAAATATGTTAAAAAATTAGCCAGGTGTTGTGGCACACGCCTGTGGTCCCAGCTACTCAAGGGGCTGAGGTGAGAGGGTCGTTGGGGCCTGGGAGGTCAAGCCTGCGGTGAGCCATGATCGCACCCTACACTCCAGCCCGGGCAACAGAGCAACACCTTGTCTCAAAAAAAGCGAGAAACAAACCAAAAAAACACCAAAAAAAAAAACCACCCACCTGGGGGCCCTTTCCTGTCATCGTGCACTGTGGGAGGTCAAGGCAGGAGGGTTACTTGCTTGAGGCCAAGAGTTCAAGACCAGCCTGGGCAATATAGCAAGACCCCCATCTCTATTCTG
>NW_016823752.1:626640-629715 GCF_001698545.2 Rhinopithecus bieti
TGTCACCCAGGCTGGGGTGCAGTGGCCAGATCTCAGCTCACTGCAAGCTCCGCCTCTTGAAAAACAAACCACAGACACAATGTTACATACTAACAGAATGCCAGAGCTCAGCTGGCATTTGGAACCTACAGGCACATATGTACATGTGTGTGCGTAGATGTGCACCTGTTAGCTTGCTGTGGGCCCCTAAGGAAACACCGCAGCCTGGTAAACAGTGGAAACGAATTCTCTCTTGGCTCTGGAGGCTGTGCATCTGAGGTCGCGGCGTCTGCGGCGTGTGAGGTCACAATGTCTGCACGGTGGGTTGTTTCGGAGGCTGTGACAAAGGGACTGTCCCAGGCCTCACTCTGACTCTGCTGGTTCCTGGCAGTCCTGGGTGCCGTTCGGTGGGCAGCGTCACTACTCCAGTCTCTGCCTCCATCTCCGCGTGTGTTCTCCTGTGTGTGCCTGTGTCTAAAGCTCTGCCTAAGACAAGAACACCAGGCTTGGATTAGGGCCCACCAACTCCTCCATGACCCCATCCGTAATGACATCTGCAACAGTCCTTTTCCCAAACAAGGTCCCAATCTGAGGTACTAGGGGTTAGGACTTCAACAGCTGAATTTTGGGGCGGGGGACACAGTTCAATGCGTAGCAGACGTGTAGAGTTACACAATGCACAAAGGGTCTCGCTCTGTCACCCAGGCTGGAATGCAGTAGTGTAATCTTGGCTCACTGAGCCTCAACCTCCTGTGCTTGAGCGGATCCTCACTTTGGCCTCCTGAGTGACTGGGACCACAGGTGCACCACCACGCCCAGGTAATTTTTGTATGTTTTGTAGAGATCGGGGTCTTGCCATGTTGCCCAGCCTGGTCTTGAACTCCTGAGCTCAGGTGATCCTCCTGCCTCTACCTCTCACAGTGCTGGGATCCCCCACTGTGCCTGGCCATGTTCTGCTTTTTCTCCACGATGATCACCCACCTGTGTCCACTCTCCACATTGTCGCCCTCTCCCAGGACCAGTAGCACTGTCCGCTCGCAGGGGTCCGTTCTCAGCAACAGAGGTCCCCCCGGGTCCGCTCAGCCACAGAGGTCTTCCCAGCATTTCCGTCATCAGCTCAAAGCAGTTGGTTCTTCCCAGAGCTTCCATTGTCATCTTCTGGAACATGATCTTCTCTGCACTGGTTACTTTTGCTTTTTGAGTCAAACTCTTAGGGTCTGTTTTTAAGGGGAGGTCCAGGTCGAAGGATGTGTAAGGCCGCATGCCTGTCCACCAGTGCTTTGTATCCAGGTGAACAGCGCCACATCCCTGTGTGACTGAAGCCCCTGTATTCCTGCCAGCATCACTCTCTGTGGCTCCCCCGCCGCACTTCCGATCACGTGAATTGATCTTGTTGGTTGGCAGAAGCTGGATTCTTTTCCCTTATTACTAGAGAAATATTTACTTTAGAAATTACAGATGAGTGACAGGAGAATTTCAGTCGTGTAAAACGCAGTCACCTGGAAATGGCACTGACTCACGACTGCGAAGCCCCCAGGGTCTGGGGCTGCCCTCGATGGAGAGGGTCACATATGTGATGTTTGAGGCGGCACCCCTTTGGCAGGTGTGCACATGGATTTCCCGAAAGGGTCTCCACCACGAAATTCTCCCAACACCCACGTGTCAGAACATGTTCCTTACGGTTTTTATAAAATGTGGTCATTGGTATAGTTTTCTCTCTGGTAGACAGTTTCATGCTGTTGATATATAGTAATTTCTTTAGAAACCAATGGTAAGTTATTTTTTTTATCACAAGGTTACCATTAGTGGATGAGTCTTTGATTTTAGTATTCAGGATTTCTTTAAACTTTTTTTTTTCTTTTTCTTTTTCTTTTCTTCACGTAAGCTTGACTAAACACATTACTAGATGGTAGGTATTTAGTGACTCTAGAGTTCTACTAAAGGATCATTCTGGAATTATGCAGGTTTTAGGGAAAAGCACGAGAAATGGAAACTGGGTAGTTAGTAGCTGAATGATTGCAGAATCGTGTGGAGGCTTAAAACTCAATGTGAATTTCTGTTTCTCATTTTTCTAATTTCAGGGAATGAATTTTATAGCGGGATATCTGATTCTTATAACGAATAATGAAGAAGAATCTTTTTGGCTGTTAGACGCTCTTGTTGGAAGAATACTACCTGGTATGTTGAAAATTCCTGTGCTGTGCCTGAACTGTCCTGTTTCTGGTGCTGCCAAAGTGATTCCGCTGAGAAATCAAGATTTAATTAAAACATGGTTGAATGGTCTGGGAGTTGAGGTTAAAATCTTTTTTTTTGAGACAGAGTCTCGCTCTGACGCCCAGGTTAGAGTGCAGTGGCATGATCTTGGCTGACTGGAACCTCTGCCCCTGGGTTCAAGTGATTCTCCTGCCTCAGCCTCCCAAGTAGCTGGGATTACAGGTGTGTGCCACCACGCCTGGCTAATTTTGTATTTTTAGTAGAGACGGGGTTTCACCGTGTTGATCAGGCTGGTCTCAAACTCCTGACCCCAGGTGATCCGCCCGCCTCGGCCTCCCAAAGTGCTGGAATTACAGGCATGAGCCACCGTGCCTGGCCAAAAATCTTTTTGCAGTAAAAAAAAAATGTCTTTGAAACTGAGTTGAAGGGGAGAAACCCATGTAAGTGACCAGGTCCCGGCTGCAGCGGCTGTTGCTCCTGGGCCAGCAGAGGGCCTTCTGTGCTGTCTTGACCCTTGTGGGCAGCTGGGGCTGCGTGGTTGGCTCACCCCCGCCTCAGCTGGTAACTTCTGTGTCTGTTGAGGGCCACAGTGTAGCTTGTACTGATCACAGAATCTCTGAGAGGCTGTCTTGGTTTCATGTGTGTATTTGTTACTGAGTTTGTGAATACTAGCAAGAGCCCAATAATTGTGCTATGTATATCCATAGTTACTTTTTAAGTAAGTACTTACTTTTTAAGGTGAAAACTATTCTTTTCAAACCTTTCCACTTTTCTATGTATTAATGTTTAATTATTTAATAATTAAAATGGGCCGGGCGCGGTGGCTCAAGCCTGTAATCCCAGCACTTTGGGAGGCCGAGACGGGCGGATCACAAGGTCAGG
>NW_016823752.1:633160-638169 GCF_001698545.2 Rhinopithecus bieti
CTCGTGATCCGCCCGTCTCGGCCTCCCAAAGTGCTGGGATTACAGGCTTGAGCCACCGCGCCCGGCCTATTTATTACTTTTTCAAGACCGAGTCTCGCTCTGTCGCCCAGCCTAGAGTGCAGCGGCGCAATCTTGGCTCGCTACAAGTTCTGCCTCCTGGGTTCACGCCATTCTCTTGCTTCGGGCTCCTGAGTAGCTGGAATTATAGGCACCCACCACCACGCCTGGCTAATTTTTGTATTTTTAGTAAGAGATGGGGTTTCACCATGTTGGCCAGGCTGGTCTCAAACTCCTGACCTCAGGTGATCCGCCCACCTCAGCCACCCAAAGTGCTGGGATGACAGGTGTGAGCCACCACACCTGGCCATTTTATTGTATTTTTTAGAGACAGGGTCTCAATCTGTTACTCAGGCTGGAGTGCAGTGGTGTGATCATGGCTCAATCCAGCCTCAACCTCCTTAGCTCAAGTGATTCTCCTGCCTCAGTCTTTTGAGTAGCTGGGACCACAGGTGGACACCACCGTGCCCAGTAGATTTTTTTTTTTTTTTTTTTTGTAGAGATGGGGCCTTGCTATGTTGCCCAGGCTGGCCTTGAACACCTGGCCTCAAGTAGTCCTCCTGCCTTTGCCTCCCAAAGGGCTGTGGTTAATTCCGTTTTTTTTTTTTTTTAATGAATCTTGGGGCTCATACCTACAATCCTAGCCCTTTGAGTGGTGCATGCCTGTGGTCCCAGCTAACTAGGAGGCTGAGGTGGGAGGGTTACTTGAGCTAAGGAGGTCGAGGCTGCAGTGAGCTGTGGTAGTGCTACTGCACTCCAGCCTCGGTGACAGAGCAAGACCCTGTCTAAATAACTGATTGATTAATCAATCTTGCAAAAAATATAAAAAAGGAACTGCTCATTGCTTCATGTTATGAAGCTAATATAACCTTCACACCATACAGGCTAATCTCACTGATGAACAGAAGTATGTAAATGTTGATTATTAATATTAGCAACTTGAATCTGCAGATGATTATGAAGTATTTTTTTAGTTTGAAGATAGTTTATTCCAGAAATGCAAGGATGGCTTAATCATATGGAATAATCAAGGGCAAACCCAAGCCAAGAAGGCTTGAAAGAACAACACTGGAGATATATTGTAATGCTCTAATAATTAAAATGGTGTGGTATTAGGTTATGAATGGATAAACAGAATTGCGAAGCCAGATAGAAATCAACCAGTCTGTGGATCTATTAATCTATGGGAATGTCTTTTGTGAGATATGTCAATTAATGGGAAAAGACCGTTTAAAACTTGATTCAGCGACACTTGACTGTATGGAAGAAAACAAGATTAAACCCTTATTTCAATTCCAGATGGATTTAAGACTCATGTAAAAAAGTAAAACTTTGAAACTCAGAGAACAAAATACAGAACAGTTGTGTCACGCGGGAGTAGGGGAGAAGTTCTTGAACATAATTCAAAAGCATAAAAGGCATCGATAATTTTAATTACATGAAAATTTAAAACTGATTTTGGTAAGAGACATCATAAGCAAAGTAAAAGATAAGTGCTGGTTTGAGAAAGTATCTTTGATCCATGTAATTAACAAAGGGTTAGTGTCTGGACTGCGTGTGAATTTCTAAAATCTAAGCAGAAAGGCAGGGAGTGGTGGCTCATGCCTGTAGTCCCAGCACTTTGGGAGGCTGAGGCAGGTGGATCACCTAAGGTCAGGAGTTCGAGACCAGCCTGGTCAACATGGTCTAACCTTGTCTGTACTAAAATACAAAATTAGCTGGGTGTGGTGCCATGCACCTGTAATCCCAGCTACTTGGGAGTCTGAGGCAAGNAGCCCGTGCGACAGAGCAAGACTCCGCCTCAAAAAAAAAAAAAATACAAAAATTAGCTGGGCATGGTGGTGGACACCTGTAGTCCCAGCTACTCGGGAGGCTGAGGCAGGAGAATGGCGTGAACCCGGAAGACGGAGGTTGCAGAAAGCTGAGATCACACCACTGCAGTTAAGCCTGGGCAACAGGACAAGACCCTGTCTCAAGTAAATAAATAATAAATAAATACATACATAAAAGCACAGGCACTGAAGAGAAACTTTGTTGAGGTGTAATCCACCTGTCCCGCAGTCCCCCCTTTCAAGTGTATGGTGCAGTGGTGATTGGTGCGTTTGTGACTTCAGAACAGGTGAGCCAAGATCACTCCACTGCACTCCAGCCTGTGTGACAGAGTGAGACTCTTATCTCAGAAAAAAAAAAAAAAAAAGTATAAGATATAGTAGAAAAGAAAAGGTGCTGTAATTTGAAGATTTGTAGAGATTTTTAAGAATCAAAAGAAGAAAATGAAGAGACAGAAGTGGATAATTCTGAGAAAAAAACAGCCTAATGAAGTTGACTTGAGAGAGAAAATAGAACATCTGATGGGCGTGTGCATGGACACACTGGGTTTTTACTGCTATCAGACTGTGAAGGAACAGGTAACTCCTGCTTNTATAGTAAAGGCCAGTGCAGACGATGGGCTGCAGGCTCAGGTCACTTGGGAAGAGAAGTTGAGGAGCAGTCGGGCAGGCAGGACCTGGAGCTGAGACCACTCTGCCCTTCCCCAGCCTGGCTGTGGTGCTGGGTCAAGGGGCTGCGTGTTCATCCTATAGGGCAGAGGAGACGTGAGGGGCAGCCGGGCCAGTCCCCAGTGTTTGCAGCCTGGGGGCGGTGTGGCTCCAGCTCCTGCCTGGTGAGCGCACGGTGTGTGTCAGGTTCCCGCTGAGCTGTGCTCGTCCTCAGGACAGTCACACCACGCAGACAGTCACCCACCCCATTTCCAGGGTGAGGACACCGAAGGCCGGGAGAGTTTGCATGCTGGCCTGACCACCGCTGTACGTGGCCGAGCCTGGTTCAGATCCTGGCTGGGTGACTCACAAACCATCGTGTGTGTCCTCACGGACGGGGCGAAGCTCAATGCATCGTTAAGGGCAGGGAGGAATCAGTGCCACCCTCAACCCAAGGCCACAGAAATGGAGATGCCAGAGGCCAGCCTGACAGAGCCGCCCCAGAGGAAGGGAGCCCCGCAGAGCTCCCGGGAGCAGGAAGAGCCATTCGCCCGGCTGGAGGCCGGACCTGGTGCAGCAGCAGCAGCAGGCAGAGCCTTGTGGGGCGGAAAGGATGCCGACTGTCTCAGCTCAGCTCGGTGAACGCCTGGACCAGGTGGAATGGTGAAACTAGAGGCAGATGGAGTTAGGCAGGACGTGGAAACAGGTTCACAACCTGCTTCAGTGATGTCCAAGCACAAATCACAGCGAATCTTCCCATCCGTGGGCCATGCAATTCTTTTCACCACATTTTTGTTGAAAACCTATCGTGTTCTGGGCACTGTTCAGGGGTGTGGGAAACATAGGGGAGCACACACGAGTTCTGTCTTTGTGGGGGGCAGACCCCAAGCAGCGGCAGGTGAGAGCTCAGGTCGGAGGGCTCAGTGCCAACCTAGAGAGCAGGGCAGGCCCCGCCGTGCTGGTGTGATGGACAGATGCATTTTCAGTCCATAAGACGTCATTTCCGATACTCATTATGAGATTAAGTTGAACAAAACTGCAATGCAAATAGGTCTGGATTCAAAAAGAAAAGAAAGTATAAAAACTAAACTTTTAGGATTATGGGAGGAAAAGGGGTTATTCCGATCCCGGCAGAGCTCTCCCAGCGGCAGAGAAAAAAGGCAAATATACGTCCTTCTCTAAGTTATAGTGACCGACGTAGGTCGTTTCAGTGCCACGGTCATCCTGCTCTAATATCCGTCCCTCTCTAAGTTACAGTTACCCAAACTAGGTCATTTCAGTGCCACTGTTATCCTGCTCTTAATTGCTGCTTTTTAAGTTATACAAGAAATACACAGACATATTCTCGTTTCAGAAGTTCAAAAAATACAGAACTTTTTATAGAATAAAAGTGACAGCCAGGAGCAGTGGCTCGCACCTGTAATCCTAGCACTTTGGGAGACTGAGGCGGGCAGTTAGGAGTTCAAGACCAGCCTGGCCAACAGGGCAAAACACCATCTCCACTGAAAATATAAAAATTAGCCAGGTGTGGTGGCGGGCGCCTGTAATCCCGGCTACTCAGGAGACTGAGACACAAGAATCAGCTTGAACCTGGGAGGCTGAGGTTGCAGTGAGCTGAGATCACACCACTGCACTCAGCATGGGAGACAGAGCGAACCTCTATCTAAAAAAGAAAAAAAAAAAACAAAAAACAAGGCCAGGCAGAGTAACTCACATATAATCCCAGCATCTGGGAGGACACAAGGTGGGAGGATCCCTTGAGCCCAGAAGTTCGAGACCAGCCTGGGCAACAAAGTGAGACCCCTCCCATCTCTACTAAAAATAAAAATTTAAATAAAAGTGATGACCTGCCTTCACTAGCACATCCCCATTTATCTTCCACTCAGAGGTAACTGTTATCATCAGTCTGATGTATGTATTTCAGGGTTTTTATAGACCCATATAAACATACATGAAAGACTGAAAATTAGTGACACAGAAACAGAGAAGCAAAAGAAAAGATAAACTGAGACAAAAATCTGGTTCTCTGGGAAAACTGATAAATAGTCAAACCTCTGGCAAGACGGATAAGAAAAAAATGTAGCCGGGCATGGTGGCTCACGCCTGTAATCCCAACACTTTGGGAGGCTGAGGCAGGAGGATCACCTGACATCAGGAGTTCGAGACCAGCCTGACCAACATGGTGAAACCCCATCTCTACTAAAAATACAAAAATTAGGCTGGGCGCGGTGGCCCAAGCCTGTAATCCCAGCACTTTGAGAGGCCAAGACGGGTGGATCACGAGATCAGGAGATCGAGACCATCCTGGCTAACACGGTGAAACCCCGTCTCTACTAAAAAATACAAAAAACTAGCCAGGCGAGGTGGCGGGCGCCTGTAGTCCCAGCTACTCCGGAGGCTGAGGCAGGAGAATGGCGTGAACCCAGGAGGCGGAGCTTGCAGTGAGCTGAGATCCGGCCACTGCACTCCAGCCCG
>NW_016823752.1:639157-645479 GCF_001698545.2 Rhinopithecus bieti
TTTTTTTTTTTTTTTTTTGTAGAGATGGGGCCTTGCTATGTTGCCCAGGCTGGCCTTGAACACCTGGCCTCAAGTAGTCCTCCTGCCTTTGCCTCCCAAAGGGCTGTGGTTAATTCCGTTTTTTTTTTTTTTTTAATGAATCTTGGGGCTCATACCTACAATCCTAGCCCTTTGAGTGGTGCATGCCTGTGGTCCCAGCTAACTAGGAGGCTGAGGTGGGAGGGTTACTTGAGCTAAGGAGGTCGAGGCTGCAGTGAGCTGTGGTAGTGCTACTGCACTCCAGCCTCGGTGACAGAGCAAGACCCTGTCTAAATAACTGATTGATTAATCAATCTTGCAAAAAATATAAAAAAGGAACTGCTCATTGCTTCATGTTATGAAGCTAATATAACCTTCACACCATACAGGCTAATCTCACTGATGAACAGAAGTATGTAAATGTTGATTATTAATATTAGCAACTTGAATCTGCAGATGATTATGAAGTATTTTTTTAGTTTGAAGATAGTTTATTCCAGAAATGCAAGGATGGCTTAATCATATGGAATAATCAAGGGCAAACCCAAGCCAAGAAGGCTTGAAAGAACAACACTGGAGATATATTGTAATGCTCTAATAATTAAAATGGTGTGGTATTAGGTTATGAATGGATAAACAGAATTGCGAAGCCAGATAGAAATCAACCAGTCTGTGGATCTATTAATCTATGGGAATGTCTTTTGTGAGATATGTCAATTAATGGGAAAAAGACCGTTTAAAACTTGATTCAGCGACACTTGACTGTATGGAAGAAAACAAGATTAAACCCTTATTTCAATTCCAGATGGATTTAAGACTCATGTAAAAAAGTAAAACTTTGAAACTCAGAGAACAAAATACAGAACAGTTGTGTCACGCGGGAGTAGGGGAGAAGTTCTTGAACATAATTCAAAAAGCATAAAAGGCATCGATAATTTTAATTACATGAAAATTTAAAAACTGATTTTGGTAAGAGACATCATAAGCAAAGTAAAAAGATAAGTGCTGGTTTGAGAAAGTATCTTTGATCCATGTAATTAACAAAGGGTTAGTGTCTGGACTGCGTGTGAATTTCTAAAAATCTAAGCAGAAAGGCAGGGAGTGGTGGCTCATGCCTGTAGTCCCAGCACTTTGGGAGGCTGAGGCAGGTGGATCACCTAAGGTCAGGAGTTCGAGACCAGCCTGGTCAACATGGTCTAACCTTGTCTGTACTAAAAATACAAAAATTAGCTGGGTGTGGTGCCATGCACCTGTAATCCCAGCTACTTGGGAGTCTGAGGCAAGAGAATCGCTTGAACCTGGGAGGTGGAGGTTGCAGTGAGCCGAGACTGCACCATTGCACTCCAGCCTGGGCAACAAGAGTGAAGCTCCGTCTTGAAAAAAAAAAAAAAAAAAAAATCTAAGCAGAGAAAGAAACAGCTCAGCAGAGCATCAGGTGAAGAATGTGCCTAACAGGCAATTTACAAAATAGAGACTGGAAGACCGGAATGGCCAGCAGACCTGTGAACCCATGGCTGAGTTCCCTGGTGAGCATGAAGGTGCACATGGACAGGCTGGGGTTGGAGTGGAGCCTTCTGCAGCCACCGAGGCCTCCAGGCCCGTGACACAAAACGAAACCTCCCTGCTGTGGGGTGCGAGTCCGTCTGGGCATTGAGAATGTCATGCGCATTGTCCTCTTTTTCCTCGGAGGAGGCCGAGACTGGCGGGGATTAAGTAGCTCGCACACAGTCCGCCAGCAAGTCGAGGGGCTGAGATCCCATCCCAGGCCTCCACGCCCGAGGCCTGCACCCCACATCTGCCTCCCGGGTTTCCCCCACCGCTGCTGTTGGGGAAGGCAGGAGGACTGTGTGGTCCATCGCTCGTGAGTCACTTAGAGGGCGTCCGGTTAAGGGAGTTACTTTTACCAGCAAAGGCCTCTAATCCCCATTCAGTTTGGAAGTGACCTGAGGACACGCTCCCCGTGGCCTGTGACCATCCACACTCAGACGCGCCACACCCCGGATTCTCAGCCCAGAACACCTGCCACACCCGCAGCCTCTTGTAGAGCCCATGAAGGTGACAGCCATCAATCACCATCCCAGCAAGGCATGGGAAGGACGCAGGAGGAAGGTGCAGACGCCGCTCCCCGGGCGGGCGATGGGTCCTCAGAGGAGGAGGTTGGCCCGGGCCCTGCTGCTGACTGAGGGTGGAGGGGGCCCCGTCCCGGGAGACTGCGTCAGTCATGAGCCAGTGCCGTCCTGAGTTAGCCCTCTGCATCCTGAAAGACGGGCTTGACCTGGTTCCCTTTGAAAAACAGGGAA
The DNA here is from genome assembly GCF_001698545.2 of Rhinopithecus bieti. Taxonomy (NCBI): domain Eukaryota; kingdom Metazoa; phylum Chordata; class Mammalia; order Primates; family Cercopithecidae; genus Rhinopithecus; species Rhinopithecus bieti. Next base: position 641,476 of record NW_016823752.1, read on the forward strand.
ACAGGTCAGGTTTTAATAACTCGCCATAGAAATACCTCAGCTCTGGCTGGAAGGACTGGCTGAGATGTGGACCCACAAGGCACATTCTCTCAGGACCACAGCTCAGCCCCATGAGCAGAGGTGGGTGGAGGGAGGCTTTTGGCACCGCACTTGCCACATCGGAGGCATGTTTCCTGCGTCCCCCCGAGTGGGGTTCCCTGAGGTCGCCCGTCCTGAGGGTGGGGCTCACGTGGCCTGGGCCACACCCGCATTGGGCTGGCTTTGTCACAGGAGGCTCATCTCTGGGATCTGGAGCGGCTGTTTGGGGATCAGACTGCACTGAGTCACCAGGCGGCCGGGCTCACCACACCCAGGTTTCCAGACCTGTGAGTCTCAGGACTTGCACCTTAAGTGTGAGCTTATTCCATGAGAGGGTTGCACAGAAAGCACTTTGTACAGTCTGAGGCCTCTTGATACTAGCTTTCGCCATAAGCTACTTTTTTAAACAAACAACTCTATATATTAGGGAAAAAAGTGATTGCTGCTTTTCCGTTCAGGGTCTCCTAGTTACAGCAGATAAAGTTTGAGTTGTGTGCTAACAAATTGCTGAATTTAAGACAGTTGTTCTAATTTAATGGGATCTTGGAATTTAAGTAATTGCTCAGTTTTCTACCAAGTATTTAACCAGAGGTCTTGCTACTTCTCAAGTTTATTTATTTTTTTATTGGAGGCAGGGTCTCACTGTGTTGCCAGGCTGGAGTACAGTGGTGCGATCACAGCTCACTGCAGCCTTTGACCTCCTGGGTTCACGTGACCCTCCCATCTCAGCCTCCCAACTAGCTGAGACTACAGGTCTGCACCACCATGCCCGGCTAATTGTTTTATTTTGAGTACAGACAGGGTCTTCTTGTATTGCCCAGGCTGGTCTCGAACTCTTGGGCTCAAGTGATCCTCCCACCTCCGCCTTCCAAAGTGCTGGGATTACAGGCGTGAGCCACTGTGCCTGGCCTCAGTTTTTTTAGTTGACATGTAATGAGTCTGTTAGCTTTTTACCTGTGAAATGTAACAGCGTAAGCAGATCACAAACATTATTTCCTGGTAGCTTCTCTGCACCTTTTCTGGAATTTGAAAAGTTGTGCAGGGCACTTGGGAAGTGCAGTGGGTTTTCCCAGAGCCCTCTCACCTGCACGCATCAGCTGTCTGGAGGGATGGTTGGTACAGTTATAGGGCTGAGCGCCAGGCGGGCACTTGGCCTGTGTGCATCTGCTGTCTGGAGGGTTGGTTGGTACAATTCTAGAGCTGATTGTGTGTCTGCTGTCCTCAGGGCTTCGGGACATCAGGTGGGGTCTCATCCCCCTTCACCTTGCCCCCAACCACGGCCAGAGCCCCCTTTTCTTCAGTCCCCCAGCAATGGTGTCTGCAGGCAGCAGTGGAGAATCCTGGCCTGGTGCTGAGTCCAAGTTGGCCTTTCCTAGTGCTCGGCACATGGAGGGTGCTTGCCTTTCAGAGGAGGACTTGGGACTGAATCTTACACCTAGAGGGTGAGGAACCCTTTGCATTTTTTTTTTTTTAATTAAATTTTACAGTACATATTTTGCCTTTAAAAAAAAGAAAAGAAAAAATACTGCCTTATTCCCATTGCTGGGTGTATTTCCAAAAGAAAGGAAGTTACTTTGTTGAAGGGCATGGACCCCATTAATATGTACACCTATTAGGTATCCATAAATATTAAAAATTAAAAAACTTTTTAGCATTATAAAACTGATAGGTTTAAGAATTAGCCAAACTTGGCTGAGCGCGGTGGCTCAGGCCTGTAATCCCAGCACTTTGGGAGGCCGAGGCAGGCGGATCACAAGGTCAGGAGATCGAGACCATCCTGGCTAACACGGTGAAACCCTGTCTCTACTAAAAATACAAAAAATTAGCCAGGCGTGGTGGTGGCGCCTGTAGTCCCAGCTACTTGGGAGGCTGAGGCGGGAGAATGGTGTGAACCCGGGAGGCGGAGCTTGCGGTGAGCCGAGATCGTGCCACTGCACTCCAGCCTAGGGGACAGAACGAGACTCCATCTCAAGAGAAAAAAAAGCCAAACTTACAGAAGTTAGAGGAAAAGGCCATCAGTCCTCCACTGCCGGGCTGTGGTGCTCACGTCTGCGGCTGTCCCTGTCTCAGGAGCCCACTATTGTTGCTCACGGTTCTCCCTGGGGAAGCTACAGGGCGGAGGGGCCCTCCCTGCTCTGCCCACCCCAGTTAGAAAGTCTGTCCTTTGCCTGAAGGATTACGTGCTTTTTTTTTCTGTTTAAAGATTTGTTCTGTCTAGCAAATTAAGGATTTCCACCAGTTTCTCATTCTAACCCTAGGACAACTTTATTGCTTGTTTATAATCTCAAATTGAGAATCTGAAAGAGTGGTTCAGTTCAGAATGAAACTGTTTCCGTGCAGGACTGATTTATCACTCTGAACTGAGTTAATACCTAGGTAAGCGTTTGCTGTTCTTATTTTCTGTTTTTCGCGATTGTTTCATCTTTGCAGCTGACTTTAATTTTATTAACTAGTCAGCTTCTAGGTGCAAAAGTCACAGGCCAGCGGGAGGCGGACGTAGCAGTGCAGGGTGAGGCGGAGGGGAAGCAGGTCCCTCCCTCTCGGTCCTCCGGACCCTACGGAGAGTTTCTCGTGTTATCCGTCCCAAGATGTCCCGTGTGTGAGAAGCACTTTACGTGTTCCTAAAAGCACAGGCATGGGTCAGGCACGGCGGCTCACCCCTGTAATCCCAGCACTTTGGGAGGCTGAGGTGGGCAGATCACCTGGGGTCAGGAGTTTCAGACCAGCCTGGCCAGTATGGTGAAACCTCATCCCTACTAAAACTACAAAAATTAGCCAGGCATGGTGGCGCACACCTATAATCCCAGCTACTCAGGAGGCTGAGGCAGGAGAGTCGCTTGAACCTGGAAGGTGGAGGCTGCAGTGAACCAAGATGACTCCACTGCACTCCAGCCTGGGGGACAGACACACACACACACACACACACACACAAAATAAAATGAAGAAATAAATATAAAAGTATAGGCACTGAGACGGGCCTGGTGGCTCTCGCCTGTAATCCCAGCATTTTGGGAGTCCTAGGTGGGTCTCGGGACCCACCTAGGCCAGCGGGAGCCTCTTCTGGTTGGCCCGAGTCCTGTGGATGTGACTGTGGTGCCGACGACTTCCTCAAGTCTGCAGGACGGGCTGCTCTGGGCTCATCCCATGGGCCTTCTGCCCCAGACCTGGACCTGCCTGTTTCTCCAGGAAACTCTGGTGTCATGTGCGTCACTGGGCCTTTGTCAGTGTGGCTCCTGAAGCTTGTTCTTGGGTGGATTCCTCGGGATGTGTTTGTGGGAACTGTACTCATGGAGTCCTTGAAGACTGTCGGGTGGAGTCTGGGAACTGGGAGGTGACGTTGGTGTTGACTAGGGTCGAGGTGGCCATGCTGTTGTTTCGGGAAGCACACCCTGGAGCATTTGGTGTAATGGGGCAGTGGGTGTGCAGCTCTGCCTCACACAGTTCAGGGGATGGAGGCAGGTGTGCATGTGCACGTGTGTACCTGTGTGTGGTGTGCGTGTGCACATGTGCGCCTGTGTGGTGTGTGTGTGCACGTGTGTGCCTGTGTGGTGTGTGTACGTGTGTACCTATGCATTGTGTGCATGTGCACGTGTCTGTGGTATGCGTGTGCACGTGTGTGCCTGTGTGGTGTGTGTGTGCATGTGTGTACCTGTGTGTGGTGTGCATGTGCATGTGCGCCTGTGTGGTGTGTGTACGTGTGTACCTGTGCGTTGTGTGCATGTGCATGTGTCTGTGGTGTGTGTGCACGTGTGTGCGTGTGGTGTGCGTGTGCACGTGTGTACCTGTGTGTGGTGTGCATGTGCACGTGTGCGCCTGTGTGGTGTGTGTACGTGTGTACCTGTGCATTGTGTGCATATGCACGTGTCTGTGGTGTGTGTGTGCACGTGTGTACCTGTGTGTGGTGTGCATGTGCACACGTGCGCCTG
>NW_016823752.1:648443-694019 GCF_001698545.2 Rhinopithecus bieti
AANNGTCTCGATCTCCTGACCTCGTGATCTGCCCATCTCGGCCTCCCAAAGTGCTGGGATTAGAGGTGTGAGCCACCACGCCCGGCCCCAAATTACATTTTTAAAAATGTAAACAGAAGGCTGGGCGTGGTGGCTCACGCCTGTAATCTCAGCACTTTGGGAGGCCGAGGTGGGTGGATCTCCCGAAGTCAGGAGTTCGAGACCAGCCTGGCCAACATGATGAAACCCCGTCTCTACTAAAAATACAAAAAATTAGCCAGGTCTGGTGGCAGGTGCCTGTGATCCCAGCTACTTGGGAGGCTGAGGCAGGAGAATCACTTGAACCTGGGAGGCGGAGGTTGCAGTGAGCTGAGATCACACCACTGCACTCCAGCCTGGGCAACAGAGTGAGACTCCGTCTAAAGAAACAACAAAGAAAAGTAAACCAAAGAGCAAAACCAGCCCTGCAGCTTCCCTGCTGTGACCTGAGCTGTGTCTGAGAAGGCTCATGCCCCGTGAGGGCGACGCCGACGTCTCCTGGAGCAAAGAGATGCAGAGAGGCTGGCTCGGGCGGGGGGAGGGGTGCGCATCTGCTGGGTGGGCGCCCGGGTGGCTCCCGCGCTGGCTGTCCTGGCTGTGCCTTCTCGGCATCTCCTCCTGAGCCGCCTCCCATGCTGCAGCCTGCGCCCCCGGTACCCCGGCCCCACAGCTGTGGTCACTCACAGAGGCAGGGCTATCCTGGTAGCAGCCACCCCTGCGCCCCCAACCGCCAGGTCGTGCACCTGGTCTCTGCCATGGTCAGTCTTGTGGCTCAGGTGAGGAGCAGAGACCCTGTCTGTTGGGAAGAGGTGGGTTCCTGCTGTCTGGATGGAAGCTGGGGCTGGGCAGGTGCTTCTTCACAGGAGAGCTGCGACTGGTTTCCATGCACTCACCTGGGCTTCCATGCACACACCCAGGTTTCCATGCACACACCTGGGTTTCCATGCACACACCTGGGTTTCCATGCACACACCCAGGTTTCCATGCACACACCCAGGTTTCCATGCACACACCTGGGCTTCCATGCACACATTTGCATCAGCTGCATCCCCTGCCCACCTGGGCGCCCAGCTCCCTCCTTGGCATTGATGCTATTATCTCATTCACATAGTAAGCATTTTTTGATTATCTTTTATAAGTCACTCCCATTGTGTTAATACTGAAGAAGAGGGAGAAGTCTAGATAAAGGTCGGAACTGCCCACTACCCCTATCAGTTGGGGTGAGCACCACAAATGATATTTTCAGTGCAAGCCTGGGTTGTCTTTCTGTGCACACGGGATGGCTATTTTAGAAACACGTAGAGTGCTTTGTATGTAGTCACACATCCCATCTTTTTCATTTGACATCATGTGGTGGGAATTTCCACATATCTTGCAGTAATTTATTTTTTTTTATTTATTTATTTTTGAGATGGAGTTTCACTCTGTCGCCCAGGCTGGAGTGCAGTGGCATGATCTCGGCTCACTGCAGCCTTCATCTCCCGGGTTCAAGCAATTCTCCTGCTCAACTTCCTGAGTAGCTGGGATTGCAGGTACCGGCCACCACGTCCAGCTAATTTTTGTATTTTTAGTAGAGACGGGGTTTCACCATGTTGGCCAGGCTGGTCTCAAACTTCTGACCTCAGGTGATCTGCCCGCCTTGGCCTCCCAAAGTGCTACGATTACAGGTGTGAGCCACTGCGCCTGGCCAATGCAGTAATTTAGCTCTCTCCCAATGTCTCCGTGACACTGCAGAGTGTGTTATGCGTGGATTATACCTTCCTTAACTGTCGGTGGTCGGGGAAGAAGAAATGTCTTCCCCTGTTACCTTAGGTCTCCCAGCTGGGCTCTGTACATGGGACTGGCCGAAGACTGAATAATGAGTGAGAAAAAGACGTTTTTTTTTTTTTTTGTTTTTTGAGGGAGTCTCGCTCTGTCGCCCGGGGCGGTAGTGCAGTGGCGGATCTCAGCTCACTGCAAGCCCCGGCCTCCCGGGTTTACACCATTCTCCTCCCAGCCTCCCGAGTACTGGGACTACAGCGCCCGCCACCACGCCCAGCTAGTTTTTTTTTTGTATTTTTGAGTAAGACGGGGTTTCACCGTGTTAGCCAGGATGTTCTGATCTCCTGACCTCATGATCCGCCCGTCTCGGCCTCCCAAAGTGCTGGGATTACAGGCGTGAGCCACCGCGCCCGGCCAAAGACGTTTATTACCACGAGCGTCACGCACACCCTGGAGAGCACCCGGATCGGGGGACACAAAGCGTGGCTGGAGCCTGGGCATGTTCACCATCCTGGGCAGCCTGTTACCTTCAGGCTTCTGGACAGGGAAGGGAACTGGGAAAATTTAGTCCACAGGCTGCTGTGTGAGGTTTGAGATTCGGATTTCAGGGGTGTCTTTCCTGGTAGGGAGAGGGAGACACCCCAGGAATGGAAACTCCCTTCATAGAAGGCTGCACAAACCATTTAATGTTTTGGCAGCCCAGGAATTCCAGACCAGCCTGGGCAACATGGTGAAACCTCGTCTCTACAAAAAATAAAAAAAATTAGCTGGCTGTGGTGGCGCACACCTGTGGTCCCAGCTACTCAGGAGGCTGAGGCAGGGGGATCACTTGAACCCGGGAGGTTGAGGCTGCAGTGAGCTGTGATAGCACCACTGCACGCCAGCTTGGGCAACAGAGTGAGAGACCCTGTCTCAAAAAAATAAATTGTCTGAGTCTTCAACTCACACCTTTTATGTTCTAATTGGAAGCACCAGTGTGGAGAACTGGCCTGTGAGTGCGTGTGAGAGCGTGGTCTTGGGACTCACACTTGCTCACGGAGGACGATCTGCAGAGTGGAAATCAAGTAAAGGAGGAAGCCACAGCCACGTGCAGACGCCTGTGGTCAACGTCATTGTGTGGCCCCGGCCCATGTCTGACTGCAGACGCTGAGGGGTGTGTAGGGGAGTGTCAGGGCTGTGCCCCGCCCCGTCCTGGCCTGGCAGGCGCCGTCGCAGAGCCTCGGTGACGAATGCTCAGTGTTGGGTGGTTTGCAGAGGTGTGGATGTCCCTAGAAGGACAGGGACAAGGAGCCTTGGGGGGACGGGGGCAAGACCAGGTTGGGAACATCAGGGCCTGCGCCTCAGCCTGAGGGATGAACCCCTTCTGCAGGGAGCGGCCGCTGAGCCGGCGGGGCCTGGGAGGAACCGCCTTGTTCTTGACGTTCAAGGAAGGGAAAGCAGCTGCGGCTTTAATTTAATCCTCCCCTTGGCGGCCGGCTCAGCCCGGTGGAGTTTAGGGAATGAGTTCAGCGCCTCTATTTTTGGAAGCTGCTCTAAGCTTCTCTGTATCTGGGGCCAAGGTCAGGCTGTGCATCTCTGCAGACCCCCTGCTGCCCAGCGCTCAAGGCCCTCTGCCACGCCACCTGTGGGACTGGGGCCACCTGCAGAACCAGGGTGGGTACTGATGGTACCTTGCTCCTCTGTCCCCAGCTGGAGCGGGATGTGCTCAGGTAAGAAGGTGAAAGAAGAGGAAAGCGCTCAGAACCCCAGAGGCAGATGCAGAACAAGGATATGGAAGGGAGGCGTTTTTAATCCCTGGTGCTTGCTCACTGAATTGGCTCTCGTTAAATCACCTTCAGAGGCATTAGTGTTTACTGTTAAACCGACTTCACTGTGTGCTTACTCTGAAGAGCAGTGACAGGACCGTGATGTTGCGTCAGCGTTTGTGATGGTTCTGTTTTAACCAAGATATTAACAAGAACAGGCAGGGCGCAGTGGCTCACACCTGTAATCCCAGCACTTTGGGAGGCTGAGGCAGGCAGATCATGAGGTCAGGAGTTCGAGACCAGCCTGGCCAATATGGTGAAACTTTACTGAAAATACAAAAACTAGCCAGGTATGGTGGCAAGCACCTGCAGTCACAGCTACTCAGGAGGCTAAGGTAGGAGAATTGCTTGAACTCAGGAGGCAGAGGTTGCAGTGAGCCAAGATGGCACCCAGCCTGGGTGACAGAGCAAGACTCTGTCTCAAAAAAATAAAATAAAATTTACTGTAACTCATTACATGAACAAGTTAAAAAATTACATAGGAAACACAAAAGTGCTTTGGTAAAGACAAATGTCCATTCGAAAGAAGGGCACGCTGTTGGAAGTATTTATCTGAGTACATTTTATTTCTATTGTGATTATAAAGATAATCTTCGAGCCCTCATTAAACAAACAGTCCCAGATCCGAAGCACTGTCTGCAGAGACACAGGAACCCGGCGTCACTCCCTGGGGGCCACACCTGCCCTGGGACCCGAGTGAGGCGCTCACCTCCACGGGCAGGACGTCCACAAATAGGCAGATGAACCAGCGGGACACCACCAGCGTCCACAGCACAGATAATACCACAGCACAGATAAATACACAGAACATAGAATGTACCATCTTACCCACGTTTTTCCCATGAGTGGCACAAGGGCCGCTCACCTCGCTGTGTAACCATTGCCGCCACCCTCTCCAGAGCTGTTGCATCTTCCTAGACTGAATCTCAGTCCCATCACTCCCTCCCTCCCACTGCTGTGGCCTGACTCCCTCCCTTTCTAAGGCTGAATAATACTCCATCGTGTGGACATTCACATGTTGCCTGTCCACTTGTTTGCCGACGGACACGTGGTTGCCTCCATCTCTTGGCTGTTGTAAATAGTTCTGCTAGGAACATGGGGGTGCCAGCACCTCCTTGGGACCCTGTTTTCCACCTGCAGATTTTTTTTTTTTTTTTTTGAGATGGAGTCTTGCTCTGTCTCCTAGGCTGGAGTGCAGTGGTACGATCTCGGCTCACTGCAACCTCCGCCCCCAGGTTCAAGCGATTCTCCTGCCTCAGCCTCCCGAATAGCTGGGGTTACAGGTGCCCGCCACCTCACCTGGCTAATTTTTGTAATTTTAGTAGAGACAAGATTTCGCTGTGTTAGCCAGACTGGTCTTGAACTCCTGACTTTAGGTGATCCACCCACCTCGGCCTCCCAAAGTGCTAGGATTACAGGCGTGAGCCACCACACCTGGCCCTCCACCTGCAGATTTTAACTGATGCCTAGCCAGGCGGCATCCAGCCTATCCCTCCAGCCTCAGGGACGTCCTGAAAGGCCTGGCTGTGGGGGTCGCTCCCCACGAGCCCTGTGTCTGCAGGCCTCAGCCTGACTCTTCCTCTCCAACTTGGTCCTTCCCTCCTGGGAGGGGTCCCCCCGGGGTGGCCCTGTTATCTTCGTCGGGCTCTGAGGGGAATGGGGCTTGTGGAGGTGACAGGAGTGTCTCAGGGTCTCTTCTCCCCGCTGCCTGGCAGATTACTACAGCCCGGCCATGCTGGGCCTGAAGACCGACCAGGAGGTCCTCGGGGAGCTGGTGCGGGCGAAGCTGCCGGCCGTGGGGGCCCTGATGGAGCGGCTGGGCGTGCTGTGGACGCTGGTGGTGTCCCGCTGGTTCATCTGCCTGTTTGTGGACGTCCTGCCCGTGGAGGTGAGCGCCTCACTCAGGCCCCGGGGCAGGTGTGGCCCCCAGGGAGTGACGCCGGGTTCCTGTGTCTCTGCAGACAGTGCTTCGGATCTGGGATTGTTTGTTTAACGAGGGCTCGAAGATTATCTTCCGGGTGGCCCTGACCTTAATTAAGCAGCACCAGGAGTTTATTTTGGAAGCCACCAGCATTCCAGACATTTGCGATAAGTTTAAGCAGATAACCAAAGGCAGTTTTGTGATGGAGTGTCACACATTTATGCAGGTGAGTGTCTGTAGGGCTGCACGTGGCTCCGTCCCCTCTCCCAGGGGGCCCCACCTCACCCGGAGGGTGCACAGGACGGGCACCAGTGAGCACAGGGCACAGGACGAGCCTCCAGCTCTGTCCTGCATCTGCCCTCTGTGCCTGGCCTCCCAGGGCTTTCCTGTCTATGGCAGCCCTGTCTTCTCGGCCCTGGCACTGGGGACGCTACTCCTGGTCCTAATGGCTGTACTCATCTGTTGTGTGTGGTGCCAGAAGTGTGGTTTCCCGAGGCCCGGCCTCTCCACTGGGTCCTGGGCCTGGCGCAGGCCGTATAGACTCAGGCCCTGATGAGGGGGTCGTGGGAGCTGCACTTGGCAGGCCTTCTGAGGAGACCAAGACGCTAGGAGAGGCTCAGGCCCAGGATGCAGCGTCAATAGCTTCCTGAGAGGGAGTGGAGGCTCAGGGCAACTCTGGGTGCAGCATGGCAAACGTGGGCGGTATTTCAGCAGCCGGGGCTTCATCAAAGAGAAGATAATGTTGGCTGGGCACGGTGGCTCATGCCTGTAATCCTAGCACTTTGGGAGGCCAAGGCGTGTGGATCACCTGAGGTCAGGAGTTCAAGACCAGCCTGGCCAACACAATGAAACCCCGTCTCTACTAAAAAATACAAAAATTAGCCATGTGTGGTGGCTCACGCCTGTGTAGTCCCAGTTACTTGGGAGGCTGAGGCATGAGAATCACTTGAACCTGGGAGGCGGAGGTTGCAGTGAGCTGAGATCGCGCCACTGCACTCCAGCCTGGGTGACAGAGTAAGACTCCGTCTCAAAAAAAAAAAAAAGTCTAAAGGAAGCAGATGGTCTTTTCTTCAACTGCTTGATTCATTTAACATTTTTGAGCAGCAGAGCTGCGGTCCTAGGCCCCAGGGCAGGAGTGGGATGGTGACAATCTGTGGGTCACCCCAGAACCCCTGGGAGGTGGGCGGCTCCTCCCTCACCTCACACGAGGCCCAGCCATCTGTCTGCCACAGTCTGGGAGAGCTAAGGTAGAAATGTGTTGTTGGGTTTGTTTTTAAACTAAGTGTTTGCCTTTCAGAAAATATTTTCAGAACCTGGAAGCTTATCCATGGCCACCGTCGCCAAGCTGCGTGAGAGCTGCAGGGCCCGGCTGCTGGCACAGGGGTGAGCGTGCCTGTCTCCTGCGTTGCTTGTCTCCGCACAGACGGCGATTCTCCTTTCTAGAGTTGACACTGGACCAGCTTTCACTGCTTTCCTTTTTAGTGTTGTAAACACTTGACATCACTACACTTTAGCTGTGAATTTTTTAAAAGAGCAGTTTAAAATCAGGTCATTCTACCAGCTTTTGATTAGTTATGAAGTCATACTTTTTAAAGAAAACTTTTTACCTGAGATACCAATAATATATAAAATGTGAGATGTGGGTTTCTATCTAATAATATATGCCAACACTTGTGAGTTTGTGATCAGTTTCTCAGCTGACTGGAAATTAATACAGTGGTCACTGAGGCCTTCCCAGCGGCAGTGGACATCTTCCGTTCCTTTCTGTGGCACAGCGCTCAGTTTGTGTGAGGCTTCTGCACGTAGTAGGTGATTTCTCTTTTAGCAAGGTCATTTTTTTCCCTTCAACTTTTAAGTTCTGGGTACAGGTGGAGGGTGTACAGGTTTGCTGCATAGATCAGTGTGTGCCATGGTGATGTGCTGCACAGATCATCCTGTCACCTATGAAGCCAGCATCCCTTAGCTCTTCTTCCTGATGCTCTCCCTGCCCCCAACCCAACAGGCCCCAGTGTGTGGTGTTCCCCTGCTTGTATCATGTGTTCTCATCAGAAGCTCCCACTTGTAAGTGAGAACAGGTAGTGTTTGGTTTTCTGTTCCTGTGTTAGTCTGCTGAGGATAAGGGTCTCCAACTCCATCCATGTCCCTTCAAAGGACATGCTCTCATTCCTTTTTATGGCTGCATATTATACCATGATATCTATGTATGAAAGGTAATTCTTTTAATGATTTAAAAATTATTTTACATGAATGAACCAGACAACTGTGCCAGGAACTCGGGCCACTCCAACACCATTCCCTACATCTGGCACCGAGACCACCCTCACCCCGTTTCCCTGACACGCTTCTCTCTGCACCGAGACCACCCTCACCCCCGTTTCCCTGACACGCTTCTCTCTGCACCGAGACCACCCTCGACCGTTTCCCTGACACGCTTCTCTCTGCACCGAGACCACCCTCGACCGTTTCCCTGACACGCTTCTCTCTGCACCGAGACCACCCTCACCCCCGTTTCCCTGACACGCTTCTCTCTGCACCGAGACCACCCTCACCCCCGTTTCCCTGACACGCTTCTCTCTGCACCGAGACCACCCTCGACCGTTTCCCTGACACGCTTCTCTCTGCACCGAGACCACCCTCACCCCCGTTTCCCTGACACGCTTCTCTCTGCACCGAGACCACCCTCACCCCCGTTTCCCTGACACGCTTCTCTCTGCACCGAGACCACCCTCACCCCCGTTTCCCTGACACGCTTCTCTCTGCACCGAGACCACCCTCACCCCCGTTTCCCTGACACGCTTCTCTCTGCACCGAGACCACCCTCACCCCCGTTTCCCTGACACGCTTCTCTCTGCACCGAGACCACCCTCACCCCCGTTTCCCTGACACGCTTCTCTCTGCACCGAGACCACCCTCACCCCCGTTTCCCTGACACGCTTCTCTCTGCACCGAGACCACCCTCACCCCCGTTTCCCTGACACGCTTCTCTCTGCACCGAGACCACCCTCACCCCCGTTTCCCTGACACGCTTCTCTCTGCACCGAGACCACCCTCACCCCCGTTTCCCTGACACGCTTCTCTCTGCACCGAGACCACCCTCACCCCCGTTTCCCTGACACGCTTCTCTCTGCACCGAGACCACCCTCACCCCCGTTTCCCTGACACGCTTCTCTCTGCACCGAGACCACCCTCACCCCCGTTTCCCTGACACGCTTCTCTCTGCACCGAGACCACCCTCACCCCCGTTTCCCTGACACGCTTCTCTCTGCACCGAGACCACCCTCACCCCCGTTTCCCTGACACGCTTCTCTCTGCACCGAGACCACCCTCACCCCCGTTTCCCTGACACGCTTCTCTCTGCACCGAGACCACCCTCACCCCCGTTTCCCTGACACGCTTCTCTCTGCACCGAGACCACCCTCACCCCCGTTTCCCTGACACGCTTCTCTCTGCACCGAGACCACCCTCACCCCCGTTTCCCTGACACGCTTCTCTCTGCACCGAGACCACCCTCACCCCCGTTTCCCTGACACGCTTCTCTCTGCACCGAGACCACCCTCACCCCCGTTTCCCTGACACGCTTCTCTCTGCACCGAGACCACCCTCACCCCCGTTTCCCTGACACGCTTCTCTCTGCACCGAGACCACCCTCACCCCCGTTTCCCTGACACGCTTCTCTCTGCACCGAGACCACCCTCACCCCCGTTTCCCTGACACGCTTCTCTCTGCACTGAAACCACGCTCGACCCCATTTCCCTGACGTCCTTCTCTCATGCGCTCCCATTTTAGCTGACAAAAGGACAAGGCCCACACAAAAAAGAAAGAGGCTTTTTATTACATTGTTACAGGCAATGCATTACGTGAGCCGGTCCTGTGTACAATCCCCAAGCCGCGGCGAAACATCACGGGAAGCACCTATATCTCACATTGTACACAGCGCAGAACAGGATCACCCCGAATGTCAACAGAAGACCGAAAATCACTTTACAAAAAAAATAAAAATAACACCCATTTTTATATTTAAAAAAGTGCCAGCCCTTGAGCCGCAGAGCATTAGAGACGCCCAAGGACATGCTGCCGCTGGAACGAGGCCGCCAGCTGCGTGTGGCCAGGCCTGTCCTGGCTTTTAAAGCTGAACTGAAGTGCTCCAGACACATCTCTGGAGTTCCTCTGTCTCAGGATTTTCCCTCTCTACTGTAGTAATGTGTGAGCATGTCAGCCTGACGACGAGTGACCTTCATGCGTCCTACGTGTGACGGCCGGAGGCTTTCCCTTTGTAAGGCTTAAATCTGAGTGCAGTAAAGAATGAAGAAACCAAACACCAGAATCCTAAAGTCAAATGATAGTGGAGCCAGTGCCAATTGAGAGCAGCACTCCCACCCTCCCTCCGAGAGAGCAGCACTCCCACCCTCAGAGTTCTACTTTGGTAAATATTAATGTTTAACCAGTTAGCAAAATATTTAACCCAGTTAGCAAAATTAACACCGTCATTTCAATAGTTACTCTGTTGTGCATAGTAAATGCTGCAAGATGAACTTCACATTGGATGAAGCAGATTTGAGAAACGTTTGCCAGAAAGTGTGCCTCCCCCTCGACAGGACCCTAAGCCCAGGGAAAGGAACAGAGGCCCCTGCAGCTGCTGTGCCTGCGTGCGCCGGGCTAGATCGTCTGGTAGCCGGCGTGACTCCTCTTCCTGCCGACGAGGTAGGCGATGAGGACGATGAGGACCAGCCCCGCCAGGGCGCCGCCCACAGCGATGGGGATCAGCATGTTGTTCTCGTCCAGCAGACACTCCTCCACTGCCAAGACAGACGGATGGCGTCAGGGCTCCGCTCACACGGGGGCCTGCAAACAGGCCTCTCTCCCCACCCACCCTCCACATCAGGCAAAAGGCAAAGAGGAACCCTGGCGGAAGGTTCCAGGTCAAGCCGGAACTGTCACTTGGGGAAGCCGCTGCAGAGACTGGTGCTCTCTGCAAGCGAGGAAACCATACACCTTTCTTCCCCGTCTGGAATCGGGCTGTGGCCGGACAGCTGTGCTGTGTCCAGGGCCTCTGGGCACATCAGATGACAGTTTTGTATTCGACTTTCATGGGAGAAGTGCCACCGCTGTTTCTTAAAATGATTCCCTTACTCTCAAATGGTACCGGGGGCTCCTAGCTGAGATACGCTGGGCCTCGCTAAGGCGGGGGAGCTGCCTCAGACCGGGAAGAAGAAACAGCTCCTTGCCGAGGAACAGGGGCATCGCCCCAGCCCACACGGAAGCAACTATATGTCCACAGGCGGAGTCTGAAGCGCGTCCTCCACACCCCAGGACAGCTGCCCTCGGTGACACTCACCAGAGCCAAACTGGCCACCTTCCACCTTGAAAGCCTGGACCCACACTTTGAATATGTTGACTGAAAAGGCCTTCGTGACGCGGACGTGCTCCTCAGCGTTGCACTTGTAGGAGTTGCCGACGGTGGCCTGCAGGGCTCTCAGGGAGCTGTTGGCAGCTTTAAAGGCAGGGTCTGCAACACACAGAGAAGTCTAATGACTCCAGGACACCCTGGGCAGGGGGGCGGGGGCTCGCAGAGATGGTGGGTTCTCACCTCTGGCGTCAGGAAGAGTTGTATTCAACTGGATTCCTTGTAGGAAAAACCGGCTAGAACTTGCATTCTTAAAAGAAAATGATCTTTAACCACTGAGCAGGTTCACAGAAAGACGATCTTTAACCACTTAGTAGATTCACACATTTATCATCAAACTTCAACAGTCATTTGGTAATAAACCCGACTTCCTACGTTTCTAGTATTAGAACAAAACTGCAGAATATCTTGTCTATAAATGGCATTGTGTATCTCTGGGGAATGAAAATTTTAGTTAGTTCCTTCCAGACCCTTTTCTGAGAGTCTTGCTCTGTTACTCAGGCTGGAGCGCAGTGGAGTGATCACCGCCCACTGCAACCTGAACTCCTGGGCTCAAGCGATCCTCCCACCTCAGCCTCCCAAGTAGCTGGGACCACAGGTGTGCGCCACTACGCCCAGCTAACTCGTTTTATTATCTGCGGAAACGGAGCCTCCCTGTGCTGCCCAGGCTGGTCCTTCCAGACCTCTTGAGAGAGTCAGATTCTCTGGAAAACGGGGACTGCAGGAGCTATCACGGCACAGGAAAGCATGATTTGGAAAGCTAAAATTATAAGAAACTGAACTGTTAATTCATTTGCACAGCGATTTAAAAAGACAAGTAACAATTATATGCTTCATGTCTTATGCTGCTAACTGCACAGGAGTCCACCCAAGTAGAAATGCCATCACAGAGCCACAGGGCAGCAGCATCTGAGGCCAGGAGGCCACGCAGTAGACCCTCATCCTGCATCCTCTCCCCTGCAGCCATTCCAACTGTGGGCACGGCAGCCCCGCCCACATCACCTGCTCCATCTGTGAATGGAATGGAGAAGGGGGAGGGGAACTAAGGAACTCAAAGGCCCAGGAGAAAGGGAAGGCAGAAAAAAGTGAGGCCGCCTCCTTCCTAACACTGCCTCCCATGAGCAGACCCAGGTCACAAAAAGACGTGGCGGAGACACAGTGGGCGCCCCCACAGAGGCGCCGCCCCAGCCTCACCATCCCGAACTGGAAGAGCAGGACGGTGGTGCCCTCGCTGTGCAGCTCCAGAGTCACCAGGTGGGCGCCGCAGCTCCCGCTGGCCAAGGTCTTGTTGGGGTTAATGTTGAGAAGCCTTGTCACCGTCTGCGTAAGACAAGCAAGCAAGTCACCACCCTGGCTCAGGTCTTACACACTCTCGAAAAGACAAACAGTCCTGAAACCGTGAATTCAAGGCCACATTTGTTTTAACCCAAATCAGAAGGAAAACACTGAAAGGCCACACAGATTTCGGTGATCTGTGCAGATTTCGGGGTCCCAAGATGACTCTCCCTGCCCCCGTGAGTGCAGCGTCCCCGCGTGGACAGCACCGAGCAGCACCACCTCCCCCGCAGCAGTCAGCCTTGCAAACTCACCCCATGGCACGCAAATCGAACCCCACAACCCCCACAGCCTGTCACTATTAGGGGAGAAAAACTATTTCAAAAGAAAACTATAAAAATGTAACACTTAAATGTTTCCATGATAAATATGTAAGAAACCTTAGGTTCTATCGGGGCCAAGTTAATGTTTTAGGCTCCATAGGCCACACCGCTCAGTAGCCCATGCTGGACACCAGCCTTGGATGATGCAACCAGCAGGACGGCTGTGCTCCTACAAAACAGACTCCCTGACACAGATGCCAGCTCTTGTCCTGCAGGGTCACGTCCTGCAAGCTGAGCTCCCACCCTGCCTTACAGCATGACGTGCAGAGATGCGTGCTCTCAGTGCACAGGGAACAGAGGCCCCGCCCTGCTGTGCCATCCCCTCTCCCAGGCGAGGCCCAGGCCTACCGTGTTGTCCTTCCTCTCGTAGGTGAGGTTCAGCTGCAGCCCCATGCTGGCCAGCAGGCAGGTCCCGTTGGTGCCGCTCACGTTGTACTTGTCCACAGAGGGGCTCTCGGGCACGGGTGAGGGCGAGGGGCTGGGTGGTGCAGGCGGCGGCGCTGTGGTTGGGGAAGGCCTGTCTTGTTCACAGCGCGTCTCTACAGGTACGGTGGAGGGAGATCCAGGTCCGGGTTTGTCATAACCATCAGCAGTTACAGTAAGATCCAAACTCGGAAACAAAACTACACCTGTGGCTCTGGCGTCCTTGGTGACTAGTTTCTCAGTCTCCCAAGGTGGCTCTCGCTAATGCCCTTCTACATGCACAGGACAGAGCTGGGTCCTGCAGACTGCAGACGGCTCGCACAGGCCCCCGGGGCACCTTCAGCCTCCACCTCCCACTACCCAGAACAGTTCTGCCTGGGCAGCAGGCACTGCCCACCACATGCCATGCCTCGTGGCTGGACAGGGTCCACTGTGCCACCCTCTTCCTAAAGTGAGGGTGAGAAGGCCTTGACCGCTGTCACGAAGGAGTGGACGCAGGAGGCTGTGCTGCGTGGCCAGCCACCTCACCCCATGGGAAACGGTGACGACTCAGAAACTGCTCCCTGAGCTGTCGGGTGGGTGCCAGGATCGTGCTGGAAATACTACCCAGAGGAAAACAGGGTTTGCAGCGCACACAGACCAGCCAGGTGGGACGCAGGGCAGCCAAGGAGGCCCTCTGGCAGGACAGGGGTCAGGCAGCCTCCGTAAGGACCCCACGTGTGAGCAGAGACTCAAAGGCGGGCAAGGCTAGCCAGCTGTGTTGGGTTTTCATCTGGGGAGGTGGCTGTGGGGGATGGGCAAGCATCCTCACGAGGGAGAAGGTACTGAATGTGGGTGCGTCTGAAATCCCCGGACAAGAGGGCACAGTCCAGGGAGTCTGTGGAGGGTTCACATGGCACCCCCAGGGAATGCACAGCAGTCTGAATGTGACTCTGTCCCTCAGCAACTGACCCAGCAAGATGTTCACAACACAAACTTATATTCAAAGTCAAGGCAGACCGAACCCTCGGCAGAGCTCTAGGAGTCGCTTCGGTGGCCGACGCCCACACCAACCCACCATCAGCCTCGGAGTCAGTTTCTTTTACCGCCTTGTTTCTGTGGCTACTCAAGAATAATATTTATATAATTTCTACCCAATTCAATCCTTTCCACATCTCTGCTAGGCTGAGTCACCACACGTGAGCCCCAAATATCCAGGGTGGGCAGCCCTGCGGGGAATCTGCCCCCGTAACCCCGTCAGTCACTTGTTGCTTCCGCTTCCATCTCAACAGTCAGTGGCCAACTCGACCTTCACACCCCATCTACTCAGGGGAGGAAAGAGACAGGAAACGTCACCTATGACGGCACCCTGACGGGTTCTGGGACACACAACACAGGAGCCCCGCACCCCGGTGTAAACACACAACGCAGCAGCCCCCACAGCCCGGTGTAAACACACAATGCAGCAGCCCCGCAGCCTGGTGTAAACACACAACGCAGGAGCCCCCGCAGCCCGGTGTAAACACACAGTGCAGGAGCCCCACGCCCCGATGTAAAAGCCCCTTCCGGACAGAGTGGAAGATGGCAGAGAAGAGCTGCAGTAACCACACGAGGCTCTGAACTGAGAGGCATCGACAGCCCCTGGGAGCCGTCCCAGCCGGGGATGTGCTCAGGGAACCTTGCTCACTGCCCTTGGCTAAGCTGCAGGTTGACCAGTCCTTTCCAAAACAGCTTCACCTGCTGGGCACGGTGGCTCATGCCTCTAATTCCAGGGCTTTGAGAGGCCAAGGAAGGAGGACTGCTTGAGCCCAGGAGTTCAAGGCCAGCCTGGAAACACAGGGAGACCCCATCTCCACAAAGTATTTCTGAAAAATTAGCCAGGCATGGTGGCATGCGCCTTAGTCCCAGCTGCTCAGAAGGCTGACTCGGGAGGGTCACTGGAGGCTGAGGCTGCGGCGAGTAGTTATAGTGCTACTGCACTCCAGCCTGGGAGACCCTGTCTCCAAAAACAAAAAGCAGCTTCACGGTTCCTTTATAAAATATTACAGAACACAGTTGAACAGGCAAAAGTTACATGTGCAAAACCCAATCAAAACTGGCTAGTCTCCAAATTCTAGTCTAGACGGCCACACGACACACAGAAAAAGTGTAACCTGCACTGCTCTGACACTTGTTTTAACCTATGGTCCACGTAACACGTTCATTTCCCCCCTTGTTTCTGTAGAGTGGTCACGAGAAGTTGAAAACACATCATCAGGTCTGACCACCAGTTTAAAGAACTGGAACTTGAGAAATGAGTGTGGATAAAATGCCCGCTTCCTTCTACCCGAATTACAAATGCAAAACCCACACTCTCCTTCCCTGAACTCATACTATTAATACCAAAGTCCTTCCTGCTGAGGATGAGGACACTGACGGAGAGCTCATCACAGAACACACGAGAGTGCCCTGCGCTGCCCGGGGGGAGATGGTGGCACAGCAACCCCTCGGGAGACCTGAGAACCTGGGGGTCCGCCGCACACCTCTCCCAACCCTCTCCAGAGAGCAGCACGTAGGCGGGCCTTTCCAAAGCTCATGTGCTCTGAAGGCCCCTCCTCTTCTCCTGGCAACAGCAGATCCTCACATCAACCTGCAGGCTGCAATTCAGAGCCTCAAGGGTTCGCACCCAGGCTCCCGGCTCATAGCTCCCACAGCCCCTCTTACAGTCTTTTGTGAAAATGTTGGCTGTGTCAGGCCTCTGACCTTCTCCTGCCCCTTTCACCTGTCCTAAGGCAGGACTCATCCTCCCCACCTTTCTGATGGTAGGTCTTTTTTTCCCTTTTTTTTTGAGACGAGTCTCACTTGCTCTGCCACCCAGGCTGGAGTGCACTGGCACCATCTCAGCTCACTGCAACCTCCACCTCCAATGTTTTACCATTGATTCCTTCTATTCAAGCTAGGAGTCAGACTCTGTTCCTAGGAATAAAAAAAAAAATGCTGCCAAATTGGGTGGGAGGTGAGACACGGTGACCTGTGTATAAAGGTGACCTCTATTTCCGATTCCTAACAGAAGTCAGGCAATCCTCTGATTCATTCAACAAGCGTGCACCTATCAGACCCTGAGGATAAAAGACGAAAACACCCCACTCCTCCAGGTGAACTCATAAACCCAGAAGCCTGGCTGAGCCTCACCATAGATCTGCTAACCCCATGTGGGCCTGCGCTGGAAATCCAGTTTGGATAGACCCCTGGCTGACTCCAGCCTCAGGCACAGCTGCACTCAGACCCTCCAGAGTGATAGTCATCTGCCCTGTTTTTTTGTTTGTTTGTTTGAGATGGAGTCTCACTCTGTCACCCAGGCTGGAGTGCAATGGCATGATCTAGGCTCACTGCAACCTCCACCTCTTGGGTTCAAGCAATTCTCCTGCCTCAGCCACCTGAGTAGGTGGGACTACAGGCACCTGCCACCACGCCAGGCTAATTTTTGTATTTTTAGTAGAGATGGGTTTTCACCATGTTGGCCAGGTTGGTCTCGAACTCCTGACCTGAGGTGATCCACCCACCTCGACTTCCCAAAGTGCTGGGATTACAGGTGTGACCCACCGCATCCAGCCACATCTGCCCTACTTTGCTCAGGAAGGAAGGTACAAAACCAACAGGAAAGTCCATTCAAAGTTGGCTTGTGCTTCATTTCCTTTAAAAATAAAATCTAGGAGGTCCCCAAGCTTTATTAGATAAGACGATGTATTGAAAGGCAATACGGGCCGGGCACGGTGGCTCACACCTGTGATCCCGGCAGTTTGGGAGGTCAGGAGTCCGAGACCATCCTGGCCAACATGGTGAAACCCCCCCTCTACTAAAAATACAAAAATTAGCCAGACGTGGTGATGTGCACCCGTAATCCCAGCTACTCAGGAGGCTGAGGCAGGAGAATCGCTTGAACCCAGGAGACCGAGGTTGCAGTGAGCCGAGATTGCGCCACTGCACTCCAGCCTGGGCGACAGAGCAAGACTCTGTCTCAAAAAAAAAAAGAAAAGCAAGATGAATGAGGCTTTCTGGTCAAGTGCCACCCAGGCTGGAAGCAGCCTCCAGGTAGCCCCGCCCCAAGCACATGTGCATCTCCACAATGGCTGCCTCCAGGAGGAGCAAGTGGCCAGGGCTGGGCTGTTGGGCCTTTTCTACTTGGAATCACATGCGTGTTCTCCATTAAAAAAGGAACCAATGTCCGGGATCTGGACACGGAGGGAGGCTGTACATGCACAGCAGCAGAGAATACATGGAAACCTAAGACTGCTCTCAAAACTAGTCTATCTTAAAACTAATTATTAGCCTGAAGAAACAGTTTCTCAAAAGAACCTAACAAGCTTCTCTGGGTCGACCTGTGAAGCCTTGTCTTTCGTCTAGAGAATCCTGCCACCTGTCTCAGGCGCTCAACATCCTTGCTGACCTCCACCTAGCAGCCCCTCACTTCCAGGCAGAAGGGAGCCATCACGCGACACGCACCCTTTGGTCACACAGGCACATGCGGACGTGACACATTCTGCAACCGTGTCCGGGCCTGGACAATAGGGAGTCCCCAACCAAGGTCAGCACCCAATTCTCTCTCCTTTCCCAAAAGCTCTGACAGACAGTGCATGCCTTTCCTTCTCCTCTTCAAGCCACACTGATGCAGCCCAGAGGCAGCCAGCTAGGTGTGGAGCCCAGATAATTTGGAAATCGATAACCGGGAACACCACCCCCATGTGTTACTCTAACTCCCACTCGGGAGGGAGTGCTGCCCTAGCTGAAGTCATCTTTAGCTCTGGCTGTGGTGTGTCTGAGAGCATGAACACACCTAGACAGGCTGCCAGGAGGCCGTCCTCAGACATACGCAGCCCGTGACCTGGACAGGCTGCCAGACGGCCGTCCTCAGACACACATGGCCCATGTGAGAGGACTCTAGCCCACTCTTCCCGATGAAGCAAACACAACTCCAGGCTCCGTGTGAACAGAGGCTGCACCAGGAAAGGGACTGTCACCATGGCCCCCGGGGCCTTGTGTTGAGGATTAAAGGCAGCAGCACCTATAGAGGACCCAGCTCCCAAGTGTGTTTCCTTCTGAGCCTCCCCTATGGGAGCCCACATGGCCCCATCAAGTCCCAGTCACACCCAGGGTTTCCAAGTCGGGCTCCTTTTCACCCACTCATCAGGGAAGGCAAAGTTTGCTGTAAAGCAAGAGACAGTAAATATTTTAGACTTTGTGGGCTGTGGCTCTCTGTCAAGACAACACAGCCCTGCCACTGTTCATACAAAAGCAACCACAGATAATGTGTAAATGAGTGTGGCTGTGTTCCAAGAAAATTTAATTAATTTATTTTGAATTTTAAATAATCTTTATGTGTCAATAAATACTCGTTTTCTGATTTGTGGTATGTTACATTTACAAATCAAAAAGCCATTCTTAGCTCATGGGCTGTATGGAAATTGGAGTTGGGCAAGACCGGCCCAGCACCAGGGGCTGCCGGCCTACAAGAGGACCTGCTCCTCGGGAGCGGGAGGCGGACGAGCCTCCTGGAGCCCAGCAGTCACTTCTCAACCTTTAAGCAAGACTGCCGAGGAATGTTGCAAACCAAAGGTCTCTACAGGAGTTCTCAAGATTAGAGAAGGCTGTGATGTCTTCATACATTTCTAGCAGCCAGGAAAGCCCGCCCTAAGGGATATCTCCATCCATATTTCTAGCAGCCGGGAAAGCCCACCCTAAGGGATGTCTCCATCCATATTTCTAGCAGCCGGGAAAGCCCGCCCTAAGGGATGTCTCCATCCATATTTCTAGCAGCCGGGAAAGTCCGCCCTAAGGGATGTCTCCATCCATATTTCTAGCAGCCGGGAAAGCCCGCCCTAAGGGGTGTCTCCATACATATTTCTAGCAGCTCTAAAGCAAATCACAGGCCCTCACACTTCAGCAGAATGAGCTGGACTGTGAGGCTCGGGAGAGAAGCTCCTCAACAGTAACAGGATTTACCGGGTGTTTGCTGGTGAACTCTGGGCCAGATGCTGAGATGCACACTTTGCATGCATTTCTCTTTTAATTCTAACAACCTTCCAAGACAGGCTTTTAATCTCATCCCACATGCAAAGAAAATGAGAGGTAAACTACTCTGCTCAGGATCACAGGGCCAGGAGGTGGCCTGGACCCTGCCTGACCCCAGAGCCTGGCAGCTGGGTTAGCAGGTGCATCATCACGGCCCTGACCTCTTCAGAGAGGCAGTGCTGGTCTTTCTGCACCTGTCCCTAAGCTGGCTGGCAAGAGCTGGGTGGAGATAAGACTAGGTCTGTGTGTGAAGGCAACTGGCTCAAACTGCAAGAGATCTGTGACCCTGATCCCATCATCTCTGCCCCAGTAGAAGCACAAAGGTTTCAACTGCTTTACCCTTCTGACGTTTTCAAGTAATAATTGTATGTATTTACCATGTGTGTCAGGATGTTTTGAAATACATCTACCGCTAAAATCAATCACTTTTTTATGGTGAGAAGAGTTAAAATCTACTTAGCCATATTCAAGCCAGAATACATTATTAACTGTAGTCACATGCTGTACAACAGATCTCTCCAACTAATTCCTCCTGTCTTCCTGAAACTTTCTATCTTCTGACCAACTTCACCCCCTAGCCCCTGGTGACCACCATTCTACCTCCCCGAGTGCTACTTCTCTAGTTCCCATGGGAGGGAGACCACACAACATCTGTCTCTGTCCTGGGATATTTCACTTCAATCTTCTACCCTTTTTAATCAACATGTGTCCACCCTCATCTACAAGTCACCTGCCCTAGGAAGAAGGATGAGAATATTCTGCAGAGACGTCCCTGGCCGTGTGCACACCCCTTCCAAGCAGAGCCCAGCGCCAGGACACAGAGGAGTGAGGTCACCCACAGTCACTGCAGCCCAACTACCCACCCACTAGCACCAGAGGGCCAAGGGTCAGTGTCCTACCTTCCCTGCTGAAGTTGCTGTTGGAAAGGTACGCCTGGATGGTGGCATCATGGAGCGTTACGGTCACGTTGTTCATGTGGACCTGGGTGCCACTAACACATCTGTATTTTTTATCTATGTCTGCCCTGATGTCAGTTATAGATTCCACAGTCTTGATTTCTAGATTTAAAAAGAAAAAAAAAAAAATCACAATTGCAAACCACTTTTAGTACTTAGTTTGTTATTTTAGCCCTGACGTCACAGATTCCACAGTCTTGATTTCTAGATTTAAAAAGAAAAAAAAAAATCACAATTGCAAACTACTTGTCGTACTTAGTTTATGTGTTTTTTATTTTTTTTGAGATAGAGTCTTACCCTGTCACCCAGGCTGGAGTGCAATGGCGTGATCTCGGCTCACTGCAACCTCTGCCTTCTGGGTTCAGGCGATTCTCTTGCTTCAGCCTCTTGAGTAGTTGGGATTACAGGCACGCGCCACCACGCCCAGCTAATTTTGTATTTTAGTAGTGAGGGGTTTCACCATGTTGGTCAGGCTGGTCTCGAACTCCTGACCTCATGATCTGCCCACCTTGGCCTCCCAAAGTGCTGGGATTACAGGCGTGAGCTACCATGCCTGGCTGCGTGTTTTTTATTTTTTAGAGAGAGTCTCACTCGGTCACCCAGGCTGGAGTGCAGTGGCGCCATCTCAGCTCGCTGCAACCTCCGCCTCCTGGGTTCAAGCGATTCTCCTGCCTCAGCCTCCTGAGTAACTAGGATTACAGGTGCCTGCCACTACACCTGGCTAATTTTAGTATTTTCAGTAGAGACAGTGTTTTGCAATGTTGGCCAGGCTGGTCTCCAACTCCTGACCTCAAGTGATCTGTCTGCCTCAGCCTCCCAAAGTGCTAGGACTACAGGTGTGAGCCACTACACCCAGCCTGTAATTCTCAGGTAAAAGTAACTTTAGACCATCCTCCAACCCAATTTTCTATCACTTTATAATCGGCCCATCTTGGTTCTTACCTTTGGAGCTTGCATTGGGGAAAAGGTGTGTGTCTGACAAGTTATAAACAAAACTCATGAGCTGGACGCTGTAACGTGTTGCATTTCTTGTGAAATTGAGGGTTAGTGTCTGTCCTCTTCCAAAAGCAATCACGAGACTGGGGTTGGAAGTGTTCTCTTTTCCACAGGAGCTGCTGTTGAGCACTACTTTGGCATCTGATGGCAGGTCAAAGGTCATGTTCTAGAATAAACACAATTAAATATAACCCAATTGGGATACAGGTTATTAAAAGTTCAAAGAGAGATTTTCTGTAAGTCTGATATAAACTTATACTCCATTTCCAGCTCACATATCACTACTGAGGTACTCATTTTTAATATAAACCAAAGAAAGGTTAGTGTTATATGTCAGTAACAGACTGAAAAGCATTTCAGGTATAAGAGAAAGTTGACTTAATAATTCTTATAATCAAAAATTTGCAGCTGGGCATGGTGGCTCACACGTGTAATCCCAACACTCTGGGAGGCTGAGGTGGGGGGACTGCTTGAGCCCAGGAGTTCAAGACCAGCCTGTGGAACATAGCAAGACCCCATCTCTACAAAAACAAAATAAACTAATTGTGGTGGCATCCGCCTGCAGTCCCGGTTACTCAGGAGGCTGAGGCAGGAGGATCGCTTGAGCCTAGGTTTGAGGCTGCAGCGAACTACGATTGCACCACTGCACTCCAGCCTGGGCAACAGAGCAAGACCCTGTCTCTAAACAGAACAAAAGAACCCCATAAATTTTCTGTTAATATAACAGAATTTAAAGCGTCTTGAAATTGAAATAATTTATACCAGTTTCAGGCTGTGATATATATTTGAGAAAAGCTATCACTACTTTTTTGCTATAGAAATGTTAATTTAAATAATGTGTCTTTAAATAAAGGAAGTGTTCATAGCACAAATGTTTAAATTTACTATTATAAGCAAAACAAGCAACTGAAAACCACCTAATGTTCATCAAAATAAACCAGATAGGTCAAATAAACTACAGTGAAGCAGTATACTAATGTGGGCAAAAAAAAACCCACGAAACTACAGAGGTGATAAAGACATGCTTTGTGAAATAACAAAGTGCATAACAGCATAAGATGACCTCATTTGTGAAACATAATTTACTACAAAATATTTTAAAAATCCAACCACCAAAACCAAACATTTAAAAAGTGATGTAGAAATTAAATTAAAAGTGCTTGGAGACCAGGTACATTGGGGCACGCCTATAATCCCAGCACTTTGGGAGGCCGAGGTGGGCAGATCACCTGAGGTCAGGAGTTCGAGACCAGCCTGACCAACGTGGAGAAACCCTGTCTCTACTAAAAATACAAAAATTAGCTGGGCACGTGCCTGTAATCCCAGCACTGCGGGAGGCCAAGGTGGGCAGATCACTTGAGGCCAGGAGTTTAAGACCAGCCTGGCCAACATAGTGAAACCCATCTCTACTAAAAATACAAATAATTAGCTGGCCATGGTGGCACGCACCTGTAGTCCCAGCTACTGAGGAGGCTGAGGCACGAGACTCAGTCAAACCTGGGAGGCGGAGGATACAGTAAGCCGAGATCTTGGCACTGTACTCCAGCCACCTGGTGGACAGAGTGTGACTCTGTCTCAGGAAAAAGAAAAAAGGCTTTGACAAGTATTTATAATTTGAGACTGGACTTTTTTTTTTTTTTTTTGAGATGGTCTTGCTCTGTCACCCAGGCTGGAGTGCAGTGGCAAGATCATAGCTCACTGCAGCCTCGACCTCACAGGCTCAAGCAATGCTCCCACCTCAGCCTCCCAAGTAGCTGGGACCACAGGCACACTCCACCATGTCTGGCCTTTTTTTTTTTTTTTAAAGAGATAAGATCTCGCTGTCTTGGATTTTTAAAATATTTTGTTATTACAAAAGGCTTTAGTCATCCCAAAGAAACACAAAGCCATTTCAACAAAACTACTAAGGAACATTTTAATCAAACTAGTACAGTGTTTGTAGGACTGCATGTCAAACAACCATTTATATACATTTCTTGGAGTATAATAATTTCTCTAAAGTGGCTCACGCCTGTAATCCCAGCACTTTGGGAGGCCAAGGCGGGCGGATCACAAGGTCAGGAGATCGAGACCATCCTGGCTAACACGGTGAAACCCCATCTCTAACAATAATACAAAAATCAGCCAGGCGTGGTGGTGGGCACCTGCAGTTCCAGCTACTCAGGAGGCTAAGCAGGAAAACTGCTTGAACCCAGGAGACGGCCGAGGTTGTGGTGAGCTCAGATTGTGCCACTGCACTCCAGCCTGGGCAACAAAGCGAGATTCCATCTCAAAAAAAAAAAAAAAAAGAAAACTAGAAAAATGTTCATGATAGGCCGGGCGCGGTGGCTCATGCCTGTAATCCCAGCACTTTGGGAGGCCAAGGTGGGCGGATCACGAGGTCAGGAGATCGAGACCATCCTGGCTAACATGGTGAAACCACGTCTCTACTAAAATACAAAAAATTAGCCCGGCATGGTGGCGAGTGCCTGTAGTCCCAGCTACTCGGGAGGCTGAGGCAGGAGAATGGCGTGAACCCGGCAGGCGGAGTTTGCAGTGAGCGGAGATCGCACCCCTGCACTCCAGCATAGGCGACAGAGCGAGACTCCGTCTCAAAAAAAAAAAAAAGTTCATGATAAACGGTGAGGTGCAGCACATATAAAGGTTTGTTATTGTGCCTGTGGCTATGGCACATGACAACACAGGTTACTGACAACGCCAGAAGGAAAGATACAGATAGGAAAAGCACCGTGTTTATATGGGGCCATTTTTCAAAGACTTGGTTGAAATGTTAAAAATCATCTTTCCACACACACAAGGGAAGCATGAAGTGCCCTGGTGTTTCCTACCTTAGGGCCACTCTTGGTGTCGTAGTTCACTGAGAAGGCAGCAGAGAAGTTGGCCATTATGCAAGCGGTCCCGTTGCCATTTCTCACCATAAACATTGCTGCTGATGCACAATGCATGAGGCCTGTCAATTCCAGGGAAGACAGAGACCATCAAAAACTCTCCAGAAAACACCACTGAGTATCCCCAGTTTCCACAGCTGTAGCAGTGATGGGTTTTGTTACAAGATTCCACTGTTTCTCTTTTTTTTTTTTTTTGAGACGGAGTCTCACTCTGTCACCAGGCTGGAGTGCAGTGGTGCAACCTTGGCTCACTGCAACCCCTACCTCCCAGGTTCAAGCAATTCTCCTGCCTCAGCCTCCCGAGTAGCTGGGACTGCAGGCACGTGCCACCAAATCCAGCTAATTTCTGTTTTTAGTAGTGACGGGGTTTTGCCATGCTGGTCAGGCGGGTCTTGAACTCCTGACCTCAGGTGATCCACCCACCTTGGCCTCCCAAAGTGCTGGGATTAGAGGCGTGAGTCACTGCACCCAGCCTCCACTGTGTTTCTTAAATCCAATAAAGAACCAGACACATGGATTACGCGGCCAGTTCACCTGGTGCCCTGTCCCTCACGGATACTGTTCTGAAATTGTCATCTCTAAGCCCATCTGATTGAGTTTGCCAGCCTGGTCTTTTGCTATTTAGTGCTTTATTTCAGAACACTTATCAAGAAGGCACATGTCAATTTCTGCGTCATCCTAGGCATACGCTGCTCCGCCTTTTTCAGAGGATCTCTGTAAGACGGGGTGCCTTGAAGGCACAACTCGCCCATCTGCAGAAATCCAAGGGAGAGCCTGCAGCATCTTTCACTGTGGTCCTCACCTGCTACTTAACATCTGGCTAGTTTTATTTCTCACGGACTCAAAGGGCTGAGCTCTTTGCCCAATTTCAGAAAGGTCCTCACACCACCGCACATCCGGTGGAGTGGCCTCCCTTCCCCATCCTGAAGCAAAGGGACCGAATGGAAGCACTAGAGGTCTTGCCAGCTTGACAGTGGTCCCTGCTAAATATTTCCTCTCTTACCCCACCCGCTTCCCTGATCAGGATGTTTGGTAACAAATGCAATCTGATCACTATGGTAGAGACACTGGTAATTGTACAAATTGCACGTTATGACACAGTTTTTTCATTACAGATTGGAAAACAGGTGTTTTTGCCTGTTCTAAAGCCAAACACCGATCTGCCACCACTGGGAACCATGCAGAAAATGGCATGCTTTCACTTGTCTCTGCTGCTACAAGCTCATGTATGCCAGTCCGGTGAGCACTCACCCCCGGGGGCTGATCTCACACTGCGTGAGCACACACACACCCGGGTCTCAATGGTCACGCTAAGTGTAAGTGCAGTTCAGGCACGCTGTGAGGGCAGATACTGAAAGACAGGACGCTCAGCTTTTCATTGAAAATCCTATTCCCTGGAAAAGTAATGGATTCCAATGAATCCAGCTCATTTCAACCTTGGGTCTTTCACAAAATAAAATCTTTAGAGCAACTATTCTTCAAGCCTAAAGCAAAGTATATAACCAGAAGTCCCACCTATCTTCCCTTTGGTAAAGGAAATACCAAAATCTATGTCCATAAAGAAAAGGTGCTGCCAGGCACGGTGGTTCACACCTGTAATCCCAGCACTTTGGTGGGAGGCTGAGGCGGGTGGACCACGAAGTCAGGAGTTCAAGACCAGCCTGACCAACATGGTGAAACCCCGTCTCTACTAAAACTACAAAAATTAGCTGGGCATGGTGGCAGGCGCCTCTAGTCCCAGTTACTCAGGAGGCTGAGGTAGGAGAATCGCTTGAACCAGGGAGGCAGAAGTTGCAGTGAGTCGAGATCGTGCCACTGCACTCCAGCCTGGGTGACAAGAGCAAACCTCTGTCTCAAAAAAAAAGAAAAAAGAAAGAAAGAAAAAGAAAAGGTGCTACAGGACAATGAAATAAAGTAGGGCGTGAAAGGAAACCTCCAGTCTACTGTCTGCTTTGCTTGGTTTTTCAACCCACTCTGCAACACTCAGGCAGGATCATACTAACGGCACTTCCAACGAATCCAGAGAATCCAGAGAAGGTTCTGTCACTTATTTTCAACATCGTAAAGGTTTCTAAAAACAGACAAAATATTCTCACTCTTGTGAGAGATCAGATGAGTGCACAGAAGCTGCAGCAGATGCCAGCAAGAAAGCAGCAGCGGACAGGCAGACACAGCAGACACCAGAGACTTAACACTGACAGGAGCTCAGCGTGGACACGGCCACTGCCCACCCCGCCCTCAGCTGAGGAGTCACAGGGCTCACAGCCACCGCTGACAACCCAGGTGCCTGCGTGGGAGAATCCACAAGCTGGCTTTTTATTGAGCTGCCCTTTTATAAGTTTTCTCAAACACCATTTACCCACCCAAAGCATTTCATTAGGAAATAAACTAAGTCGTTCTTCAATTATACAATTTTCTTTTCACTTAGTACATATGCTGAGGGTTTCAGCTTTTTTATTTTTACTTTTTAGACACTGAGTCTCACTCTTGCCAAGGCTGGAGGGCAGCAGCCCTCCACCTCCCAGGTTCAAGCGATTCTCGTGCCTCAGCCTCCTGAGTAGCTGGGACTACAGGTTTGTACCACCACATCTGGCTACTTTTTGTATTTTTAGTAGAGATGGGGTAGGCAGGGTTTTGCCATGTTGGCCAGGCTGGTCTCCAACTCCTCGCCTCAAGTGATCCACCTGCCTCGGCCTCACAAAGTGCTGGGATTATAGGCGTTAAGCCACCATGCCCGGCCAGGTCTCAGCTTTCAGAGGAAAACAAAGAAATATTATTAAAATAAATTTAAAGTAAGCTTTGGCAGCACAAGATGCCTGCATTACTCTGGAGAGACCCAGGAATTTTGAGTTATTAAACTTATGCTCAGAAGGCAATTTTGGTAAAGAAGAAAATAAGAGCATTAACACACAGAGCTTGAAGAGAAAATGTATGTATGCTAAAGGTCAGAAGTTTTTTAAAAAATTCCATAACAGGCCAGGCGCGGTGGCTCATGCCTGTAATCCCAGCACTTTGGGAGGCTGAGGTGGGCGGATCACAAGGTCAGGAGATCAAGACCACGGTGAAACCCCGTCTCTACTAAAAATACAAAAAATTAGCCGGGCGAGGTGGCGGGCACCTGTAGTCCCAGCTACTCGGGAGGCTGAGGCCGGAGAATGGCGTGAACCCAGGAGGCGGAGCTTGCAGTGAGCAGAGATCCGCCACTGCACTCCAGCCTGGGTGACACAGCAAGACTCCGTCTCAGAAAAAAAAAAAAAAAAAAAAAAAAAAAAAACCGGAAAAGGGGTAATAGTTTAGAAAAAAAAAAAAAAAAAAAAAAAATCCGTAACACTGGCAATTGGTTAGCAAAAAAAAAATAGACAAAACACCTTCTCAAATAAGTTTCAATATTCCCAGTACCTGACAAGTGTCACAGTCCAACAGGACAGCTGTTGGCAGCATCGCCAAGGTGGGCACCCTGGCCTACTGGTGACTGCTCTCTCTGGCAGTCCTGTACTCAGACACGAACACGATCACTTCTCCAGGGATCACATAGAGGAGGAACTGTGGCTTGTTCCTTCAGAATACTCCCACTTGGGAGAAATCCTATTCTCTGAAACAAGTGCTGCTGTGGGAAGCATGCGTGCTTCTGAGTCAGCGGCCTCAGTTCTTGGAGGCTCCTCCAGCACTTACTAGCTATGCAACCATGGCCAGTAGCAGAGCCCAATCCCCAGTCTCTGCGCCCAGAGCAGGAGGGGAAAGTGCCAGTGCCTCGGGGCTGTTGGAGCAGCTGAGCATTTGGTGCCCAGCACTAACGCCAGCTTTGATGTCAGCTATTATTAAACATCTGCACAGGCACAGAAGGTTCCTATCAAGTTCATCATTCAATCCTCAGTATCTGACACAAAATATCAAAAACTATCTCATTTAACAAACACTTGGAATGCACTTACTTTGTGCCAGATGCTGCTCTAAGCACATCCCAATTATCATGACAACTCTTCACATCACAGGGAGATTAAGGCATAGAGCGGTCAATGAACCCACCCAGGTCACGCAGCTAGTGAGTGGTGCAGATCTAGATCTGGAAGAGGGTCTTCTGACTCACAGCACGTGCCACCTCTGAACCACACTGCCTCTCCAGCACTTGACGACTGAGGGAACGGGCTTCCCATCAGGACACACTGGCTAGGTGCAGTGGCTCATGCCTGTAATCTCAGCACTTTGGGAGGCCGAGGAAGTGGAGGACTGCTTGAGGCTAGGAGTTCCAGACCAGGCTGGTCAACACAGCAAGACCTTGTCTCTTAAAAAAAAATTAAAATTTTTCTGAATTAAAATAAATAAAAATTAAGAAATACCTGCTTTTGACATTAAAGATTACCATCTGAAGAAATGAGTAAAAAACTTCATTTTAAAAAATTAGGCCGGGCACAGTGGCTCATGCCTGTAATCCCAGCACTTTGGGAGGCTGAGGCAGGCAGATCACCTGAGGTCAGAAGTTTTATACTAGCCTAGCCAACATGGCGAAACCCCGTCTCCACTAAAACAACAACAACAAAAATATATATATACACACACACACACACACACAAATTAGCCGGGCGTGGTGGCACACGCCTGTAGTCCCAGCTACTTGGGAGGCTGAGGCAGAAGAATCACTTGAACCCGGTAGGGGGAGATTGCAGTGAGCCAAGATTGTGCCACTGCACTCCAGCCTGGACAACAGAAAGACACTCTGTCTCAAAAAAAGAAGAAAAAAAAATTTATTAAGAAATCACATCTTAGGCTGGGCGCGGTGGTTCAACACCTGTAATCCCAGCACTTTCGGAGGCCGAGGTGGGCAGATCACCTGAGGTTAGGAGTTTGAGACCACCCTGACCAATCATGGAGACACACTGTCTCCACTAAAAATACAAAATTAGCTGGGCCTGGTGGCACATGCCTGTAATCCCTGATACTCGGGAGGCTGAGGCAGGAGAATCACTTGAACCCAGGACGCGGAAGCTGCAGTGAGCCAAGATCCCACCACTGCACTCCAGCCTGGGCAACACGAGTGAAACTACGACCCAAAAAAAAAAAAAAAAAAAAAAAAAAAAAAAAAAATCACATCTCAGCATCTTAGTTTTTGTTGGCTTGATTCTTTTAAATATGGCATTTTTATTCTACTTAACCAATGATGCAGAATCATTTATAAAGAATTAAAGGAAAAAAATACCATCCCAGGCACTGAATCACAACCTCTAGAGGCAGGATATAAATGTGTGTGTGTGTGTGTGTACTACATTATATATATATATATATATATAGTATATTATATATATATAGTATATTTTTTTTTGTTTTTTTATGGAAACAGTCTTGTTCTGTCACCCAGGCTGGAGCCCAGTAGCATGATCTTCACTTACTGCAATCTCTGTCTCCTGGGTTCAAGCAATTCTCCTACCTCAGCCTCCCAAGTAGCTGGGACTACAGGTGCACACTACCATGCCCAGCTTATATTTTTTGTATTTTAGTAGAGATGGGATTTCACCATGTTGCCCAGGCTGGTCTCGAACTCCTGAACTCATGCAATCCACCTGTCTCGGCCTCCCAAAGTGCTAGGATTACAGGTGTGAGCCACCGCGCCTGGCCGTATATTTCTTTTTAATTTTTTTTTGTAGAGACACTGGTCTCACCGTGTTGCCCAGGCTGATCTCAAGCAATCCTCCTGCCTTAGCCTCCCAAAGTACTGAGATGACAGGCATGAGCAACTGTGCCTTGCTGTGGTATGTATATTTCTAAAAAGCTGATCCTGTGGATCTATGCATATGTTTGGTTAAGAGCCACTGCTATAAAATTGATCCTTTCTTCATGTATGTACTCAGCATTTACTACGTGTCAGTCAGGAAGGGAGACACACAGGCCAAAATCATCGCAGTGCAGCCGACCAGATGCTACCATGCAGAAGCACATGCAATAAAAGTCTTGGGAACAGAGAAGAAACGGTAACGTTGTCTGGGATGGGGCTAATGTAATACAAATTCAAAATTATAGGGCTACCAAGACATTCTGACCTCAAATCTACTGACAAATTAGTTCTTTCCATGGCATAACTGACAATCTGCACAATCAAAGGTAACATCAGTTAGCAGAAATTTTTTTTTTTTTTTGAGACGGAGTCTCGCTTTGTCACCCTGAAGTGCAGTGGCATGATCTTGGCTCACTGCAACCTCCGCCTCCCGGGTTCAAGCAATTCTCCTGCCTCAGCCTCCTGAGTAACTGGGACTACAGGCCTGTGCCACCATGCCCAGCTAACTTTTTAAAAATATTTTTAGTAGAGACAGGATTTCACCATGTTGGCCTGGATGGTCTCGATCTCTTGACCTAGTGATCCACCTGCCTCAACCTCCCAAAGTGCTGGGATTACAGGCATGAGTCACTGCACCTGGCTTTTCTTTCGTCTTCTTTTTTTTTTTTTGAGATTGAGTTTCGATTTTGTCACCCAGACTGGAGTGCAATGGCATGATCTCAGCTCCCTGCAACCCCTGCCTCCCGGGTTCAAGCAATTCTCCTGCCTCAGCTTCCAGCGTAGCTGGGATTACAGGCGCCTGCCACCACACCACGCCCAGCTAATTTTTGTATTTTCAGTAGAGATGGGGTTTCACCACATTGGCCAGACTGGTCTTGAACCCCTGACCTCAGGTGATCCACCCACCTTGGCCTCCCAAAGTGTGGAGATTACAAGCGTGAACTATACCAGCCAAGTATAAAGTTTT
Source organism: Rhinopithecus bieti (assembly GCF_001698545.2). NCBI lineage: Eukaryota > Metazoa > Chordata > Mammalia > Primates > Cercopithecidae > Rhinopithecus > Rhinopithecus bieti. The sequence continues at coordinate 679,035 of NW_016823752.1, forward strand.
TCAAACCTCCTAAGTGACAGTTGCTCAAGTGGAAAGAGTAAGGTGGTCATCCTGCTGACATCAACGGTTTAAAGGGTCACATTATGCAATCACAGCTAATCCCATCTATCAAGACAAGTTTCAGTTCATGCTTGTCTGAGCTTTCTAAGTATTCAAACACAGCAGCTTTAAGCAATGCCTAATTATTAAGATAGTGGAAATTCGTAATTGAGCAGTTTTTTTTTTTTTAAAGGTTTTTGGTGAAATTTGCACATTAAAATAGACATTTTAAATATCTTTAAATACAAGTTGTTAAAAGGCCTTTTTTAAAAGTTGGATTTTGGCCAGGCATGGTGGCTCATGGCTGTAATCCCAGCACTTTGGGAGGCTGAGGCAGGTGGATCACGAGGTCAGGAGCTCGAGACCAGCCCGGCCAGCATGGTGAAAACCCATCTCTACTAAAACTACAAAAATTAGCCAGGCATGGCGACGTGCACCTGTAGTCCCAGTCACTAGGGAGGCTGAGGCAGGAGAACTGCTTGAACCCAGGAGGCGGAGGCTGCAGTGAACCAAGATCACACCACTCACTGCACTCCAGCCTGGGTGACAGAGCGAGACTCTGTCTCAAAAAAAAAAAGTTGGGCCGGGCACAGTGGCTCAAACCTGTACTCCCAGCACTTTGGGAAGCAGAGGCAGGCGGATCACCAAGTCAGGAGTTCGAGACCAGCCTAACCAACACGGTGAAACCCTGTCTCTACCAAAAAAACAAAAATTAGCCCAGCATGGTGGCGGGTGCCTGTAATCCCAGCTACTCTGGAGGCTGAGGCAGAAGAATTGCTCGAACCCGGGAGGCAGAGGTTGCAGCGAGCCAAGATTGTGCCACTGCACTCCAGCCTAGGCACAGAGCAACTCCATCTCAAAAAAAAAAAAAAAAAAGTTAAGATTGTAAACATAAAAGATATAATGGAACAGACCTTAGAAGGCTAATTACATGAGCAATATTCCAATCACAATATTAGGCAGTTACGGATTTTCACTTCATTTTAAAGTGAGGTTTTATTTATTTATTTATTTTTTTTTTTTTTTTACAGAGTCTTGCTCTGTTACCCAGGCAGGGGTGCAGTGGCGTGATCTCAGCTCACTGCAACCTCTGCTTCCTGGGTTCAAGCAATTCTTCTGCCTCAGCCTCCCAAGTAGCTGGGATTACAGGCGTGCGCCACCATGCCCGGCTAATTTTTGTATTTTTGTAAAGACCAGGTTTCACCATATTGGCCAGGCTGGTCTCGAACTCATGACCTCATGATCCGTCCGCCTCGGCCTCCCAAAGTGTTGGGATTACAGGCGTGAGCCACTGCGCCCGGCCTAGAGTGAGTTTTTTTGGTTGTTGTTTTTTTTTTGCAGTGGCCTGTTTCTGTTTTGTTTTTTTTTTTTTAATTTTTTTTTATTTTTTATTATACTTTAAGTTCTAGGGTACATGTGCATAATGTGCAGGTTTGTTACATGTGTATATCTGTGCCATGTTGGTGTGCTGCACTAGAGTGAGTTTTTAAAACATGAAAACATCAAAGTCATGAGGCTTATGAGCATCTGTAACAAAGAACAATGCAGTTGCTGTGACATGACAAAACTTGTTTCTGCAACTCCTCTCATTAACTACACTGGACCCTGTCGCAGGAGCTGAGCAAGGCTTCAGGTTTACTATTGGAATAAGTTCATCTCTGTGGCTATTCAGGCAGTTCAAAGAATTCATTTTACACAACAGGCAAAACAAAAAAGGGAAACCAAAATCCATTCACTCACAGTAACAGAGTTTTAGTGTTGGATGGGACTGAGGGATTTAAAGAAGTCAAGGCAGATGTGTACAGGAGTGTATTTCTATATCTACTCAACTCACATACACTCCCTCAGCTTGATTCTGCATCACCTTTCAGATCCTGGCACTTAAGATAATCTTCCCATATTACTGGGGGGGTGGGGGGGAGGTGAGAAAACAGTGCCCCAGAGGTGGGGCGGCGGGGCGCATCCGGACTGTCTTAAAGAGACAGCACACATCCTCTTATGAAGAGAATAAATAATTAGAACGAAATTCACCTGTCAATACAATATTGAGCACCTACTACCGGTCTGAGCTCTATGAACTAACAGAAGAGAACGGTGCTTCCCCACGTGTTCCCGGGTCCCGCATTTTGGCCTACAGGAATGGCGCTCTTTAAACTACTTACTAGACATGAACATTGCCACCGTGAGTCTGACGCCAGCTTTCCCTCATCTTGTCTGCTATGGAATCTTGTGAAATCCCAAAGATAACTTTAAAAATTATTTTAACATACACGTGAATTCCCAAGAACATAAATACATTCGCATCTCCTCCACACCGCTGCAAGAGGCGAAAGGTTCAAGTACAAAGGTGGGGAATGCTGGCGCCGGCTTCTCCCTGTCCTGGCTGAAACCCATGTTGGGAAGAGCTTGATCTAGGTCACCCGCCCGGGGGCTGAGACCACAGACGTCCCTGCCACCTTCGGCGGCGCAGCCTCGTCTAGATCTCACCGCCTCAACTTGCCAGGAAACTTAACGACCTGAAAGCACCAGACCGCCGAGCTTTCGCACTCAACATCCCAGAAAAACTAAGTTCAGTGAGACAGACCCTAGAGGAGCCAGGTCCTGGGATGAGCCCTCCTGGTCCCCCATGCACCTGCCACTGAGTTATGCCCCGACCCTACGACCCCGAGAGAAACACCCGCCCGCAGGCAGAGCCGGCCGGGACTGGGAGCAGTGGGTGCGGGGCGACCCGCGGGACAACGACCCGGCAGCCACCCGCCCTCAAGACCCAGGGGCCTCGTCCCCGCCCGGTCCCGCCGCTCCCAGGCCCCGCCTCGACCCCCTCACCGAGCAGCAGCAGCAGCAGCAGGGACAGCCGGGCGCTGCCGGGGACCGCCATGGCGCGAGGCCGCGGGTACAGTGCGGGGAGCGGGGCGCGGGCGGCGGCGGTTGGCACGGACTGCCGGCGCGGGGGCGGCGGCGGGGCGGCGGAGCCAAGGGCTGCCGTGAGAGACGGCGGCGTTCCCAGACGCAAGAGCCGCCACTGCGACGCCGGCAACGAAGAAGACCCCGCGGCCGGCAGCGCCTGTCACGTGAGCTGCGCCGCGCCCGGGCGTCACGTGACCCCGCGGGTCTCGCGAGAGCGCGCGCGTCGGGCGCCGGCGGATCGGCTCACCGCAGGTGCGGCAGCCTCCAGCACCGCGCGCCCAGTCACGCGTGATGCAGGCCGGCACGTGACCCGCAGCAGCACGTGACCCTGGACCCACGTGACCCGGCCTGGTCCGGGGGCCTGGGGCCAGCCGAGTTCCTGAAACGGGAAGTGGGCTGGGTTCGGGGAAAAGGAAGAGGAAGAGTCGTGGCGGGAGAAAGTGAGGAAAGAGGAAGTCCGCGACGGGAGAAAGGGCAGACCGAGCGCGGACGCCCAGGCCTCCCGTCAGCCTGCGAGGCCGGACCGGCCGCGTCCCATCCGCGGGCGTCTTTTTGGACCGGAGGGTGGTCGGGGTGGCAGCTCGGTGACCCGCCGGGTGCGCGGCCGGGGATGGGCGAAGGGTTTGTCTTTTCGTAAGTGGGAAGCAAGTTCCTCACACAGGGAGTCGACTGTGCCCAAACTCTGGAGTGGTTTTAGGAAGGCAATAAGGGATTTGAAAGAGGTCAGTGCGGCCTTCCGCTCGTTAATCGCAGACTGAGGGAAGATGGCACCGGGCTGCCCAAGGTGAAGGTGAAGATGCGATGGCGATACTCTTTGGCTTACACGAAGGTCCTGTCCAGCCCTTTTTTTTTTTTTTTTTTTTTTGAGACGGAGTCTCGCTCTGTCGCCCAGGCTGGAGTGCAGTGGCGCGATCTCGGCTCGGCTCGTGTAACCTCCGCCTCGCGGATTCAAGCGATTCTCCTGCCTCAGCCTCCCGAGTAGCTGGGACTACAGGCACCCGCCACCACGCCCGGCTAATTGTGTATTTTTAGTAGAGACAGGGTTTCACCAGTTGGCCAGGGTGGTCTTTGGTCTTGAACGCCTGACCTCAAGCAATCCACCTGCGTCGGCCTCCCAAAGTGCTGGGATTACAGGCCTGAGCCACTGCGCCCGGCCCCTGCATGTTAGAAGTCTGAAGATGCTCTGTTTTTTGGCTTTGTCACCGTGTAGGATTTATGGCTTTTTGTTAAAATACTATTTAAGCAAGGCCCCTCCGCTACTGCTTTGTATAAAGCACCCTTCGCATAAGTAACTACATCTTAGAAAAAGGTTTAATCTTACATTTCGAAAGGCATCACACCAACAGGGACCGGATGTTCACCTAGTTAATAGGTGAACACTCAACCAGATCAAGACACAACTAGGCACCCTCTTATTGTCAGTCCTCACCAGAGGACTGTGACCTTAAAAAGGGCAGGATTTGACCAATTCAACACTGGCATTTTGATAGACCCCGTCTTGCTGTCACTTGTGCTTAGCACCCTGCGTCTGCTGCCTCAGGATCTGCTCACATCAAAGACTTCCTTGGAAGACGATGACTTCTGTCGGGATCAGGCGGGAATACACTCCTTGCTCCCGTCATCGCTTTCCTTGCATTGATCCATCAACCCTTTTTCCTATCCCCTTTCTCTTGGTGTCAAATGTTACTTTGATGGGGAATGTTTACTCCATAATGTTTATATTTTAAGTACACTATGATGTATAGCTTGCAGTATTGACTGACTCGTGGAGTGGCTTGAGCCTCTGCCCATGGCTCCAACCACCAAGTTAACAAGTAGTACTGAAGGGAACTGTCTCGAGGCAAGTCCTCGTAGCTCGTGGCTTTTATGATTGAAATAGCATCAATATATTTCCACCTTGTGGAAAGACATAAACGTGTGTGGACCTGGCTGTGTCTGACCTTGTGCTTTCACAACATGCCTTGAGAGAGAGAGACTTTTGAACTGAGGCCTCTCACGTGATGGGTACAGCAAATGCTAATTAATAAACTTCTGCTTGTTTCTCCTGTTGCTCTGAATTTTGTTTTCAGGAGAATGTCTCAACTAATAAAGAGAGAAAGAAGAGAAATTATATTTTCTCCCCTACAGTGGAATGAGATAATTACGCGAAACTCTGGAGGTTTACATTTGGGGACTCCTCTCATGCACTGCTTCTTAAGGAGGCTAGAAGTGGAGTTGTAGGAGAGGTGTTTGAACAAGCATACTGGATATTACAGTTTTATGGTACAAAGCAAAAACCTGCTTAACAACGCACAAATAGAATCTAATGCTGGACAGAATCTTGGTTGAAGGAGGTTCAGAGAATGACAGTGATTCCCACACTGTCCTAAAGTGTGTATCAGAACGGAGGGAGGGCATTTATCAAAAAAAAGGCTCAGAAACACTCATCTAGTCCAAACCATACATATCTGTTCTTTCCTGCTGTTGCCCCGTGCTCTGGCCATACTCACCTATTTACTTTACCTGCCTCCACTTTTTTGTGGTTTACAATTATTTAGACAAAGTGATGCCCTACTCCCTCCCTCCCTTCCTTTTTCTTTTTTTCCTTCTTTTTCTCATTCTTTCCTTTTTCTTTTCTTCCCCTTTCCTTTCTTTTTGGTTTTGTTTTGTTTTGTTTTGAGACAGGATTTCTCTCTGTCTCCCAGGCTGGAGTGCAGTGATGCAATCAAGGCTCACTGCAGCCTCAAGCAGCCTTCCCACCTCAGTGTCCTAAGTAGATGGGACTGCCGATGCACACCATCACACCTGGCCAATTTTAAAAAAATTAGCTGGGATCACAGGCATGCACCACCATGCCTAGCTAATTTTTGTGTTTTTAGTAGAGATGGGGTTTCACCATGTTGTCCAGGCTTGTTTTGAACTCCTGACCTCAAGTGATCCACCCTCCTTGACTTCCCAAAGTGCCTGGAATACAGGCATGAGCCACCGTGCCCGACCTTTTTTTTTTCGCTTTTTTATAGCTTTTCTTTGTTTTTTAAGTTAGGAATTCAGTGTGGAATGTATTTCCCTGAAGACACTGTCAACCTAAAATAATCAAGATTGTCAGAATCTAGTTTAAAGAGAGATTATTCAAGTGCAAAGTTTGAGGACAGGCCGCCCAGGAAGCACAGATTCCAAAGAACGGAAGTCAGTGTTCTGAAATGTAGCAGTTTGGGATCATTTCTAAGATGAAGTTTAGGGAAACTTAATACAATTCCAGCATCTTTCTCTCTGAGGGTGAATGCACAGTTACTGTGCTCTGGTTAGCGAAGGTGGTCTTTTCCTATTGGGAAAGGTATGTTTGGCGTTCCACATGGAGTCTTGTCATGGGGTCGTTGTGCCATCTAGTCTGAGTTAGGACAGATGCACAGGACAATGAAGGAGGCGGCTGGTCCACAGCAAAGATCACTAATGCGAAGCAGGGAAGTCTGGTCTCTCCTAGTCATTTACGAAGCAACAAGAGGCTGTGTGGCCGCTTATCAGCCTAACCAGTCCAAGAGGCTGACGCTGCAAACGTGCTGCAGGGCTCGGGCCACAGGGCCTAGCTTCCCCCTTGGCACAAGAAACGCAGAGGCTCCTGAAATTCTCTTCTACAATTTCTGCCACAAGAATTGAGGTTTGGTAGCTGATACATGGGCTCAGTATTTGAAATAAAGTAGTGGTTGGTAGGTAAAAATTGAGATAGTCTTTTTATAACAATTCTAAAGGGTATTTTAAATAAAAATAGAATATAATGATCCCCGCCTTGCCTACCACTATTACCCAGCTTTCAGTTACTACTTAAAAACACCTTTTTTTAGAGATAGGGTCTCACTGTGTTGCCCAGGCTGGGTAGCCCAACACTGCAGCCTCATCCTTCTGGGTGCGAGTGACCCCTTCCACCTCAGCCTCTCAAGCAGCTCCGACTACAGGCACACACTGTCACAGCTGGCTAGTTTATTTTTACTTTTGTATAAAAGGGTTTGCTGTGTTGCTCAGGCTGGTTGCAAACTCCTGGGCTCAAGTGACCATACCCCTCGGCCTCCCAAAATGCTGGGATTATAGGTGGGAGCCGCTATGTCCAGCCCAGTTACCAACATTATGGCTCAACTCACCTTGGGCATTCCTAGGTGACAGCTGGAATCCGTGATTTCATCAAGAAGCCCTGGTTTGGGCCGGGCACAGTGACTCACACCTGTAATCCCAGCACTTAGGGAGGCTGAGGTGGGAAGATCCCATGAAGACAGGAGTTTGAGACCAGCCTGTCCAACATGATGAAACCCTGTCTCTACTAAAAATACAAAAATTAGCGGGCTCTGTTGGTGTGGACCTATAATCCCAGCTATTCCGGAGGCTGAGGCAGAGGTTGCAGTGAGCCGAGATCATGCCATTGCACTCCAGCCTGGGCAACAGAGTGAGACTCTGTCTCAAAAAAAAGAAATGCCCTGGTTTATTTTGATGAAAAATGGTCTTTAGAGATGAGGTCAGAGTCAAAATAAAAATGTAGAGATGACTCTCCACATTTAACGTTTTATTTGGGAAGAAAGCATTGCAATTCAGGTGTCAACCCCAAATAATGAGATTCAGAAAATCTGGTTACCTATAGTGTGTATTTGAGCGCAGAGCTTAAGGACGGCCACCCGGGAAGGCACTGACTGCAGACAAATGGGGTCAGCGTTTCCAAGTGGAGAAGCTCAGGTTTCACTTACCAGGCGGAGACAGAAGCTCCAGCAGGATCACCACGGTTTTCATGCGAGGCCAGGGACACACACCACAGGGGTTCCATTGGTTAGGGGGTCTCTGTATTTCAAGGAAGATTGCGTTATGACTCCATGAGGAGGGGTAGTGATTTGAGGGGGTCGTATCTCCGGTGTCATTTGGTCTTTATTATTTACAGGGAAAAAGGCAGAAGTTGCAGCTGCGTGTGGCATGACGTAGGCCACATAGCCACGTTCCCCTCAAGGCTCAGGATAATCCACAGTTTCAAAGGTTTTATGTTTGATTCATTGCATTTCACAGGGGCGTACACACAAACCGCGTGTCTTCAGTATGTCTGAAGAACAAAGAGAAGATTCGGGATTTGATAAGAAGGAGGAAGGTCTTCAGAGAAAGTTCCCTGCTGCTGCTGAAGCTCTGGGGAGCTGGCAGGGGCCGGGGGCGTGGGTGGCGGCGGGGGCGGGGAAGTTTGTCCCCGGGGCTGTCAGGTGTCTTGGCAGCCGTTTGATAGAACTGGATTCAGGTTGCAGCAGCCGGCCTCACTGCCAGGCTTGAAGAGAATGACATTTTGGAGCAATATTGTGTGTCCTGAGTGCTTTCTCCCCAGGCTCTTTAACTGTATTTAGTTGGGTGTGGCAGGAATGACCCAATTTCTCTGATCAACTTTCATCGAGATCACAATCTATTTTAACAACTGGTTTGTCAAGCTTCTAGGTCTTTTCAGTACACAGACCTAAGAAAGACAGAACATTTAAGTTAGAGAAAATCAGGACTTTATACTGGGATTTTCTATTCAAATGAAAATTAGGGAGTTTTAACTTTTTTTTTTTTTTTTTTGAGATGGAGTTTCGCTCTTGTTGTCCAGGCTGGAGTGCAATGGCGCGACCTCGGTTCACCGCAACCTCTGCCTCCCAGGTTCGGGCGATTCTCCTGCCTCAGCCTCCCGAGTAGCTGGGATGACCGGCATGCACCACCATGCCTGGCTAATTTTTTTGTATTTTTAGTAGAGACTGGGTTTCTCCACGTTGGCTTGACCGGTCTCAAACTCTCGACCTTAGGTGATCCTCCCACCTCAGCCTCCCAAAGTGCTGGGATTACAGGCGTGAGCCACTGCACCTGGCCAGACTTCTTTTTTATGTCTGTATTTGCACCTGTGTTTTCTTACACTGACAATCTTGACTCCTGACCAGGGTCTCATAATTGGCTTTCTCCTGCCATCTGTGAGTGACAGCTTTGTGGCACAGCACCCAGGTAACCACCAGGACTGCTGGGTGCCTTGAGGGTCTGTCTGCAGCTCTTTTTCATCTTCAGGGCACATCCTGCCAGGGCAGCAGCCAGTGCTCTGTGTACAAGTCACTCGAGGCATCTTCTTTGTGTGGTTGTGCCACCCACTGTCTATACAGTTAGGTCCATTGACTTCATTTCTTTCCAAGTTTTAAAGAGTGCCCTTCCTTCCTTCCTTCCTTCCTTCCTTCCTTTCCTTCCTTCTTTTTTTTTTTTTTTTTTTTTTGAGACAGGGTCTTGCTCTGTCACCTAGGCTGAGTGCAGTGGCACAATCTTGGCTCACTGCAACCTTGAACTCCTGAACTCAAGCGATCCTCCATCCTCAGCCTCCTGAGCAGCTGGGACCACAGGCACGTGCAACCACGCATGGCTAATTTTTTGAATTTTTTGTAGACACGGGGTCTTGCTGTGTTACCCAGGCTGGTCTTGATGTCCTGGGCTCAAGCGAACCTCCTGCCTTAGCCTCCCAAAGTGCTGGGATTACAAGCTGGTTTGAACTCCTGAGCTCAAGTGATCTTCCCACCTCAGCCTCCCAAAGTGTGGGGATCATAGGTGTGAACCACCATGCCCGGCCTCAACCATAAACGCATTTTGTAAAGCAAAAAAAAACAAAACAAACCAAAATAAATCAAGCCTCCGAAAGGTCACAAGTGTGATTCCGGCACAGGACATTCTTTTTTTTTTTTTTTTTTTTTTTTTTTTGAGACGGAGTCACAACACTGTCGCCGCAAAACACAAGTGTGGAGTGCTAAGTGGCCAGATCCAGCTCACTGCAAGCTCCGCTCCGGGCTTAAACCATTCTCAACAAGCCACAGCTCCCAAGCAGCTTCGCCCGGCTAGTGTTTTTTTTGAATTTTTTACAAAGGCCGGGGTTTCCCCGTGTTAGCTAGGATGGTCTCGATCTCCTGACCTCGTGATCCGCCCGTCTCGGCCTCCCAAAGTGCTGGGATTACAGGCTTGAGCCACCACGCCCGGCCCGTGCACAGGACATTCTGGAAAAAAAAGCACTAGGGACTGCTGGGGTCAGAGGGAGCTGGCCCCACATTCCAGGATGACAGGACAGTTCTGGGGGGCTGTGGGGGTTCTGGGATGATGGGACAGTTCTGGGGTCGGGTGGGAGCCGTGGGGGTCCTGGAATGATGTGACAGTTCTGTACAGAATATGGTGGTGGAGGACATTCTGAATATTTGTCAAACCCATAGAGATGCACATCACAGACTACATTTTACTGTATATTAATGTTGGAAATCAACCTGGATGTAGGGATGGGGGAGATCCAAGACAGAATGCAGGCTGTGACCAGCAAAGAGAGGTGCATGGGAGCGAGTCCCACAGCCACACTGAAGGATGTGAGGAAGAAAGGAGCTGGTTTAAGTGACTTGGTGTCTTCACAGGATGCTCTTGGGGAGGAAATATAATTGTCCTCAACCTCCATGACTTCTGAGTTGGGACAGACTCCTGTGACAAAAGACAGGTTAACAAGAGAAAAGCGGACAGGTGGTAAACACACCTGGTACCTATCAGTGGGAGGAATCTCAATGGGTTAGCTGTTTGCATCACTAGAAAGGCATACTTGAGGCTGAGTAAGTTACAAATAAAAGAGGTTTATTTAGGCTTATGGTTCTGCAGGCTGCACAGAAATGCATGGTGCTGGCATTTGCTTCTAGGAAGGCCTCAGGGAGCTTCCAATTGTGGCAGAAGGCAAAGGAGGAGCAGGTGCATCACCTGGCAAGACAGAGACGCCAGGCCGCCTGAAACCACCAGCTCTTGTAAACTCAGAACAGGTTCTCGCTTGGTACCACGAGGAGAGAACCAAGCCATTCACGGGGGATCTGCCCCCATGACCCAAACATCTCCCACCAGGCCCCATCTCCAACATTGGAGGTCATATATTTCAACATGAGATTTGGAGGGGACAAACATCCAAACCACCTCACTCAGTGAAAATAACAAAGCAGTGGCTTACAACTCTAGCTTACAGCATCTTCAGGAAAGAACAATAAATTTGCAGACAGAGGGCAAAGGAAAGCAGTGCTGGGCTTCCAAAGGTGGGAAATTGTGGGAAGCTAAAACATATGGGAGCAAACGAATGGGGTAAGGTTTGCTTACAGATTTCCCTGGTACCTTCTCTGGGCTGGTGAGCGTCCAGAGCTGTCTCCAGTAAAGGAGAATTCATATCCTGTCGTAGTATAGAAGAGTTTTTCCTTCATTTGCTGCTAAATTGTTTTTATCTCAAAATAAGTTTTATGTCAAAGAGGCATATTTTACGGTGACACATTCTGGTTTCCTTTAATACAGTGAGGGTAAAGAGCTGTTCAGAAACACCGTTCTCTAGAAACACCATTCTCTAGTTGGTGAATAGAAACACCATTCTCTAGTTGGTAAATAGAAACACCGTTCTCTAGAAACACCGTTCTGCAGAAACACTGTTCTCTAGTTGGTGAATAGAAACACCGTTTTCTAGAAACACCGTTCTCTAGAAACACCGTTCTCCAGAAACACCATTCTCTAGTTGGTGAATAGAAACACCGTTTTCTAGAAACACCGTTCTCTAGAAACACCGTTCTCCAGAAACACCATTCTCTAGTTGGTAAATAGAAACACCGTTCTCTAGAAACACCGTTCTCTGGAAACACCGTTCTCCAGAAACACTGTTCTCTAGTTGGTGAATAGAAACACCATTCTCTAGTTGGTAAATAGAAACACCGTTCTCTAGAAACACCGTTCTCTGGAAACACCGTTCTCTGGAAACACCGTTCCCTAGTTGGTGAATAGAAACACTGTTCTCTAGTTGGTAAATTAGTTTCCCACAGGGGTATGGATTAGCAAACTATGTGTTGGCCAGTGTGGAACAAACGTGTGGATATTCTGCAGATAATGATGATTTACAGGTCCTCCCTGTGGAAGACAGAAATTATGAGTAAGGAAGGGCACAAGTGAGAATGAGTTCTGTGGCCCTGGATGGGCAGGCCCTGGGGCCTCAGGATGAACCCAGGTGTCTTTAAATAGATACAGCAACATAGTTACAGAAATAAGCAGACCTGCAGATGCCTGTACACATGAGTCACGGACCCTCCTCTCCTCTCCTGGCTCCAGCTGCCAACAGAGCTAAAGCTGCAGCACTCAGCCACAGCAAGCACAGCCTGTGGCTGCACTCTGGTCTCTCAACACCATTCTCCAGTAAAGGAATCTGGGCTCCTGGGAGAATGGTTGATCCAAGACTGGGAGGGAAAATGCAAAATGAGCCTGGAGCATCTCGTGGCTCCAGGACATTAGGAGGTACTTGAAAAGCAAACTGACAGGTGCGATAAAAGGACCCAGATGCCACCCCATAAAACGTTACCAATGGCCAAAGCTGGAAGTTTGAGTAGGAAAGTAAAGAATAATAGCTTTGGCGTATGAGTGAAAGAATAGAATAAATGTCCCTTGAATCCCTTCGGATGGAAATAACTGAATAAGTAGAAGAGAAGAAACAAATCTTCTTTACAGAACTTCCCGTCAATCGATGCAGAAAGGAGGAGGGAAGTGGAAAAGTGGCATTGCCACCGTCATAACGATTGCTGCAGGCTGTGTCCCCCGACAGACCTGAATAGGAACGTTTAAGGAGAAACAAGTGTCTGCATCGCTTGAAGCCTCCTGGCCACCGTGAGCTGAGTCCACTGATGGAGGCTGTGTCCCCTGTGGCAGGATCTGCTGGCACCGTGTGCCTCCTGACAGGCCACCACACATGCCCAGCCCCCTCGACGCTGGCCTTCAGAAAGCAGACCAGCGCAGATGGAAGGCAGGTCTACCGGGTACCTGACCAGTACTCCTCAAAACCTCAAGGTCGTGACAGACTGCGAAAGAAAGATGAAATGTCACAGACGAAGACACCAAGGAGACATGAGGACCAACGCAGCGTGGGACCCTGGACCAGCCGCTAAATAGAGATAGGGCATTTGTCCAAAATTGGTAACATTCAAATGAGCTTTGTAGTTTAGCTAATGGCAGTGTACCAAAATTCATCTCTTGTTTTTGATGGATGCACCACGGTTCTGTAAGGAGTTAACATGGGACTGGATGAAGGTATCAGGCTTCTGTAACTCTTATGTCTACAACCAATGGCATTTTCACTGGATCACGTTGCACTTACAAGTTCACTGAGGGAGGCTGACATCTTTATGGTGTTGCACCTTCTTACCCAAGGGCTGTGGGGAAAAGAAAGAAAGATCAGACTGTTACTGTATCTATATAGAAAGAAGTAGACATAAGAGACTCCATTTTGTTCTGTATTTGAGATGCTGTTAATCTGTGACCCGACCCCAACCTTGTCCTTGCAAGAGACATGTGCTGTGGTGACTCAAGGTTTAAAGGATTTGGGGCTGTGCAGGGTATACTTTGTTAAACAAGTGCCTGAAGGCAGTATGCTTGTGAAAAGTCATCCCCCTTCTCTTAATCTCAAGTACCTAGCTCTGCCTAGGAAAGCTAGGTATTGTCCAAAGTTTCTCCCCATGTGATAGTCTGAAATATGGCCTCGTGGGAAGGGAAATACCTGAGCGTCCCCCAGCCTGATACCCGTGAAGGGTCTGTGCTGAGGAGGACTAGTATGAGAGGAAAGAAGACCTCTTGGCAGTTGAGATAGAGAAAAGCATCTGTCTCCTGCCCGTCCCTGGGCAATGGAAAACCCGATTGTCTGTTCTGTTTAATGAGAAAGGAGAAAACCGCCTTAGGGCTGAAGGTGGGAGGTGCTAAAGAGCAATACTACTTTTATGCACTAAAAAGGTTTACGGAGATGTTTGCATACGCATATCAAGGCACAGCACTTTTCCTTAAAGTTATTCCTGTCACAGAGATCTTTATTCATATGTCTTGCTGCTGACCTTCTCCCTACGATGATCCTATTATCCTGCCACTTCCCTTTTTCTAAGATGGTAAAGATAATATCAATAAGGGCCGGGCGCGGTGGCTCAAGCCTGTAATCCCAGCACTTTGGGAGGCCGAGGCGGGCGGATCACGAGGTCAGGAGATTAATGATCAATAAATACTGAGGGAACTCAGAGACCGGTGCCGTCGCCGGTCCCCTGGGCCCACTTTTTCTTTCTCTATACTTTGTATCTGTGTCTCATTTCTTTTCTCAAGTCTCTCGTTCCAACTAACGAGGAACGCCCACAGGTGTGGAGGGGCAGGCCACCCCTTCAACGGCACTTAAATTTGTCCAAGTCTAGCTTAAGTTACTTATTTACTTATTTTTGAGAAGGAGTCTCACTCTGTCACCCAGGCTGGAGTGCGGTGGCACAATCTCCACTCACTGCAACCTCCGCCTCCCGGGTTCAAGTAATTCTCCTGCCTCAGCCTCCAAATGACTGGGATTACAGGCACCAGTCACCATGCCCAGCTGATTTTGTATTTTATTTTTTTATTTTATTTATATATTTATTTACTATTTTTTATTTTTTTGAGACGGAGTCTCATTCTGTTGCCCAGGCTGGAGTGCAATCAGCTCACTGCAACCTCCACCTCCTGGGTTCACGCAATTCTTCTGCCTCAGCCTCCTGAGTAGCTGGGATTATAGGCACCCACCACCACACCCAGCTATTTTTTTTGTATTTTTAGTAGAGACAGGGTTTCACTATGTTGGCCAGACTGGTCTTGAACTCCTGACCTCGTTATCTGCCCGCCTCAGCCTCTCAAAGTGCTGGGATTACAGGTATGAGCCACGTGCCTGCCTTATTTTATTTTATTTTTTATTTATCTCTTTCTTTCTCCTTCCTGCCTTGCCCTGCCCTGCCCTGCCCTGCCCTGCCCTGCCCTGTATTTTTTAGTAGAGAGGGGGTTTCACCATGTTAGTCAGGATGGTCTCGATCTTCTGACCTCGTGATCCGCCCGCCTCAGCCTCCCAAAGTGCTGGGGATTACAGGCGTGAGCCACTGCGCCTGGACCTTATTTTATTTTTATTTTTTTTGAGACAGAGTCTCGCTCTGTCGCCCAGGCTGGAGTGCAGTGGCTGGATCTCGGCTCACTGTAAGCTCCACCTCCCGGGTTCCCGCCATTCTCCTGCCTCAG
>NW_016823752.1:694046-695790 GCF_001698545.2 Rhinopithecus bieti
GGTTCCCGCCATTCTCCTGCCTCAGCCTCCCGAGTAGCTGGGACTACAGGCGCCCGCCACCTCGCCCGGCTAGTTTTTTGTATTTTTTTTTTAGTAGAGACGGGGTTTCACCGGGTTAGCCAGGATGATCTCGATCTCCTGACCTTGTGATCCGCCCGTCTCGGCCTCCCACAGTGCTGGGATTACAGGCTTGAGCCACCGCGCCCGGCCCCTTATTTTATTTTTAATTGACATATAATAATTGCACATATTTATGGAGTACATAGTGATGTTTGGATCCATATAACGTGTAGTGATCAGATCGAGGTAATTAACATATCTGTCAAATCAAACATTTATCATTTCTTGGTATTAGGGTCATTCCACACCCTCCCTCTAGCTATTTGAAACTGGTCCCCTCCAGTGCTACAGAACACTGGATGGAACTTGTTCCTTCTGTAATTTTGTATCCTTTAGCAAATCTCTCCCTATCCATGATTGTTTTCTTTCCCAAGAATCAGCAAATCGTCCCACATCGGAAGAGACTACTACTGTGGTGATCAGAATTTCTAGCATTGGACCTGGGGGGAGGAGAGGTTGCCAGGAGTCTTCCTCCCTCAAGCCTGCCATTCTCCCTGGGGTCACATCAGAGCTGAGCTCTGTTGAGGCTACTCAGAGTGTGGGCTTTGGCACCAGGCGGACCTGAGCTTGAAGCTCTTGTCACTTGTTACTGGGGTTCTTGATTTTCACTTCTTTACCGTGCTCCTGCAGCTTTTCCTGTTGGTCCATTAATGACATAAGAGGCAACTGATCACGCTGATGGGTGTACGGTTAGGGTAAATGAATGAGAGGGCGACTGATCATGCTGATACGTGTACAATTAGAGTTAACAAATGACATGTCAGAAAAATGTAAAACAGGAAGTGTTAAAGTAAAATATATGCTAATAAGCAGAAAAACTGAAGCAAAACTCCCATAATATAATTTTTTAAATGAGCCCCTTCTATGGGAATTTAATTACTTTTTTTCTGTTTAAAATAATCCCTTTGGGGCCAGGCACAGTGGCTCACACCTATAATCCCTGCACTTTGGGAGGCCAAGGTGGGAGGATTGCTTGATTCCAGGAGTTTGAGACCAGCTTGAGCAACATAGGGAGACCCCATCTCTACAAAAAATACAAAAATTAGCTGAGTGTGGTGGTGCATGCTTGTGGTCTCAGCTACTTAGGAAATTGAGGTGGGAGGATCGCTTGAGCCCAGGAGGTCAAGGCTGCAGTGAGCTGTGATTGTACAACTGAACTCCAGCCTGGGCAACAGAGCAAGACTTTGTCTCAAAAATAATAAAATGGGCCGGGCACCGTGGCTCACACTTGTAATCCCAGCACTTTGGGTGGCCGAGGTGGGCAGATCACAAGGTCGGGAGTTCGAGACCAGCCTAGCCAATATATGGTGAAATCCTGTCTCTACTGAAAATACAAAAATTAGCTGGGCATGGTGGTGGGCACCTGTAGTCCCACCTACTTGGGAGGCTGAGGCAGGAGAATTGCTTGAACCTGGGAGGCGGAGGTTGCAGTGAGCCAAGATGGCGCCCCTGCACTCCAGTCTGGGCAACAGAGTGAGACTCCATCTCAAATAATAATAATAATAATAATTTTAAGAAAATAATACCTTTGGGCCGGGCGCGGTGGCTCAAGCCTGTAATCCCAGCACTTTGGGAGGCCGAGACGGGCGGATCACGAGGTCAGGAGATCGAGACCATCCTGGCT
>NW_016823752.1:696203-707748 GCF_001698545.2 Rhinopithecus bieti
AATACCTTTGGGAGCATCTTTTATACCTATGTGTTGGTTCATCTTGGATAGTTTCCTTTTGAGAGACTCCTTGAAGAATGGCTGGGTCAGAGGGTGTCAGCCTTTCGGCTTCTGTGTCTGAGTTGCTTTCCAGGAGCTGCTCATGAGAAGGCCTTAATACTGTCCTGAGTGTTAGGTGCTGTGACTTAAGCCTCTTAAAACAGGCAAGGTTTACCAATTTCCTTGAAGAACTTAAACCCTGGTAGTCTTGTTTTTAGAAGGTTATGAAACAGGAACCCTCTCACAAAAAAGAACCAAAACTTTTACCTTCTTTGAAAGTGGGTTTAAAAAAAAATAGTTCAAAGTCGTTTGCGGCAAGAAAAATTCGGTAACTGCAATAATGCTCATGTTTCCATTACAGACTCACTGGAATGCTGTCTCCTGAGAGCCCTGGGATCCAAGGTGTGCTTAATTAGAGCCTGTTTTTATTTAAGAATGAAATCCTGCTAACCAGAGCCTATTCCTAATAATGGAAAACACAGAATGGGAACTGAAATCCACATGAAGCCACTTCTCTATCTGAACTCATGACTAGCCTCAAAGGGGGATTTAAAAATGGCTCTGTGCGGCCGGGCGCGGTGTCTCTCGCCTGTAATCCCAGCACTTTGGGAGGCCAAGGTGGGCAGATCAAGAGGTCAGGAGATCGAGACCAGCCTGGCCAACATGGTGAAACCCCGTCTATACTAAAAATAAAAATTAGCCAGGCGTGGTGGCAGGCACCTGTAGTCCCAGCTACGCAGGAGGCTGAGGCAGGAGAATGGCGTGAACCCAGGAGGTGGAGCTTGCAGTGAGCCGAGATCGCGCTACTGCACTCTAGCCTGGGTGACAGAGCGAGACTCTGTCTCAAAAAAAAAAAAAAAGAAAAAAGAAAAAAAAAGGCTCTGTGCTGCCGTTGGCATACAGCAGAACTGAGCATCACGGGGCAGACATGTCAGAACCATGTTCACGTCATGCCTGAGGAGGTGGTGATGAGAGGAAGGGTATGACGAAAGGCCTGCAGACACACGCCCATCTGTGGTCCCCAGGTGGTATCTGTTAGGAAGGCTTCCTGGAGGCATCAGTCATCAGTTAATCTGGCCATTGTCTGTTTCCATTTCATAAGAAGAAAACTTGACGATCCAGACAAGAGCATTAGGAAAGATCTAAATGACCATGGCACTGACTTCGGAAAAATCCTCAGTGAGGATTTATCTAGGCAGAGCCAGGTAAAAATGCCTCATTCATTTTCCATGTTTCCTTTTAATTTTTATTTCGGAGAGTCTTGCTCTGTTGCCTAAGCTAGAGTGCAGTGGCGCGATCTTGGCTCACGGCAACCTTTGGTTGCCTTCTAGGTTCAAGTGATTCTTCTGCCTCAGCCTCCCAAGGAGCTGGGACTACAGGCACGCGCCACCATGCTGGGCTATTTTTGTAATTTTTTTTTTTTTTTGAGACGGAGTCTCACTCTGTCCCCAGGCTGGAGTGCAGTGACCGGATCTCGGCTCACTGCAAGCTCCGCCTCCCGGGTTCACGCCATTCTCCTGCCTCAGCCTCCCGAGTAGCTGGGACTACAGGCGCCTGCCACCTTGCCTGGCTAGATTTTTGTATTTTTTTCAGTAGAGACGGGGTTTCACCGTGTTAGCCAGGATGGTCTCGATCTCCTGACCTCGTGATCCGCCCGCCTCGGCCTCCCAAAGTGCTGGGATTACAGGCTTGAGCCACCACGCCTGGCCATATTTTTGTAGTTTTAGTAGAGATGAGGTTTTGCCATGTTGGCCTGTCTGGTCTTGAACTCCTGGCCTCAAGTGGTCCGACTGCCTCGGCCTCCCAGAGTGCTGAGATTGCAGGCGTGAGCCACTGCACCTGGCCTCTTTTAACTTTTAAAATCAACTTGATTGAGGTTAGTTTACACAAAATAAAGAAATCCATTTTAGGTGCCGTTTGAAGAATTTTGACAAGTATACTCACCCATGAAACCACCACCCCAATCAAGATAGAACACTTTCTTCAATCCAGAAGGCTCCGGCATGCCCTCTGTGGTTCACCCGACCCCTAAACCCGCACAGCCACGGGTCTGCTTTGTCGCGAGAGATGAGTTTTTGTATCACAGTATTTCACTTGGTTGGAATCACAGAGTGTATACTTCGTTGTGTCTGGGTTCTTTCTCTTTCGGTGATGTTTTTGAGGCTCGCCCATGTTGCCATGCGTACCACGCATTCACCCTTTTTAGTGCAAAGGTATATCCCACTGTTTGGCGCTACCAGAATTTTTTTGCTTGTTCACCTGTTGAAGGACATTTGGGTTGTTGTTTCCAGTTTTTTGGTTGTTACAAATAAAGCTGCTGTGAATGTTTGTGTACAGGTCTTTTGTGGACCCGTGCTTTCCCTTCAGTAAATACCTGGGAGTGGAATGGCTGGGGCATGTGGTAGGTGCGTGTTTAGCTTCCAGAGAAACTGCCACCTGTTTCTCCAAAGTGGCTGCACCATTGCACATTCCCCACAACAGCGTCTCCACATCTCTGCCAACACTTGGTATTGTCAGTCTTTTTGTGTTTTAATTTTTTCTTTTTTTTGTCTTTTGCAACAGAGTCTCGCTGTGTTGCCCAGGTTGCTCTCAAGTCCTGGCCTCAAGCGATCCTCCCGCCTCAGCCTCTCAAATAGCTGGGATTACAGGTGTGCACCACCACTCCCAGTTTGTCTTTTTAATTAAAAAAATTATAATAGCTTTGTAATAGTATCTCATTGTGATTGTCATTTGCATTTTTCTGACAACTAATGGCATGGAGGCTCCTTTCATGTGTCTAATATCCATTTGTATTTTTTTCAGGGAAGTGTATATTTAAACTTTGGCATATTTTTAAGAATGGTTTGTTTTCTTATTGTTGAATTCTGAGTGTTCTTTACATATTTTGGACACAGATCCTTTGTCAGCTCTATGTATTGTAAATATTTTCTCCCATTCTATGCCTTGCCTTTTTGTTTTCTTAATGGTATCTATCAAAGAGCAAGCTTTGTTTTTTTTAATGTATTTTATTTTATTTTGAGACAGGGTCTTGCTCTGTCACCCAGGCTAGAGGGCAGTGGCGCAATCATGGCTCATTGTGGCCTTGACCTCCCAGGCTCAAGTGATCCTCCTGCCTCAGCCTCCTGAGTAGCTGGGACTACAGGAATGTGCCACCATGCCCAGAAAATTTTCTGAGTTTTTTTTATAGAGACAAGGTCCACTGTGTTGCCCAGGCTGGTCTCAAACTCCTGGGCTCAAACAAATCCACCCACCTTGGCCTCCCAAAGTGTTGGGATTCCAGGCATGAGCCACCGCGTCCAGCTCAACACCCCCTTATCCTATCTCAAGCATTTCTTTCTACTGACTTCAAGTCTTTAACTCTTTCAACCAGTTGCCAATCAGAAAATCTTTGACTCCACCCATGACCTGTAAGACCCTTCCAAACTTCGCTTCAAGATGCTCTGCCTTTCCAGGGCAAACCAAAGTATACTAACCTGCATCCGTTTACACCTTTGCCCGCAACTTCTGCCTCCCTAAAATGTGTAAAACCAAACTAGAGCCCAGCCACCTTATGCGTATTCTCAGGACCTCCTGAAGCTGTTCCCTGGGCCATGGTCACTTGTATTGGCTCAGAATAAACCTCTTTCTTTTTTTCTTTTCTTTTCTTTTTCTTTCTTTCTTCTTTCCCTTTCTTTCTCTCTTTCTCTCCTTCTTTCCTTCCTTCTCCTTCTTTTTGTTTTTTTTTTGAGATGGGATCTTGCTCTGTCCACCAGGCTGGAGTCCACAATCATAGGCTCATGCAGCCTCAGACTCCTGGGCTCAAGGGTAAACCTCTTTCAATATTTTACAAGTTTGGCTTTTTCATCAAAATTGCCTTGGCATCTTTGTTTTTTTGTTTATTTGGTTTTTGCTTTTTCGAGACAGGATCTCACTCTCATGACCCAGGCTGGAGTGCAGTGGTGCCGTCACTGCTCACCGCAGCCTCGACTTCCCAGGCTTAGGTGATTCTCCCCCTTCAGCCTCCCAAGTAGCTGGGACTATGGGTGCATGCCACCACACTCAAATCATTTTTTGTATTTTTAGTAGAGATGGGGTTTCACCATGTTGCCCAGGCTGGTCTTGAACTCCTGAGCTCAAGTGATCCATGTGCCTCGGCCTCCCAAAATACTGGTACTACAGGTGTGAGCCACTGTACCGGGCCTGGCATCTCTGTTAAAAACACCTTGACCTGATGTAAGTGGATGAAGTTTTGTACTCTCTGTGTAACTCAGTTGATCTATGTATCACAGTGTCTTGATTTATAGTAAGTCTTGGTATTAGGTAGAGTAAGTCTTCCAACTTTGTTCTTTTGAAATTTGTTTTGACTATTTGCACTTTCATATACATTTTAGAATCAGCTTGTCATTTTTCTATAAAGAAAGCCAGAATTTTTCTGGGCTCTGGATTGAATCTATATATCAGTTTGGAGAGGACTGACATCTTACTATTGGGTTTGACAATAATGTGGTATACTTCTCTATTTATTTTAGTCTTCAGTTTTTTTTCAACCATGTTTTGTAGTTTTCAGTTGTGTTAGATCATTTGGGCTGCTATAACAAAATACTGTCAATTGGGTGACTCATAAACAATGGAAATTTATTTCCCACAGTTTTGGAGACTGGGAAGTCCAAGATTGAGGCACTGGCAGACTCATTGTTTGGTGAGGGCTGCTTCCTGAATCTTTGATGGTGCCTTCTTGCTGTGTCCTCACATGGTGGAAGGGTCTGGCTAGTTCTCTGGGCTCTTACAAGGGCAGTAATCCCATTCACAGATTCCACCTGCACGACCTCATCACGTCCCAAAGGTTCTACCTCCTGATACCATCACCTTGGGGGTGAGGATTTCAACACACAATTTTGGGGGTACACACTAGTTTACAGCATCATATAACCATCTGAATCTGCAAATGTCTCTCTAAACATGCTCTAGTGCATCTGACAAATTTTTGGTCAATTATTTTCATATTCATCAATACAAAACATTTTCTAATGTTCTTTGTGATTTTTCTTTGACTCATGGATTATTGAGTTACAAGTGTGTTATTTATTTAGAATTATCTCTTTATATTAGAATTGTTAATTCAAAAATATATTGCTTAATTTTTTTTTTTTTTTTTTTTTTTTTTTTTTTGAGATGGAGTCTCGCTGTGTCACCCAGGCTGCAGTGCAGTGGTGTGATCTCGGCTCACTGCAACCTCCGCCTCCTGCCTCAGCCTGCTGAGTAGCTGGGACTACAGGCACCCACCCACTACCATGCCTGGCTAACTTTTTGTATTTTTATTAGAGGTGGGGTTTCACCATCTTGGCCAGGCTGGTCTTGAACTCTTGACTTTGTGATCCACCCACCTTGGCCTCCCAAAGGGCTGGGATTACAGGCGTGAGCCACCACGCCCAGCCTATTGCTTAATTTCTAACCATTTAGTTATTTACAGTTATCTTCCTGTTAGATACCTAATTTCATTGTGGTCAGAGGATGCATTCTATACAATTTTAATCTTTTAAATATATTAACCCTTGTTTCATGAGCCACCCGTGCTCGTCCTGGTGTGTGTGGCTGTTGTTGGGTGTAATGCTACGTGACTGTCATAGTTGGGTGTAACGCTATGTGACTGTCGTTGGGTGTAACACTACGTGACTGTCGTTGGATGTAATGCTACCTGACATTGTTGGGTGTCATGGTACGTGACTGTCAACTGGCTCAAATTAGAGAAAAGTGTTTTTCAATTCTTTTCGGTCCCTCCTGATTTTCTGCTATCTCCTCTCAGTTACTGAAAGAGGGTCAGCACTCCTGCTGTACCTATGGGTCAGCCTGTTTCCTGTTGCTCTTGTCCGCCCATCAGCTTTTGCTTTACATATTTTGAGGTCTATGAATAGAGGCCTGCACAGTTAGGGTTAAGGCTTGGGATGAACGTCTGTGTTTTACCATTATGAAAGGTACCTCTTATCCCTGTGAGATTCCTTGTCCTGAAGTCTACTTTGATCTTAATGTAGCCGCTCTATCTTTCTCATTCGTCTTCACGGTATGTCTTTCTTCATCTTCTTTCTCTTTAGACAAGGTCTCAGCCGGGTGCAGTGGCTCACGCCTGTAATCTCAGCATTTTGGGAGGCTGAGGCGGGTGGATCACTAGAGGTCAGGAGTTAGAGACCAGCCTGCCCAAACCCCATCTCTACTAAAAATACAAAAATTAGCCGGGTGCAGTGGTGGGCGCTTGTAATCCCAGCTACTTGGGAGGCTGAGGCAGGAGAATTGCTTGAACCTGGGAGGCAGGGGCTGCAGTGAGCCAAGATTGCACCACTGCACTCCAGCATGGGCAACAGACTGAGACTCCATCTCAAAAAAAAAAAAAAAAAAAAAAAAAAAGGCTCTATCTTGCCCAGGCTGGAGTGGCGTGATCTGGGTTCACAGCAATCTCTGCCTCCCAGGATCAAGCCATCCTCCTACCTCAGCCTCCCCTCAGCCTCCCAGGTAGCTGGGACTATAGGCGTGCACCATCATGCCTGACTAATTTTTGTATTTTTTTGTAGAGATGGGGTCTTGCCACGTTGTCCAGGCTGGTCTCATACACGTGAGCTCAAGCAATCTGCCCGCCTCAGCCTCCCAAAGTGCTGGGACTACAGGCATGAGCCACTGCACCCAGTCTTTTCTTCTTCTTTTAAGAAGCACACTACCATGGTTCATTTGGTTCATTTTATTTGTTCAAGGACTCAGATTGCAAGCATTAAATCAGGCATGGGCTTTGATTTTGTGAGCCCAAATTCACATACTGAAGAAGATAAAAGCAAACAGTGATGCATGTATATGGATGAACACTAAAGGCTCTGGGCTCATCTTACTGTGGTTTTAAATTTCTACAGCTTAGTAGTCACAGGTCTTTGAGGTCCTTCTGGATGTCCCACGGGGTATCTGCACTTTTCTTGAGCAGAACAACCTCATTATCCCTTAGCTGTGGTTGATAACACTGGTTAATCCCTGAGCACTGAGGGTACATGGGAGGCTCCAGAGGCCTTCATTCTTGGTGCCCTGCATCCCCTTCACCATTGATACTGGATGAGTCCTGGACAGATTTTTCAACATGGATTCAGCAAGATCAGCTACACTTAACCCAGGAGCCCAGTCGGTATATCCTTTTAGCTTGATGACCACAGGCACTTTTAACCACTATCTTACACACTTCCTTCCAAGTTTCCTGATCATTGTTAGTTCCCATTTCTGGATTCAATTCCTGAAGAGAAACACTTGCCACACTTGAGTCACTGTGCTCTCCCCAGATCCATCCATGGCAGAATCCAGATCACACCCACTTCCAATTACACAGTGCTGGGGTAATCCAACTTATGTAGGAATGTCCACTGCGTTCCAATCACACAGTGCTGGGGTAATCCAACATATGTAAGAATGCCCACTGCACTGGAAACCTAAATTATGATGCAGTCAGGCTCTCTCTGCACCAGGTTGAGACGACTGTCCCCCTCTTTTGTTTTTAGATGGAGTCTTGCTCTGTTGCCCAGGCTGGAGTGCAATGGCATGATCTCGGCTCACTGCAACTTCCGCCTCCCAAGTTCAAGTAATTCTCCTGCCTCAGCCTCTGAGTAGCTGGGATTACAGGAATGCACCACAACACCTGGCTAATTTTTTTGTATTGTTAATAGAGACGGGGTTTCACCATATTGGCCAGGCTGGTCTTGAACTCCTGACCTTGTGATCCTCCCGCCTCAGCCTCCCAAAGAGCTGGGATTACAGGCATCAGCCCAGTGGTCACAGAGTCATCTTTATCTGCCACAATTTCAGGTGTCTGAAGAAATAAGCTGCCATCTGCAGATCCACCATTCCTCCTTTACACTGAGCTTCTGTAGCACGCACAAGAGCAAGCACATCAGAGACCTTCCCAGACACAGACAGCACGCGCCTTGCCAGCTTGTCTGACCTCACAGTGATCTTCTTGTTTGGGACTGTTGCCTCTTCTGCAGCTGGCGCAAGGAGTCTTTCCTTAAGAAATGCCCTTGTGCCCAGGAGAGAGGCGGCTTTGGAAACTGCTGTGACAGTTGGACAGAGAAGACAATGCCAGCTGTTTGCGTCTCATTGTCTTTCTTCATCCTTTAACTCATCCGTGTCTTTATTAAAATGACTCTCTGGGCTGGGCACGGTGGCTCATGCCTGTCGTCCCAGCAGTTCTGGAGGCAGAGGCAGAGGATCCACTTAAGCCCAGGAATTTGACACCAGGCTGGGCACATAGTGAGATGTCATCTCTACAAAATAAAAAAAATGGGCCAGTCGTGTGGCACACACTTGCTACTCAGGAGGCTGAGGTGGGAGGATTGCTGGAGCCCGGGAGATTGAGGCTGCAGTGAGCCGTGATTGTGCCACTGCACTCCAGCCTGGGTGACAGAGCGAGATCCTCTCTCTTGAAATAACAGTGCCTTTCTAGTAAACGACATACACTTTGGTCTTAATTTTCTATACAGTTTGAAAATCTTTGCCATTTAATTGGAGTGTTGTTTATGTCATTGTTACTAATGAAATTAATAACACGGTCAGGTTCAAGTCCACCCTCTTTCCATTTCCATTTGTCCTATCTGTTCTTTATTCCCTTTTAAAAGTGAATTTCCAGGGCAGGTGCAGTGTCTTATGCCTGTCATCCCAGCACTTTAGGAGGCCGAGGCAGGCAGATCACGAGGTCAAGAGTTCGAGACCAGCCTGGCCAACACGGTGAAATGCTGTCTCTACTAAAAATAGAAAAATGAGCTGGGGGTGTGTGGCAGGTGCCTGTAGCCCCAGCACTCGGGAGGCTGAGGCAGGAGAATTGCTCGAACCCAGGAGACAGAGGCTGCAGTGAGCCAAGATCATGCAACTGCACTCCAGTCTGGTGGCAGAGCGAGACTCCGTCTGAAAAAAAAAAAAAGTGAATTTTCTGTCTGCCTTTTGTAAAACAAAAATAAAATTCAAAGCCCCTCAGACCATCTGAAATGGACCCCTCTTATCAGGGAGGGCATTTCCAAGGCTAACCTGATGGGCTGGCTCAGGCCGTGATGAGGGCAGGGGTTGGACGTGCCTCATGATACCCCCTCTTGTTTGGAATTACTGATAGAACAGACTCTAAGCCTCATGAGAATCTGTTCCCTCTGAGGCTGCATCTGCATGCTGAAAGTTTGGTCTCCCCAGTCCCTTATTATAACCCAGACATTCCTTTCTGTTGATTCCAGGTCTTTAGATAATAACCCTTTCAACCAATTGCCAAACAGAAACATTTTAGATCTCCTACAACCTGGAAGCCTCCCGCAGTCCCCTTTCCAGACCAAACTAATGTACATCTTACATGCATTTGACTGATGTCTCGTGTCTCCCTGAAAGTAAATTAGTCTGTGTCCCGACCACCTTGGGCACATGTTCTCAGGATCCCTGGAGGCTGCGTCACGAGACACTGGTCACTCATACTTGGCTCAGAATAAACCTCTTCAAATATTTCAGTTTGACTCTTTGTCAACACTTTGGATTGAGTGTTCTTTCGAATTATACTTTGTCCCCTCTGTTGGCTTGTTCTTTCTCTCTTTGCCTCTCTCTCTCCTATTGTTGTGGCTGCACCAGGGTTACCACATGACCGTCTCCCCCAGGGCTGCCACACGCATCTCTAGCTCATCACACTCACCAGACTATCTCCTTTCCCATTCTTTGCGTCGTGTCATATGTTTTACTTCTATATATGGTATTAATGCCAACATATATTATTTTTGCTTTAACCAGTTGTTTTTAAAGAAAATAACAAGACTGTGAAGCTAATTTGTGTGTGTGTTTACCCAAATGCTTGCGACTGCGGGCGCTCCCCAAGCCTTTGGCAGACCCTGGCTTCTATCTGTCTTCGCTTTCCAGCAGCTGAAGCAGCGCCTTCCTCCTGCACTTCTCTTACTAGAAGTCTCTGTCTGAAAAGGCATTACTATGCCTTCATTCAGGAAGGCATGTTCACTGAATACAGACCTCCAAGCTGACAGCGTGTGCTTCAGTTCTTCACGAACGTTTCTGAAGGCAAGCCATTAGATTTGTATGGAACTGGGTTTTCCCAAGGAAGAGACGCTGCGCTTGTGCGTGACTGTGACTCCTTCTTCTTTGCTGGTGTGTGGTGTGTGTCCTAAGCAGCTTTGTGTGTGTTCGCTTGGAACAACCCCATGAGGTAAGTAGGATTATTATCTCCACTTAAAAGATAAGAAAACCAAGGTTTAAAGAATTGCAGGAATTTGCTCAGGGGCACCTGGACAGCAACAGAGGGAGGACCTGGCAGAGGGGGGACCTGGCCAGTGTTAAAGCTTCTCTGCTGATCCCAGTGCCTTGAAGGTGCTGTTTATTCTGTGAAGAGTGGACTCCTAACGGGCGTCCACTTCTCAGTGCGATGCTGCCTCAACCTACGCTGCAGTCGGCCTTGGTTCCTCCATCACTCACCACGGAAAGCTGTACCTCTCCTCGGCTCTCCGCCCCTCCGCTTCTCTGGCAGCCTCTGCTGGGGGGGATCCCACTGCCTGGGGATTTGGTTTCCCCTGTTCTGTTCCCCGGGAAACTTGCCTACACTAATTTGTCTTTTCCGTATGCTCAGATTCTCTCTCTCCTTTTTTCTCTTGCTTGCTCAATTTGGTGCTTGCTCAGTTCTCATTACCCGAGAGCAGCTCTCCCTGGCCCCTGCCTTGCCTCCAGCCACCCCTCGTCACACCCGCCACCCTGGGGCCCAGCACACAAACTGAATGGCGGTTTCTGATTCTCACCACACCTTGAAACTCCCTTCTTTGGTTCTGTCACGCCCGTACTTCTCCTTGTTCTTATCTCGCTGGTCTTTGTTCCTTCCACTGGCCCTGCTTCATTCACTCCTCAGTGTTTACTGGGCACTGTGCACCAGATGCTATACACCTGGGCACAGGCTTGTACCTAAAAACACGACTTCAGAAGCCTGACGAATGGGGGCCCAGATCACACATGTGCTTGAACTTGAGACCCATCTCAAAGAAAAAAAATGTACAACTCTCTGAGGGCACTAATTCAATTTGTTTCTTTTTCTTGACGGGATCTAGCTCTGTTGCCCAGGCTGAAGTGCAGTAGTGCGATCATAGCTCACTGCAGCCTTGACTTCCTGGGCTCAAGCAATCCTTCCACCTCAGCCTTCTGAGCAGCCGGGAGTACAGGCTTGTGCCACCACACCTGGCTAATTTTTTTTTTTTTTTTTTTTTTTGAGACGGAGTCTTGCTCTGCCGCCCAGGCTGGAGTGCAGTGGCCGGATCTCAGCTCACTGCAAGCTCCGCCTCCCGGGTTTACGCCATTCTCCTGCCTCAGCCTCCCGAGTAGCTGGGACTACAGGCGCCCGCCTCGTCGCCCGGCTATTTTTTTGTATTTTTAAGTAGAGACAGGGTTTCACCGTATTAGCCAGGATGGTCTCGATCTCCTGACCTCGCGATCCGCCCGTCTCGGCCTCCCAAAGTGCTGGGATTACAGGCTTGAGCCACCGCGCCCGGCA
>NW_016823752.1:708889-713933 GCF_001698545.2 Rhinopithecus bieti
AAAAAAAAAAAAAAAAAAAGATTAGTGCTAGGGAAAGTGATAGCAAAAAAGTTGAAGGGGAAGAGGCAATGTAGAATGTCAAAAAAGAACATTTCCCGCAACAGAAAGAAGTCCTGAGTCTTTCAGTTTGAAGGTTCAGTGGGTGGCTGGCAGGCCAAATGAAAGTAGACATACCCTGAGACACTCTTGTGAAATACCGAACTCCAGGAAGAGAAGACTCCCAAAGTTATGTGAAAGAACTACAGGTTAGTTACAAATGGCACCAGACTTTAGAGCTAGAAAACAGAAGACTATGAAAGTGTAATCCCTTCAAAGTTCTGAGGGAAAATGATTTTGAGCCTGGAGTTTTTATGTAGCCAAACAATCCAACACAAGTGTAAAATAAACAGTCCAGCTAGGATTTGGAAAATTTATCTCCCATGCATTCTTTCTGAGAAGATCATTTAAGAATCTACTTAATGAGGCCTGGCACAGTGGCTCACGCCTGTAATCAGCACTTGGGGAGGCCGAGGTGGGCAGATCACCTGAGGTCAGAAGTTCGAGACCAGCCTGGCTAAATGGCGAAACCCCATCTCTACTGAAAATACAAAAATTAGCTGGGTGTGGTAACGTATACCTGTAGTCCCAGCTACTCAGGAGGCTGAGGCAAGTTAGGAGTTCGAGACCAGCCTGGCTATAAATGGTGGCACCCCGTCTCTGCTGAAAATATAAAAATTAGCTGGGCATGGTGGTGCGCCTGTAATCCCAGTTACTCAGCAAGCTGAGGCAGGAGAATCGCTTGAACCCAAGAAGCAGAGGTTGTAGTGAGCTGAGACCGTGCCACTGCACTCTCCAGCCTGGGCAACAGAGTGAGACTCTGTTGCAAAAACAAAAACAAAACAAAAAAACCCCGAATCTACTTAATAAAACCAGAAGACAAGAAAAAGAGAAGACTGAGATCCAAGGAGTGGACCTAAACAGGAATGCAGAGAAAATGGGTTCCAGGATCACAGCTATGCATGGGCTCAAAAGCAAATGATGCAGCCAGAAGTGGGAGCACACTCGAATCACGCCTGGGAATGGCCAGAGCACTCTCAACTCTGGCCTGGGAAACACAGTGAGAACTCGTCTCTTAAAAAAAAAAAAAGAGGCAAATGATTCATTCTATTATTATTATTATTGTATTTTTAGCAGAGGCAGGGTTTCACCGTGTTAGCTAGGATGGTCTCGATCTCCTGACCTCGTGATCCACCTGCCTTGGCCTCCAAAAGTGCTGGGATTACAGGTATGAACCACTATGCCCGGCTGATTCATTGTATTATTTATATTATTTTTATTATTAATTTATTTTTTGAGACAGGATCTCACTCTGTCGCCCAGGCTGGAGTGCAGTGGTGCAATCATAGCTCACTGCAGCCTCAACTTCGTGGGCTCAAGTGATCCTCCCACCTCAGCCTCCTGAGCTGGGTCTACAGGCAAACACCAGCATGCCTGGCTAATTGTTAGATTTTTTTGTAGAACTGAGGTCTGTTATCCAGGCTGGTCTCAAACTCCTAGCCTCCAGCAATCCTCCCACCTCAGCCTCCCAAAGTACTGGGATTATAGGTGTGAGCCACAGTGCCTGGCCCATAGTTCAATTTAAAACACTAATCCCAGCACTCTGAGAGGCCGCGGCAGGCGGATCACAAGGTCAGGAGTTTGAAATCAGCCTGGCCAATTTGGTGAAACCCTGTCTCTACTAAAAATACAAAAAAAATTACAGGCAAGACACTTTGCCTAGCCACACCCCCACGGGAAACAGCAGGCACCTGCCACCACGCCCGGCTAAATTTTGTGTTTTCAGCAGAGACGGGGTTTCACTGTGTTGGCCAGGCTGGTCTGGAATTCCTGACCTTGTGATCCGCCTGCCTCAGCCTCCCCAAGTATTGGGATTACAGGCATGAGCCACTGCGACTGACTCCGAAATATGTGTTTTAAGAAAAAAAGTGGGTTTATGCAAACCGTGATAAGGAAATTATCTTAGTGATTATATATATATATNAAATGCCATAGTACAAATATAAAGGAAGTTAAAATATGACATAGATTTGTAGCTTTAATGGAGTGTGGAAAGAAATAGCTTGTCTTTGATGCTTAGAATATTCTTTGAGCTGCACAAATACAGGATTACATTTTTTTTTTTTTTCTTGAGATGGAGTCTTGCTCTGTCGCGCAGGCTAAGAGTGCAATGGTGTGATCTTGGCTCACTGCAAGCTCTACCCCGCCCGGGTTCACACCACTCTCCTGCCTCAGCCTCCTGAGTAGCTGGGACTACAGGCGCCCACAACCACGCCGGGCTAATTTCTTGTATTTTCAGTAGAGACGCGGTTTCACCGTGTTAGCCAAGATGGTCTTGATCTTCTGATCTCATGATCCGCCTGCCTAGGCCTCCCAAAGTGCTGGGATTACAGGCGTGAGCCACCGCGTCCGGCCCACCAATACAGGAGGTATTCATGAGAAACTGAGTACATTCACGGATTGAGAGAATAGGGTTTCAGTATGTCCATTACAATTACAAAGGTAACCCATAAAATAACTAATGACAACAGTGGATTAGGTTGGGAGGAGAGTGAGCAGGGAAGTGCAATTACTTTGGGTTGGCTGATTCCTTGTGTTTTATGGTAAAGAAACAACACAGTGGGGCCATTTTGTTTTCTTAATAATTTGTAATTACTTTTAAACATTCTTTTGACACAAAATTTAAAAAATACAAAATGGCATATGCATAGAAAAGATTCTCACGTACCTGCTCCCAGCCTTCCAGAACTCCATTCTGGAGTTCAGCCGTTGTTATTCATACGTACACAGGCCGCACACACAGTGGTGACAAGGCAGCACTGTTGTCTCTCTTTTCTCACGTGTATCTCTTGACGGTCACTCCCAATGGACATCTAGATCTTGATACATGGTCAGAACATCACACATGCACGGACTTACCACGTGGTCTGTTTCCTTTTTTTTTTTTTTTTTTTTTTGAGATGGAGTCTCACTCTGTTGCCCAAACTGGAGTGCAGTGGCCGGATCTCAGCTCACTGCAAGCTCCGCCTTTCAGGTTCACGCCATTCTCCTGCCTCAGCCTCCCGAGTAGCTGGGACTACAGGCGCCCGCCACCTCGCCTGGCTAGTTTTTTGTATTTTTTAGTAGAGATGGGGTTTCACCGGGTTAGCCAGGATGGTCTCGATCTCCTGACCTTGTGATCCGCCCATCTCGGCCTCCCAAAGTGCTGGGATTACAGGCTTGAGCCACCGCGCCCAGCTTTTTTTTTTTTTTCCTGTTTCCTTATTGAAGGACATTTAAGGCATTTTCTACGTATGGGAGAACAGTACTAGAAATAATTCCACATGAGTGAATGGAACTTACTGGGTCAAAGGCGTGGGCATTTTCAAATTTAATATACTCTCACAAATTTACCTGAGAGACCATCATTTCACAATGTCTCAGATCCCTTGAGCTGACCTCCCTCACCAGAGCTCACCAGCCTGTCCGCCATCACTGCTCGGTCTCTCATTCTCACATGGCCCAACTGTCATCTCCGTCCCCTCCGGCCCTTTCTATTGACCTTTCTGAATTCAGTCTGTGGTTGACAAAACCTCCATCTGCTGAACGTTCTTGCTAGGTGGTCCTGACACCTGCACACCTCTTCCCCTGAACTTCCCGGGCTGCTGACGAGGCCTGGGCCCGGCCACTGCCTGGTTTCTCCTTCCAAACCCACCACAGGGTGCCCATGCTTCCCTGGGATGGGGAAGAGGCCCACCGCTCACTTCGTGACCCTTCCCCTGGGGCTGCACGTGGGGCGAGGCCCTCCCTTCTGCCCATTGCCACTTCCAGGCCATGCTCCTTCCATGCTGCTGGAAACCCTGGGGCGGGGGGGGGGTGCACCCTTCTCACTGGCTGGCCCACCTCCAGGCCCTGGGGCTGTCCTGCACTCATGGCCTCCATCACGGGCTCCTGTCACCGTCCCTGATTGCTGGACAACCATCAGGTCTGGCCCCCGCGGTCTGGCCCCACTTCCCCATCTGTCCTCACCCAGAACATCACTGCCAGCAGCTGTGCCCTCCAAGCCCACCTCCTAAACCTTCACGTTACATGACCCCCTCCAGCCTAGGACCATGGTCACCATCACAACCAATGTCTCCCTTGGCACCACACCTACAGCCAGCCCTCATCTGCCCCCACTCCCTGTGCCCTCGATCCCACCCTCTCCTGGGATATTACGGCCTTGCTGCGGGACGATTCCCGGTCACCTGCCACTGACATGCAGCTCTGCTCCCGCGACCTCTGAGTCATCCTCTCCCGCTGGTCGTGTGTTCTTGAAAGCAGGTCTGCCCCTCCGTACCTGTTTCCTCTGCTACCATTCTCTTAACGCTAAGGCAGAACTCACTTATCCAAAGGCTTGTTGCTAGTCTTCTTCTTGACTTCTAGTTCTGTTAACATTAAACTCACCAGCACTTTGTCATACATTTTATCCAAGATGGTTCTAGTTTTTTTTTTTTTTTTTGAGACGGAGTCTTGCTCTGTCGCCCGGGCTGGAGTGCAGTGGCCGGATCTCAGCTCACTGCAAGCTCTGCCCGCGAGTTTACGCCATTCTCCTGCCTCAGCCTCCGGAGTAGCTGGGACTACAGGCGCCCGCCACCTCGCCCGGCTAGTTTTTTTATTTTTTATTTTTAGTAGAGACGGGGTTTCACCGTGTTAGCCAGGATGGTCTCGATCTCCTGACCTCGTGATCCGCCCGTCTCGGCCTCCCAAAGTGCTGGGATTACAGGCTTGAGCCACCGCGCCCGGCCTAGTTTTTTTTTTTTTGAGACGGAGTCTTGCTCTGTCACCCAGGCTGGAGTGCAGTGGCGCGATCTCGGCTCACTGCAAGCTCTGCCTCCCGGGTTCACGCCGTTCTCCCGCCTCAGCCTCCCCAGCAGCTGGGACTACAGGTGCCCGCCACCATGCCCAGCTAATTTTTTGTATTTTTAGTAGACGGGGTTTCACCGTGTTAGCCAGGATGGTCTCGATCTCCTGACCTCGTGATCCGCCC
>NW_016823752.1:714847-738697 GCF_001698545.2 Rhinopithecus bieti
TCTCACTACAAAATGTTAAGTATTTGAGGTAATGGATGTAACTAGCTCGACTAATCCACATTGTATGCATAATTTATAAGATCACTTTATATTCTCTAAATTTATATAATTACAAATAGTCAATTTACAATAAAAATAAATCTTACGACTATGGTTTCATATATATATTTTTTAACCCGTAAATACTTGACCACTTGGAACTTCTCTTAGTATAAAAAAAGAGTCTAATCCAACTTTTCTCTTTTCAAGGTGGTTCAAACTTTCAAGCCTGGGTACTTGTTGCAAAGTTCCCAGTTCCTCATCACACACGGCCCCTTTGTGCCACGCTGAATTCCTGTGTATTTGGCTTGTTTGTGGACTTTCTTGTTCCAGGAATCTTTTTAAAGGATTCCTGTTTGCTGTTTCAATTACAATGTTCTAAAAACAAACAGAATTTAAAATGATTTCTGACTATTCTTGTGTATTTGTTTGTCAGTTTTAACTTTAGAATCAGCTTGTGTTTTAAAGGAAGGTTTTCCTTTAAAGATATCTTAAGATACTGTACAGTGAAATGTGAGAATAAACACAACTTTCACTCATTCAGGGCCTGTGTTCCTTCGTAATTTTATAATACCTTTCACATAGGTATTTCCCTATTTGTTACTAGGTATTTTACCTTTTTTGGGGTTGTATTGAAAAAAATGATCTCTGGTGAGGTGTAGTGGCTCATGCCTATAATCCTAGCATTTGGGGAGGCTGAGGCAGGAGGTTCGCTTGAGGCCAGGAGAACAAGAACAGCCTTGGCAACATGGCAAGACACTGCCTCTACAAAAAATAGAATACAAATTATCTGGGCATGGTGATGTACACCTGTAGGCCCAGCTAGTCAGGAGGCTGAGGAGAGGATCACCTGAGCCCAGAAGGTAGAGGCTGCCATGAGCCATGATGATGCCACTGCACTCCAGTCTGGGTGACAGTTAGGACCCTGTCTCTAAATAAAAATAAAAAATGACCCTCCATTATAGTCTGTATTTATAGGAAAGCTACTGACTTTTTGTTAATTTTGTGTACAGTTAACTTGGTGAATTCTTTCTTCAGTCATAGCTTTTCATTTGCTCCTCTTAGATGACCTGGGTATGCAATCATCTAATCTGCAAATAATTTCACCTTTTCCTTTCCACTTTTACAGTATTTTTGTCTAAGAGCCATTTCTTTTTCAATTATTTCCTCTACACTACTTGTTTCACCACCCTGACCTTTAACAATAAAACATTAAATACTGCTAAATAAAAGAATAGACATAAATAGATTTTCCTTTCTTTTATAAAACAGAAATAGGCAAGCCGGGTGTGATGGCTCACGCCTGTAATCCCAGCACTTTGGGAGGCTGAGGCAGGCAGATCACCTGAGGTTAGGAGTTCAAGACCAGCCTGGGCAACATGGTGAAACCTCATCTCTACAAAAATACAAGTATTTGCCGGGCATGATGGCAGGTGCCTCTAAACCCAGGTACTGGGGAGAGTGAGGTGGGAGAATTGCTTGAACCCAGGAGGCGGAGGGTGCAGTGAGCTGAGATTATACTATTGCACTCCAGCTTGGGCAACAGAGCGAGACTCTACCTCAATTAAAAATAAATAAATACATAAATAAACTAAAATGGAAACAGGATCTCCCTATGGTGCCCAGGATGGTCTAGAACTCGGGCTCAACGATCCTCCCATCTTGCTCTCCCATAGTTGGGACCACAGGCATGAGCCACTGTGCCCAAATGCAACAAATTAAAGGCATAGCACAACGAATCATCCAGATAAAAAAGACGCATTTGTCACTACCTGGCCGCGTTGGTATTTTGTGGTAGAGGTGGCCAGCAAAGAATCATCACTTGAGAGGGGACAGGTGCTCCCTGCTCTGACTTCTGTAGTGCAGTAGTAGTCAAAGCTGCTAAAGAGTTATGAAGAATGTGTTGTTTGCATATCACAAAGTTTTATTAATGTAATTTTAAGGCCAATTAAACTAATTTTATTCAAAGTAAGTCTACATTAAATTACAATATTAACAATCTCTAGACACAACGAACTTAAAATATAAGAAATAAAAATAGAAATCTGTTTGGTCTTTCTTAGACTACATATCATGGAACTCATAAATGAAAATTCTCAAAGATAGAAATGACAATTAAAGAGTGAGGATTTTAATATGGAAACCCACCCGCATGTTTCAAAAAGAGACTCTTTTAATAATTTAGCACAAAATCAAATTATATAAACTTGGTATATTCCAGAAAATATTGCTTTAAACACTTAGGCCATGATCAAAATTCCTTTGGTAGCTTTTAATCAAAATGAAACATGCTATTATGTAAAATATAAAGTACTTTTAAATGTTATCTCAAAAGTATCTTTGTCAATAGTTACCCTTCTAACATCACTACTGAACTTTCCTTTCACTGTTCAACCTCATGTATATATATACAACACAAAAACAGGTACCAACAAAATCCTTTTAATCTTTCCACAAAATAACCTCTGCTTCACAACATCAAGACTTTAAGTCTCCATAAACTTTTTACAGTTTACAGCAGAGAACAAGGATCATCCCTGCGCATGACTGTAAAAACCAAACCAAACTTTATTATTGCAATCATACAAATACTGCAATTAAAAAAAATCAAAGAGCAGTTACCCCAATGCAAAAAAACAGGGACTGCCAGACTCAATCTTAGAATGGAAACACTAACACGCTAGCCCCAAACCCTAAAACAGAGATTCACAAGCAACTCAGCTGAAACGAACAGACGCAGCAGGGCGGACACCATGGCCTTGGCAACGTCAGGGAGCTCACTTAGAAACCCGACTCACAAAAAATCAGCCATCAAAGTTTATAACTTTTGGAAATACAGGAAACACAGAGAGGCCAGTGGCTAAGATGCACCATCCATTCGCCAGCTTTGAACCCTGGCTCTTTCTCATGCTCACCCACGAAGGGCCCTTGTTTTCCCTCTAAATGCTGGTCATCTGAGCGAGCTGTCTTGAGGGATACCTAAGGAATCTTCCGAGCTAAAAAATGCAGCATCTAGGGTCTTCTTCATTGTGCATTCATGATCACACACAAGAACAAACCAAACTTTCAGCTTTTTGACACAAGAACAAGACCTTTTAAAGGAGCTTCTCTTTAGCAATATCTTCTTGTCCAATCTCAAAGTTATTTTGCACAGAGTAACAGAAACAATTTAAATGCCTAAAAGAACTAGAGGAAAAATTGGAGGGAAAAAGATACATCTGCCGGTTGAAGTCTTCAGCCTTGTGAAGGATGACCCAGGAGCCACCTCCCTTCCTTCACCTTCCAATGTCCACAGCTGGATCAGTCAGAGTCCCAGAAATGGCACAGGTGTGCTTCCTGCTCTGAGGGTACATTCTAGTGTTTCCTGAAGGGGAACCGTCTGCAGATGCGTCAGGCCACGTAGTGGTACTGATTCGGATTGTCTTTGTCTCTCTCCATATAGTCTCTGTCTATCAGAGATTCAATTCTCTTTTTCAAATCTCCAGGCTAAAAAAGAAAAATGAAATGCCCCTAATTATAGTGGCATTAAATTTACAAACATTTACAAACAAGCGGTATATGCATGAAGTATGTAACTATAATTACAGAAATATATATACAAATAGATATTTATATGAAAATCATTTATAATTACACACATATTTATAAAATGAATAAAACTTCCTATTTCAAAGACAAAGTTAACGTTATCTCTCGATTAAAAAAAAGCGTCCATGTGAGTTTATGGTCAGAGCGCGGCTTCCTGAGGGAAATGTGAAACTTGTGAAATGTACATACATCATCTGCCATCAGTAAGAGCACATAAGCAAGGCAGACCCGATCACGACACATTTTTGTTTTTAGAAAGGAAAATCTCATCATGTCTTCTTGGGGCACTTTATCCTTTGTAAGGATGCTTCTGCCTAAGTACTGTATTTTTTTTTTTTTTTGAGGCGGAGTCTCGCTCTGTCGCCCGGACTGGAGTGCAGTGGCCGGATCTCAGCTCACTGCAAGCTCCGCCTCCTGGGTTTACGCCATTCTCCTGCCTCAGCCTCCCGAGTAGCTGGGACTACAGGCGCCCGCCACCTCGCCCGGCTAGTTTTGTATTTTAGTAGAGACGGGGTTTCACCGTGTTAGCCAGGATGGTCTCGATCTCCTGACCTCGTGATCCGCCCGTCTCGGCCTCCCAAAGTGCTGGGATTACAGGCTTGAGCCACTGCGCCCGGCCAAGTACTGTATTTTATTTATTTTGAGATGGGGTCTCATTTTGTTGCCCAGGCTGGAGTGCAGTGGTGCGATCTCAGCTCACCGCAGCCTCCACCTCCTGGACTCAAGCAATCTTCGTGCTTCAGCCTCCCCAGTAGCTGGCACCACGGGCTGCACACCACCAGGCCTGGCTAATTTTATTTTTTGTAGAGAAGGGGTCTATGTTGCCCAGGCTGGTCTCAAATTCCTGGGCTCAATCAATCCGCCTGCCTCAGCTGCCAAAGTGCTGGGATCACTGACGTGAGGCAGTGTACCCAGCCTGTATTTTTACTCTTATGTATTTATATTGTTATTGCATGCCATGTCTATGTAAGTGAAACTACAATCCCAAGTGTTCCTGCACTAAAAGTACGTGACTGAGTAGACGAATCCACAGCCATAGCTCGTCTCTGCCCAGAGGGAACAGCCACTCCAGCTCTGCTATATTAGGAAGCAAATCTGTGTGAGCACTTATGTGCAAGGCTCCCCCTATACAAGGGAGACCCTCTATTTTCCAAACAAACTTAACCTTCTATTCAGCCATAAGCCACACATTTTACAAGATGTGGCTGAGGCTGGCATAGCGGCTCATGCCTGTACTCCCAGCACTTTGGGAAGCCGAGGCAGGCGGATCACGAGGTCAGGAGTTTGACACCAGCCTGACCACATGGTGAAACCCCCTCTCTACTAAAAATACAAATTCAGCCGGGTGTGGTGGCATGTGCCTGTAATCCCAGCTACTCAGGAGGCTGAGGCAGGAGAATTGCTTGAACCTGGGAGGCAGAGGTTACAGTGAGCTGAGATCGCGCCACTGCACTCCATCCTGGGGGACAGCAAGACTCCGTCTCAAAAAAAAAGATGTGGCTGAAAACCCAACTAACCATGACAGCAGAACGGGCGCCCTGGTTGGCCACACTCCACTCTTGCTCGCCTTCTGCTTTGCACTGAGCCTGGTTGTTTGCAGTGGTGGGAGGAAGGGGCAGTTTCCCTGACGGTGCTCTGGAGCTGTGCAGGGCCCCGAGGACGGCACCTCCCCTCTGCAGGGAAGGGGCAAATGTGGCTGATCTGATGGACAGTGGCACCTCCACCAGACTCTTAGTGTTCGACTATTTAGTGCATCTCTACTTTATTCCCTTGATGGAATGGGAGGCTCAAACTGCACAACATGGAATCTGGGGACTTTCCCTCCAAAGCAGGTGTGGCTGGTCCAGTTCCTGACAGGCCAGGCGTCATCAGAGTTCAGTATTTCCTGGGTTGATAAATACATGTAAAAAACATTTCATAATACTTTCTCGGCTTATCCTGCATCTCACACGTAGCAGGACAGTAAATCTCAGTTCTGAAAACACAACATGGGTTGACAGGTCTGGGCTGACTTTCATAAGCAACAGCAATAGTGGACTATTATTACCGTGGTGGAAAACGCGGTATAGCCTGTAAATGCTGAATAAATTAGTTATTGTTATCATTTCCTTAAAATATTGTGACGTAACCTTGACAGCTACTACTATGAGAAAAGTGTTCGGCTTTCCATGTCCCATCTACCTCTTCCCTTCCTGAAAATATGAACAAGCACGCACCATCCCTGGGAAGGACAGTTTCAGGGCTCTATCATTTCTACAGCAGTGACGAACAACACCTGGAATAAAGAGCTTCACATTTGCAAGTT
This sequence comes from Rhinopithecus bieti, assembly GCF_001698545.2. Lineage (NCBI taxonomy): Eukaryota > Metazoa > Chordata > Mammalia > Primates > Cercopithecidae > Rhinopithecus > Rhinopithecus bieti. The sequence goes on from NW_016823752.1 coordinate 720,780, forward strand.
TTTTTACATTCAGTGTATACACAAATGATCATGAATAATACAGGTCAAATGATATGACTGAACATAGTGAGAATTAAACATGCTTTGTCACTTGTTTAGCAAATACTACAAATTTAATTATGCTAATGTTACATTTACCTTTACTGGAAATTTCAGCTGATTATATAATTCAGAAACTAGAAGATTATGACCAAGAGTCTTTCTCATCTTCATTATTCTGACGATAGCAGCATCAATCTGATATTGTCTATCCTGAAACACTCTCTCAGTGGTGCTAACTTGTTCCTCAACCTGTACAAAAAAGAAAAAAAAAAGTTAAGTGTAAAGATATATTTTCTTTATTTTTTTTTTTTTGAGACGGAGTCTCATTATGTCGCCCGAGATAGAGTGCAATGGCATGATCTCGGCTCACTGCAACCTCCGCCTCCTGGGATCAAGCGATTCTCTTGCCTCAGCCTCCCAAGTAGCTGGGATTACAGGTACCCACTGTCATGCCTGGCTACTTTTTGTATTTTTGTAGAGGCAGGGTTTCACTATGTTGGCCAGGCTGGTTTTGAACTCCTGACCTCAGGTGATCCGCCCACCTTGGCCTCCCAAAGTGTTGGGATTACAGGCATAAGCCACCACGCCTGGTCTATATTTCAATATTAATGATTTGATGTTACCAAATTTGATGAGAAATGTTCTTCTGATGCAAAGAAAGGTCAGACATTGGATGAATCCTACTTTATTATGCATGTTTATTTGTTCTAGTAAAATGTACATTCCCAGAATAGCAAAACTCCAAAACCAAAACTTGAAAAATATTTTTAAGTTATTTTCCTTATAAGAAAGCTGTAACAACTCTATATATGATGTAGATTAAAACTAGCAGCACATTAAACACAACAAAGCATAATGACCACCAGGATATACTCCAGAAATGTAAGTGTTGATCAACATTAGGAAATCTGTGAATATTAAGTGAGAGCATTGTAACAGCTGAAAGGTTAGATTATATGACCATCTTGATAGATGCTGAAAAGGCATGATAAAATTGAAAATTGATTTTTTGATTTAAAACAAATATTAGCATACAAGGATGAATAAAAAAGGAAAGAATCTGAACATGATAAAACATGGTTATCAGAAACAAACAGCAAATACTAGAGACAACTTATTTTTTTTTTTAGACGAAGTCTTGCTCTGTCACCCAGGCTGGGGTGCAGTGGCCGGATCTCAGCTCACTGCAAGCTCCACCTCCCGGGTTCATGCCATTCTCCTGCCTCAGCCTCCCAAGTAGCTGGGACTACAGGCGCCTGCAACCTCGCCTGGCTAGTTTTTTTGTATTTTTAGTAGAGATGGGGTTTCACCGTGTTAGCCAGGATGGTCTCGATCTCCTGACCTCGTGATCCACCCGCCTCGGCCTCCCAAAGTGCTGGGATTACAGGCTTGAGCCACCGCGCCTGGCCAACTTTCACCACATTTTCAACAGGATCCATGACCCCCAAAAAGTTAATATCCTCTGAACTAGAGATAAAATTAGAAAGCTTAGCAGTACTGCTATTCCTTAAAAACATTAGAGGTTCTAACTATGCAATACAAGAACAGACTAAAGAGGTATATTGAAAAGGTGCAGACAAAACGATAATTATTTGTAGCTGAGCTGGAAAATCCAAGAAAATCAAGAGAAAAACTTTCAAAGCTAAAGAGTTTTATAAAGTGGCTGGAAATAAAATAAATATACAAAGACAAATAGCATTAATACATACATTCTGATAAAAACCATCAGAAATGTAAAGAAAAAAGGTCCCCTTTATAAGGTGTCAGCATTTCATTAGACTGTCTTGCTTAAAACTCTAGTAGTTTTCCAAATGCTTCACGGGTCTGAGCCATCTTCAGAGGGTCCGGCTGTGGCTGCCTGATCAGGCCTGTGTGGCTCAGCTTCCCCTTTTGGCAATGATGCTGCAGCCAGAGTCCTTCTTTTAGTTCCTGAGCAAAGCTAGTCACTTATTCAGGAAAGCGTTCGCTGACGACAGTATTTATTTATTTTTTATTTATTTATTTATTTTTTGAGACGGAGTCTCACTCTGTCGCCCAGGCTGGAGTGCAGTGGCCGGATCTCAGCTCATTGCAAGCCGCCTCCCGGGTTCACGCCATTCTCCTGCCTCAGCCTCCCGAGAAGCTGGGACTACAGGCGCCCGCCACCTCGCCCGGCTAGTTTTTTGTATTTTTTAGCAGAGACGGGGTTTCACCATGTTAGCCAGGATGGTCTCGATCTCCTGACCTCGTGATCCGCCCATCTCGGCCTCCCAAAGTGCTGGGATTACAGGCTTGAGCCACTGCGCCCGGCCGACGACAGTATTTAATTAGACTCTCCTGCATTTCTCTATCCTAACATTTTCCTCCACTCTTACAAGTTAGTCAATGTCTGTGATCCTCTGCTACCTCTCTGCTGGAAAAGACAGAACACTCCTAGAAACAAAGACTTATTCTTTATTGTTAATGGATGAATTCTCAGTGCTTCAGAGGACCTGGGTCACCACAGATGATCAATAAGTTATTTGCTGAATGAACGAAAACTTATGACTAGCAAGAAATATGCAAGACTTACAGAAGAAAACTAGGAAGTTGTGAGAAAGAGAAAACATTTGTATATATTTATATATATACACATATGTATGAATCAGAAGAATTAATATGATAAAGATAAAACCTCTGCAAATTAATTTAATGCAATACGGATTAAAAATGTTAATGTTCTTATTTGGGGGAGCAAAGGCATGATATAATTATTGTGAAGTTCACTGGAAGAATAAAGTTATAGGAATAGCTACATTAATTAAAAGAACCTGGTGCCAGGCATGGCGGCTCACGGCTGTAATCCCAGCAATGTGGGGTGTCAACATAGGAGGATTGCTTGAGCCCAGGAGTTCAAGACCAGCCTGGGTAAGATGGCAAGGCCTCATCCCTACAAAAAATACAAAAAATTAGCTGGGCGCGGTGGCACATGCCTGAGGCTGAGGTGGAAGGATCGCTTGAGCCCAAGAGGTTGAGGCTGCAATGAGCTATGATCACACCACTGCACTCTAGCCTGGGCGACACTGTCTCAAAAAACAAAACAAAACAAAACAAATGGCTGGCTATGAAATAGATACATAATTTATAGAAGAGAATTGAGAATATGAATTTGATACATAATAAGGTGATAATTCAAATAACTTGTGCAAGGATGACATTTCAAATTTGGTTTTGGAAAGGATGGGGGTAATTAGACTGTTTTCAGATACTAAAATAATTTTGCAACATGAAAATAAAGATTTAAATGTAAAACTTCTAGATAAATAACATAGTAGAAATGTTTTTTAAAAATCTGGTTAAGGGAATTTCTCTCTTAGGTCTGTGATATGGTTTTGAATATGTGTCCCCTCCAAATCTCATGCTGAAATGTGGTCTCCAGTGTTAGAGATGGGGCCTGGTGGGAGGTGACTGGGTCATGGGGGGCAGGTCCCACGAATGGCTTGGGCCGCCCCCCTTGGTGATGAGATCTGGTCGTTTAAATATGTTGGGCACCTCCCTCCCTGTTCTTGCTCATGCTTTTGTCATGTGAGACGCCTGCTCCCCTTGCACCTTTCGCCATGATTAGAAACTTCCTGAGGCCTCATTAGAAGCTGAGGCGATGCTGGCACCATGCTTCCTGTACAGCCTGCCGAGCCCTGAGCCAATTCAACTTCTCTTCTTTATAAATTACCCAGTTTCAGGTATTTCCTTCCAGCAATACAAGAATGGCCTAATACAGCATTACACGTGAAGTCAGAAACCATAAAAGAAAAGGAGACTATATTTGAGAACTTAAAAACTGTTACGTGAAAAAAAAACGACTAAGAACAACAGAATTATCTGTCAAAAATGACAAAGCAGGCTGGACATGGTGGCTCACGCCTGTCATCTCAGCACGTTGGGGGGCCATGGGTGACTCACCTGAGGTCAGGAGTTCGAGACCAGCCTGGCCAACACGGTAAAACCCCATCTCTACTAAAAATACAAAACTTAGCTGAGTGTGGTGGCATGCGCCTATAGTCCCAGCTACTCGAGGGGCTGAGACAGGAGAATCGCTTGAACCTGGGAGATGGAGGTTGCAGTGAGCCGAGATTGTACCACTGCACTCCAGCCTGGACGACAGAGTGAAACTCCAAAAAAAAAAAAAAAAAAAAGGAACAAAGCATTAATATCCTTAATACATAAAGCAAACCACCGAATCCGTAAGAGAAAGAACACTATAACAAATGTGCATGACTTGAAAAGCAGTTAAAAAAGAAAAATACAAATGGCTAAGCATAAAAATCGGCATCAACAGTTATGAAGTGCTTACAGGTATGTGGCAAACAATTCATTTAATTCTCAAAACTTGAGGTAGTAGTATGTCTATTTTAAATATAAGAAATGGAGCATTAGAAAGATTATATAATTTGTATAAACTACGGAGTGATAGAAAGATGCTGAAAGAAATCAGAAATCAAAACCAAACCTGCAACAAACTATCTTTGGGCTGCTCAGAACAGGGTGGACAGGTGGAGGTGGGGACAGACACTATGCTCGGGTGAAATCTGCCAGACTTCAACTTGGAAAAGAGCAGTCAAACTAAGAAAAGTACACATTATTTTACCCAGCAGCTCCAGAGCAATAATCACACTAAAGAAACCATCTAACAAGTGCACAGAAATGTCCGTGCCAGGGTGTTGAACATAATCTTATTTTCAGGAGGGGGGGTGGAGGAATGTTAGTGCCTGTGGCCGAGGGCACTGCCAGCCCTGGTGGGTCTACACAACCAGCACTCTGCTCCTGCAACAAGTCCTGGCCAGGAGAAGACTGTGATCAGCACGAAAACTGGCTACAGGAGGCCTGACAGGCGCCATATATATAGTGACCCTAGGTGTTTTTTGTTTTGTAGAGTTGGGGGTCTCACTGCATTGCTCAGGCTGGCCTCAAACTCCCGGGCTCAAGCGACCCTCTGGAGTAGCTGAGACTAGGGCTGCATGCCACTGTGCCTTGCGTAGTGATCCCATTTAAAAAAAAGTTTACATATACTTACACCAGAGAAAAAGGCTGTGACCACAAACAAAAAGGGCAATAGTGGTTATCTTCAGCAGAAGGAACTGACAGACCTTCTCACTTCTGCCCACTATAAAAGTTGCACCCTCAGGCCGGGCGCGGTGGCTCAAGCCTGTAATCCCAGCACTTTGGGAGGCCGAGACGGGCAGATCACGAGGTCAGGAGATCGAGACCATCCTGGCTAACACGGTGAAACCCCGTCTCTACTAAAAAATACAAAAAACTAGCCGGGCGAGGTGGCGGGCGCCTGTAGTCCCAGCTACTCGGGAGGCTGAGGCAGGAGAATGGCGTAAACCCGGGAGGCGGAGCTTGCAGTGAGCTGAGATCCGGCCACTGCACTCCAGCCTGGGTGACAGAGCGAGACTCCGTCTCAAAAAAAAAAAAAAAAAAAAAGTTACACCCTTAAAGGAGTTAAAACCTGCACAGAAATGTTTATAGCAGCTTTAGTCATCATCACCAAAAGTTGGAGGCAACCAGATGTCTTTCAGTACGTGAAGGGATAAGTTGTGATGCATCCAGACAATGGAGAATCCTTCAGTGCCAAAAGCAAAGAGTTACCCAGCTATAAAAAGACATGGTGAACCTTCAATGCAATAAAAGAAGCCAATCTGAAAAGGCTACACACTATGACTCCAACTGTATGGCGCTCAGGAAAGGGCAAAACTATGGTGACGGTGCCAGGGTCGGGGGTTGCCAGGGGCTCGGAGGGAGACAGGGATACAGTGACAGAACGTAAGAGAATTTTTAGGGCAATGAAACTCCTGTATGATCCTAAAATGGTGGATACATAACATTATACATTTATCCAGACCCACAGAATGCACACCACCACGAGTGAACCATATCAGATTCTATTACCGTAGAAAGTGTGGATAATTTTCGAAACTCTATGACCATGGGAAGTTCTGGCTTAGCACACAATTTGTTTGTGAATAGGAATAACATTAAGTGGCTTTTTATCTGATTTTCTTTCCTACTGAGAATGTAAAGTTAATGAAAGCGACGTGAAAATGAGTACTCTTATAAACATTACATAGCCCAATTAGATTATCTTAGAAATGTGCTTCAGGCCTCTAACAGTCAAAACATTACTACAAAACAAATGATTCCTTGCTAAACACCCTATAAGTAAAAAGAGAAAGTTTATACATACAGTTTCCTTCATCTGAATTTGATTGATCTTTATTCTAAACAACTTGTGCTTGAATTCTCCATTAAAAATGAACTTGTCTCCGTCTTCCACTTCCTTTCCTTTGGGACTTTTAATCAGCACACGCGCTTTGCCACAGGCCAGGGACTGCAGCGTTCTGCGCAATTCACTATCCTCTGAATGGGAAGCAAACGTAAAGGTTGGCTTTAAATGAATGAGACTCAACAACAGTAAACAAATCATGCTATCAAGTCTGTATCTTAAAACAAATTCATGCTTTAAGAACAACTCATGGAGCTATGCACTCTGTGGTTTTCATACCTATCCCCGTGGCCATTTTTATCTCCTCAAAGCTGAAGCCATCTCCCTCGTTGAACATGAGGAGCACCAGTGTCTGGAAGAGGGACACCTGGAATTCCTTCTTCCCCTGGAAGAGAAGGCCTCATCACACCTTTGAAGCTGTGCGTGTACAATCTTAGAAAAATTAAAATTATTTTTTTTTTTATTTTTTTTTTTGAGACGGAGTCTTGCTCTGTCGCCCAGGCCAGAGTGCAGTGGCGCAATCTCGACTCACTGCAAGCCCCGCCTCCCAGATTCACGCCATTCTCCTGCCTCAGCCTTCTGAGTAGCTGGGATTACAGGTGCCCGCCACCACGCCTGGCTAATTTTTTGTATTTTTAGGAGAGATGGGGTTTCACAGTGTTAGCTAGGATGGTCTCCAACTCCTGACCTTATGATCTGCCCGCCTTGGCCTCCCGAAGTGCTGGGATTACAGTCCAGCTATCTTTTGTATGGGACTGACTGTAACGTAGGGGTGAATGCAATTTGGCCTTATATATCCTAGGATGATCTCCTTTTCTATTCAGCAGTTCCTGCTGCAGCAACTTGCCACATGCCTCTGGGTCAGACCTGCGAGAGGCACGTGAGAGGTCGGGTGGCAGTCGGGGGCTCCCTCTGAGGACTCAGCCCTGACTCATCACGAGCCCACCACAAGCCCTCCCTGCACACCTGGAGAGAGCTGCAGTTGGCGGTGCTGGTACAGACCCTGTGGAGGTCAAGTTCAACTAAAGTCAGCAAGTAAGGCAAAAACTGGGGATAATAGAAATTAACTTTCTTAATACCTTAAGGAAGACTATATATGGTTTTCTGTATATGACTCTCTACAATAATATATATAAAGTTGGTACGTATAACTTATTTCATAATGTACAGATAAGTTTATTATTAATATAACAGCTATGCAAAATAGGAATTGTATAATGTTTTTGCTTAGTGTATATAACTGCCCTGTTTCATGATAAGCTCCTTTCATTGATCAGTGCATTGTATGCATTCTCCCCTCTTAAATAACCACTCATAAAAACAGCACTGTAACAACTATTCTTATTCATTAATCCGTGAAAATATCTTATTAACATGAGTTCCTAGAGTTGAAACTAAGGCAGCAATTCGGCAGTGTTGCCGAAGTTCACAATGCCAGACTGCCCTTCCAAAAGCTCACTGCAGTGTACGCTTCTTCCAGCAGGGGGCAAGAATCTGGTTTTCTTTGTTTTTTAGGCTTCATCAAATCTCTTAGTCAAAAAGTGGTATCTTGGCTGGGCGCGGTGGCTCAAGCCTGTAATCCCAGCACTTTGGGAGGCCGAGACGGGCGGATCACGAGGTCAGGAGATTGAGACCATCCTGGCTAACACGGTGAAACCCCGTCTCTACTAAAAAATACAAAAAACTAGCCGGGCGACATGGCGGGCGCCTGTGGTCCCAGCTACTCGGAAGGCTGAGGCAGGAGAATGGCGTGAACCTGGAAGGCGGAGCTTGCAGTGAGCTGAGATCCAGCCACTGCACTCCAGCCTGGGCGACAGAGCCAGACTCCATCTCAAAAACAAACAAACAAACAAACAAACAAACAAAAAAGTGGTATCTTAACTGTATTTTACTTTGAAGCCCTTTGTTTCGCAGAGAAGTGTAATGCATCTTCATGGATATTAATTTTTTTCATTTGCTTTTATGAGTTGCCTCTTCACATTCTCTTTTTTTTCCAATAGGTAAATGGTTTTCTATGGATTGGTTTCTTAAGAATTTTTATTGATTGGAATATTAACCCTTTAACTGTTATTAATTTTATTGACATATAAAAGCTAGTGAATTAAAGTGAAACACTCTTTCCTTTTTTGCTACCCAAGTCTAGTAACAATAAAAAATTCTATTAACATATTAACGAACAATAAAAAATAAATGAAACACAGAACTTACTTCTTTAAACTCCGCTTTTAAAACAGCATGTCCCAAAGTAGTTTGCCATTGAAGTTTTCGACCACTGTGCTTTCCAAGATAAAATGCCTTAAATACTTCCTGAAGTTTAACCATCTGTCAGGCATAGGAGAACAACAAAATCATGCCACACGCCATCCATCTCAATAGCCCCACATTCAATGCAGAGTTTTACAACTTTTCACAGCTGAATTAAAAGGTCAGCTCTATATTCTGACACTTTCTGGATTCCATTATCTGTAAAAACATCCTCAATCCTTGTACTTTGGGGCTTCCCAGTGTCAATGAGATAATGCTTGCACTGGTGTTTCACGGTACAGACCAGCTGTATTCCGTGGTCTCTGGCCACACTCGGGCTTGCTGGGGCCAATGGCACAGAGTGAAGACTGGAGCCGACAAGAAAAAAGTGTCTGAGGCCAGATCCTGTGTCTGTCTCAGCCTGGCCATGCCCTGCCCTGGCCTCAGTTGGTGTTCCCTGCAATGAGCGGGGCTCCTGCTTCCTCATCTGTGAAAGGTGACACCACCACCCCTTGTGTTGCACTGTGCAGGGGCTGCTGGCAAACACCTCCATCAGGGCCTGCACAGAAAGTATAGCACAAGTTAGTTGTTTTTATGATTAGCTTCTGGGTGAATTTCTTTCCTTTTCTGGAACATAGGCTTGCTCTATCAGCCAGGTTGTGGTGCGATCCGAGCTCACTGCAGGCTGGACCTCCCAGGTGCAAGTGATTCACTTGCCTCAGTGTCCTGAGTAGCTGGGACTACAGGCTACAGGTATATGACACCATGCCTGTTGATTGATTTTTTTTTTTTTTTTTTTTTAATAGAGACAGGTCTTCTCATGCTGCCCAGGCTGGTCCTGAACTCCTGGTTCCAAGCGTTCCCCCTGCCTCGGCCTCCTAAAGCGCTGGAATCACACTTTGCCTGGCCTTGAGTGAATTTCTTACATTTTCCAGACTTTCTACTGATCCTTAACAATTGTGGCTGTTGCATTTTCAAGTTCCCAGCATTCAGTGCACCTGCCCTACCCACGGCCCGGATCCTGCTCCTGTTTCCTGGATGCCTCTCGGGGCAGGGTGTGTGTGACTCTCCTGTGTGCGGTGCTTTCCCTGACTTCTGCGTGCCCTTCGTGGTCCGTCATACCCTCCACTCTTCAGTTTGACCCTGTCTGGTGTCCACTGCACCTGGGCTCTCCAATGAGTCTGTGCTGCACCCGGGAGGGTTCATCGGTTTCCGCCTCAGGAGACCATCTCTGTACAGCCCAGGGCATGGCCTCCCCCTGCTCTCATCCACTCCGCAAATGCCAGTGCTCCTGGACTCGGTATCCACCTACACGCCTTGTATGAGTCCATTCTTTCACCGCTATAAAGAAATACCAAGCCGGGCGCCGTAGCTCAAGCCTGTAATCCCAGCACTTTGGGAGGCCGAGACGGGCGGATCACGAGGTCAGGAGATCGAGACCATCCTGGCTAACATGGTGAAACCCCGTCTCTACTAAAAAATACAAAAAATTAGCCGGGCGAGGTGGACGGCGCCTGTAGTCCCAGCTACTCGGGAGGCTGGGGCAGGAGAATGGCGTGAACCCGGAAGGCGGAGCTTGCAGTGAGCTGAGATCCGGCCACTGCACTCCAGCCTGGGTGACAGAGCGAGACTCTGCCTCAAAAAAAAAAAAAAAAGAAATACCTGACATTGGGTAATTTATAAAGAAGGAAGGTTTAACGGGCTCACGGTTTTGCAGGCTGTACAAATAGCTTGGCTGTGGAGGCCTCAGGAAACTTTTAATAATGGCAGAAGGCAAGGGAAAAAAGCAGGCACATCTTCACATGACCACAGTAGGAAAAGAGGGAGAAGGGGGAGGTGCTACATACTTTAAAACAATCAGATCTCATGAGAACTCACTACCATGAGCACAGCAAGGGGGAATCTGCCCCATGATCTGGTCGCTTCCCACCAGGGCCTCGCCCAGCAGTGGGGATTACAATTCAATATGAGATTTGGGCAGGAACACAAATCCAAACCCACCGCTCCTCTCCCACACGCTCACCATTCCATGTCTTTGGACAGCTTCCAAAGATCGTGGGACAAAGAAAGCATGAAATTCTAACCTATGGTCTCACAGCCCTGGCCTCTGCCCCTCCCATCCCCCAGGCCCAGTTCAGCCCGTCATTCCACCGTCTTTCATACCTTCTCATCCCCCCAGACTTTCACACATGTGGTTTCTTCTACTGGATCCCATATCCTATCTTCCTCATGAAACCCACTCATTTCCAGAACCGCCTCCTCAGAGAAGCCTTCTCTGACACCCTCTTAGCTCTACCGGCCTCTATAGCACAGAGTGAATGTGGACTCTGGACGGGGCTTGCAGGGCAGGGCCTCTGGCTCTCTAGCTCTCCATTGCAGCACTGCGCATGGCACCAGCAGGTGCTGCATAAATGCCTGCTGCTCTCTAGACCTGACGTGCCCTTTTAGTTTCTCTGTGTTTCTGTCTAAGCTGTGCCCTGTCAGAAATTCCTGCCAACCTCACCTCATGCCTGCTTGGCAATCTCCTTCCTCTTCATGCTTCAAAACTCAGCCCAAGAGTCACCTTTCTATGAAACCACACATATACATCCCCTGATGCACCTATTCCCCATCTTCAACGACACCAAATCCCAGGCGTGATATCATTTCATTTGTAGGTATTTCTGTGTATCTCTAAAGGATGGAACTCCTTCACTTTTTCAGGAAATATATCTACTAAGGCATTACCATACCTAAATAAAACTCAATAATGTGATAAGCCTCTTCTTTTTCTTTTTGCCTTGAGAAGTACCATGGTTTGTGATAAACCTCTTAATGCATATCTTTCCTAAAAATCATCTCCTTGGGATTCATTCCTAGGACTGGATCATTATTAATGATGATAATTATAATCATAATGCTATCGTTTGGCTACTATGTGCCAGCTACCATTCCAGGCCCAAAATGGGTCAAAGACTGAAACATACGAGCTAAAACTATAAAACTTTTGGGAGAATACATAGTGGTATTTTATTTTCTTTTTTTGAGACAGGGTCTCGGCTCTCACTCTGCTGCCCAGGATGGAGTGCAGTGGCTCGATCACAGCTCACTGCAGCCTTAACCTCCCAGGCTCAAGCAATCCTGCTACCTCAAACCTCTTGAGTGGCCGGGTCTGTAGGCGGGCACCACCACACGTGGCTAATTTGTCTATTTTTTGTAGAGACGGGGTTTTACCATGTTGTCTAGGCTGCTCCTAACTCCTGGGTTCAAGTGATCCTTGGCTTCCCAAAGTGCTGGGATTACAGGTGTGAGGCACTGCACCCGCCTCCTCAATTTTTTGTGATCTTGATTTGGCAACAATTTCTCAGCTATGACACCAAAAGTAACAACAGAGAAAATAAATGTGATTTTATCATAATTAAAAACTTTTGTAGAAAGCACACTATCAAGAAAGTAAAAAGATAACCCACAGAATGGGAGAAAATACTTACAAATCACAGATCTGATAAGGATCTAGCATCTGGAATATAAAGAGCTCTCACAGCTTAATAACAAGACATAAACAGCCCAGTTAAAAAGTAGGCAAAGCACGTGAACAGACATTTCTCCAAAGAAGAATACACAGATGGTCAATCAGGACATGAAAAGCTGCTCAACATCAACAGTCATCAGGGAAATGCAAACCACGGCAAGAGACCAGCTCATACGGACAGGGACGGCGACAACGAAAGAGGCAGATCACAGGTGTAGGTGAGAAGGTGCGAAGCTCTTGTGATTGCTAACTGGAATAAAAGCTGCTGCAACCGCTGTGGGCAACAGTCCGGCAATTCCTCAGTGACTTAAACTTCAAGTTCCTGCATGGCCCAGCAGTTCCACTCCCAGGTACATACCCCAAAAGAAGTGACCGTAGGTGTTCAAACTAAAACTTGTACACCCATGTTCACAGCAGCATGATTCACAGCAGCCAAAAGGTAGAAATAACCCAAATGCCCAATATTTGGTGAATGGAGAAACCAAATGTGACCTATCAATTCACACAGACAGGAAGCAGAGAGTGGTTGCCAGGGTCTGGAGGAGAGCAAATGATGTAAGCATATCAAAGAGCAAAGAAGCCAGCGTAAGGGTGGCCCACGGACCACATATGGGACAATTTAAGCATCAAAATAAGTACAAAAATTAAGACTCCATGAGTTCATAACGATATAAAGAGAGAGAAACAAAGAAGTAAATAAAGGGGGTGGAAAGAAGGGCTCTTCCTTAGAATGCCAACTTCTAAATACAGAGAAATGACAGAGCTGGAAAACAAATCCCCATTCACCAAGGTAAAAATCAATTCAGGCAGCAGTTGCCACACAGGTGACAGCTGGACGAGGATTCAGATGTTTACATAGTCTTGAAATGTCTCCTCACAGATTCCTTAGTGATTACAAAAGGAAAAACACTACCGATACCTTGGAGAAACCAGCCAGCACCTCATCAGAAGGATTCTATTGCATGGCACCAAGATACTGGGGCACATGGTAGTGCGCACCTCCTGCCAGGATCCTGATGGGGACACGGGGCATCTGGCTGGACCTGCCCAACCTGAACCTACTCACAAGGAGCATCGAAGACTGCCTGGGTCCTGGGCTCAGCTGGGTACCAGAAACCACGACAAAGGACACACCTGAGACAACCAACAGAAATGGGGTGAATGTCCTCATTGGATGGGTGCTTATGTTCTTGGGAAATAGCCAGTAGAATATATTTTTTGAGACGGAATCTCTCTCTGTCGCCCAGGCTGGAGTGCAGTGGCACGATCTCCACTCACTGCAAGCTCCACTTCCCGGGTACACGCCATTCTCCTGCCTCAGCCTCCTGTGTAGCTGGGACCACAGGCACCCGCCACCACGGCAGGCTAATTTTTGTATTTTTAGTAGAGACGGGGTTTCACCATGTTAGCTAGGATGGTCTCCATCTCCTGACCTTGTGATCTGCCCATCTCGGCCTCCCAAAGTGCTGGGATTATAGGCATGAGCCACCACACCCGGCTAAATATTAAGGGTCAAGGGAACGGTGCAGGAGCACAAACATCTGTGGAGAGAGGAAGGGACAGCACCACGTGGCCAATGTGGAAAGCAGGCTGCCTGGCTTTCTTTGAGCAGGAGTCCTGCACATGTTCTCTAGGTCTGGCTAGGACGCCTCAGAAGCAAGGCCTCTCACTCACCTTCTCCCACCCCACCACCTTCTCCACCAAAGTTCTCCTGGAACGAGAACTCCTCTTCCCCAAGGCAGGACAGAGAAAACTCAAACCCCTCTTGCCCAAAGCCAGCCATAAAGCCTGGAGATACTACTCTATCCTTCTCCTACCCTTCTGTGTAGGATCTGGACATTAAGAAGTTCTCTGACCTACCTTGCTGATAGTTAAGTCATAAGACTCTTGTTCCAGACGTGTCCTGCCTACACCTGAGAGGCAAGAACACTGCCCAGTGAGGACAAGAAGAATCTGAACAGATAGGCCTTACCGGTTTCCCCACTACTCTACTACTGTTAGATGGTACCCTTCTGTGTACGTTGGTAAGAGTTTGGATGTCTGTCCCTCTAAATCTCACGGTGAACTGTGATCCCCAGTGTTGGAGGTGGGGCCTGGTGGGAGGTGTTTGGGTCATGGGGGTGGATCCCCCATGAATGGCCTGGCGCCCTCCCTGGGGTAATGCGTTACCATGAGATCTGACGGTTAAGGAGTCTGGGACCTTCCCCCACTGCCTGTTATGCCCTCTCTCCAGCCTACTCCCCCTTTGCCTTCAACCTTCAACCTTGAGTGAAAGCTTCCTGGGACCTTATCAGAAGTTGCGCAGACACGGGGGCCATGCTTGTACAGCCTGCAGAACCGTGAGCCAATGACACCTCTTTTCTTTACAAATTATCCAGCCTCAGGTACTCCTTTATAGCAATGCAAAACAGACTAACACACCTATTTCTACATGGCTGCCCATTCTTTATCAACCCTAAGTATAACAACGGACAGTCTTCCCTGGGTCTTTGGTCATCATTTCTGAAGTGTTAAATAAAACTTAGATTAAATAAATTTGTTATGGTTTTCTCCTAATTTGTCTTTTCTTAAAGGAGCATTGGCCATGACCCTTATGACTGGTAAGAAAAGGAATCACACTGTCCAACCACTGTAGCTGTGAGTCTTTCTTCCCTTCTCAGCTGAGGAAATCATTATTCACCTTTACTTGAGATCAGGCTTAAGGGATGCCTTTTCCAGGAAGTCTTCCATGATTCCAGGCTGGTCTCAGCCCCTTCCCTTTCCCTAGTATTATGATGAATGGTTCATGTATTGTATCTCCTGCTGACTTTAACTTCACTGAGCACAGAATTCTACCTCCGGTGTGCAAACCCTCCACTAAAGGGCTTAGTGTAGCTAAAGTAGTGGCTGACAAGGAAAGTCCTAAATAATGCCATTCCTAAGACTTCAGCACTGTCTACAATAGAAAGAAAGAACAACCAGACAAGAACTGCAGCTCAACAAGCCATAACTTCCAAAACAAGTGCCTGTGCTCATGGGCCCTGCAGGTCAGCAGGTAGACATCGGCTGCATTGGAAGGAGACACAGAGGGTGACAAAAGTTGTCACTTTCTAATGCAGACATACGAGCACTTTTGATTTCGGACTGAGTGGGCTATTTTTAAAAACTCCCCATTAAACAATTCTTGAAGGCAACATATCTGTGCTCGGTAAGGGCATGACAGCGGGAGCAGACAGCATGCTTTCCGCACACTTACTTCTGGGGTTAAGTGCACTTCCATGGGCGTGTACGTTGGCCAGTAGCCCATTGTGAGTATGTTCACTGTGAGGTCTATAGGGCCTGAGTCACTCTGATTCTGCATATGCTAAAAACAGAGAAATCCAAGACAATCATTTTGAGAAAGTAATAAAACATAATTAACCTAAAACAAAATAAACCGTGTAATTTTCAATATAAAGTTTCAGCTGTGTCAGAATTTATCTCAGTCCCCAGAATGTATTCCGTGAAACCCAGTGCCTCACTGGGACTGCCTTTTTCCCTTCTTCAGGTGTCACCACCACACACACTGAAATCAAATTCTTGCCACACATGTTTAGAGCGTCTTTTTCTCCTCCTTTTAAAATTTACTTGTGAAACATTAATAGTGTAATTTTTTTCTTACACAGTTTAGAGTGAGATTCATTTTTTCTATCTAATCTATTGAATCTACCTATTTATTTATCGACTTATGACAAGGTACTGCTATCTCTATCTGTCTATGTACGTATTTATCCACCCATCCACGACAAGGTCTCACTCTGCTCAGCCTCAAATTCCTGGGCTCAAGTCATCTTCTCACTTCAGTCTCACCCCAGTAGCTAGGACTACCTGCTCATTCAAAACATTTTTCTTTTGTAGAGATAGGGTCTTGCTATGTTGATCAGGGTAGTTTTGAACTTCTGGCCTCAAGAAAGCCTCTTGCCTCTGCCTCCCAAAGTGCTGGGGTTACAGGCATGAGCCACCACACAAACAGATACTTTTTAAAAAGCTGCTTTACCTGAAGAAACACGACTCACCTGCTTAAAATGAACCATGATGTCCTTCGAAAGCTCCATGTCCTTGAACATGCCTTCCAGCTTGCTGGTGAAGGCTGCACCACACTCTGGACACAGCAAAGGAGGGGGTGAGATCAGGGCAACACACGGGACAGCAACCCTCAGTTAGAGGGGAGAAGCCCAGGCCCCACACGCTTACCATGCTTGAGCTTTGACAACATAGACTTTTCAGCATCAACTGAGGCACTTTTCCCAACAAGGAGTCTTTTTGCCAAATCTTTTTTATAAAATGCTTCAAAGACATCTTTACCTATTTATAACCAGATGAGAATAATCAAGACATCAGAGAGTTGATAAGCAAATGTTAAACTTCAACTGCTGAAAACCCTTAAAAGAGTTCATTCTAATGCAAACTGGCTCTACTGATAGTGACATTCTCATGTTAAACCTCCTCTGAGAAAGCAGGGCCTGTGTTTACACCTCTTGATTATGCAGCATTTTCTGAGTGCCCGAGTCTCACCGTGGATGAACCTGAACAGGATCATGATCTTGTCCAATGTCCGCTCCAACTCCTCATCTGTGGCTTCTTTGTTGCCTGCTCTTAACTTTGAATCCACATGCTTTGCTGTGAGCATAAATATAGTAAATACTCTAAATTAGAAAAAAGAGCATCTTCAATTTCTTTTTTCGTTTTTTTTTTTTTTGGAGGCGGAGTCTCGTTCTGTCGCCCAGGCTGGAGTGCAGTGACGCAATCTCGGCTCACTGCAAGCTCCGCCTCCCGGGTTCAAGCCATTCTCCTGCCTCAGCCTCCTGAGTAGCTGGGACTACAGGCGCCCACCACCGCACCCGGCTAATTTTTTGTATTTTAATAGAGACAGGGTTTCACCGTGGTCTCGATCTCCTGACCTTGTGATTCGCCCGCCTCCGCCTCCCAAAGTGCTGGGATTACAGGCGTGAGCCACCGCGCCCGGCCGCATCTTCAATTTCTATAAGCAACAATGTACAGGAACATTCTGGAACCTTCCCAAAATGACTATAAGACAAAAAAGCAAGTATCTGATTTTCTAAGATAAGTATTTCTCAAGTCACGTGAAAGTAAACGCTTCCCAAAATTTTAACGAAGCCAGGACTGAATGTTTAAAGCAGGGTTAAATATCTTTCTTATCTCTAAATGCAATCTCTGAATTTCAAAATAAAATGGGTTCAGTAAATACATGCTCAGGTTTCAGGACATGACTGCCCTGGACGCTGGAGTGCCCACTTCTAGGATCTGGTGTCATGAACTCAGAGGAGACATTCTCAAAGAGAAAGACTTTCTCAGGGCATCCAAGGCGGCAACACAGGGTAAAAGCATTTCTACTCAGGCTTCCTGTTTCTGAGGCTGCACAAGCCATCGTAAGGTGGTTCGGGAGGGAGGATCAAAGTCCCCACGTGATGGCGGAACTCACGACTTCCAGAAGCCCAAATTCCCAAGGGCTCAACATTCCTTTTCTTTAGAGAAACCACAAACGATACAGAGGTACAAAAGCCAAAGTAAACTGCCTCCTGAATTCCTTCTGTTGCGTTTTTGTTAGTTTTTTTCTTTTCAACATTTTATAACAGAGTATTTTGAACACACAGAAACGTAGACAACTGCACAATAAGTTCCATGTTCCATCTTCCACTTCAACAGTAATCAACAATCTAGTATCATCTACTAGTTCTCTTTGCCCCCTTTCTCCTTCAAATTAAAAAATTTTACTGACTAGAGAAAGCCTATGAGAAAGCCTATGAATTCTGAAATAGATTTTGATATTATTGTGAAAAAATTGCACAACTTAAAAATTGTATTTTGGCCGGGCACAGTGGCTCAAGCCTGTAATCCCAG
>NW_016823752.1:739453-744790 GCF_001698545.2 Rhinopithecus bieti
TTTTTTTTTTTGAGGCAGGGCCTCACTCTGCAGCCAAGGCAGGAGTGCGGTGGTGCAATCACGGTCCACTGCAGCCTCAACCTCCCAAGCTCAAACAATCCTCCCACCTCAGCCTCCTGAGTAGTTGGTGCTACAGGCTCAGGTCAGCACATCTGGCCAATCTTTTTAAAGTTTTGTAGAGACGGGGTCATGTTGCCCAGGCTGGTCTCGAACTCCTGGCCTCAAGCAACCCTCTCGCTGTGATTTCCCGAAGTGCTGGGTTTACCGGCATGAGACCCTGTGCTTGGTGTGAATATCCAATTAAACACACGATTAATGCCTTCTTCTTACGGTTCTGTTTCTGAGAGAACTTACAAATGACTGGGAAAATGCCCATTGCTTTTAAAATAACGTTTATGTGTAAGTTCCTCCAAGACAAGTTAATTCTTATTAATTAAATACACCTCTTGGGACTTCTTAGTTTTCCTTCTCCATCACTTCAAATCATGAAAAACCTCATTTTTTAAGTTTGTATTTTTTTTTTTTTGAGACAGAGTCTTGCTTTGTCACAAGGCTGGAGTGCAGTGGCGTGATCTTGGCTCACTGCAACCTCCTCCTGCTGCTTCAAGTGATTCTCCCAGGTAGCTGGGACTACAGGTGCACACCACTACACCCGGCAAATTTTTGTACTTTTAGTAGAGTCAGGGTTTCATCATGTTGGCCAGGATGGTCTCGATCTCTTGATCTCATGATCCGCCTGCCTTGGCCTCCCAAAGTGGTGGGATTGCAGGCATGAGCCACTGCGCCCAGCCTAGTTTGTTTTTTTAATTTAAAAATGTTATATTAAACATTCCTAAAAGTGTGTGGCACTAAAAAAGTTAACTATTTGGCCGGGCGCGGTGGCTCAAGTCTGTAATCCCAGCACTTTGGGAGGCCGAGACGGGTGGATCACAAGGTCAGGAGATCGAGATCATCCTGGCTAACCCCGTGAAACCCCGTCTCTACTAAAAAATACAAAAAACTAGCCGGGCGAGGTGGCGGGCGCCTATAGTCCCAGCTACTCGGGAGGCTGAGGCAGGAGAATGACGTGAACCCGGGAGGCGGAGCTTGCAGTGAGCCGAGATCCGGCCACTGCACTCCAGCCCAGGCGCCAGAGCAAGACTCCTTCTCGGAAAAAAAAAAAAAAGAAAAAAAAAAGTTAACTATTTGATGACATAAACTACATTTGCTCAAGAGGAACTGAATTATTGGATTTAAAAAATGTGTCTCAATACAATGCACACATGCACTCACACGTCACACACACACACACACACACACACACACACACACGAGGTAGCTGGCTGGTGGAAAGATGCCAACAGAAGGCTGGGCGCAGTGGCTCATGCCTGTAATCCCAGCACTTTGGGAGGCCGAGGCGGGTGGATCACGAGGTCCGGAATTCAAGATCAGCCTGGACAATATGGTGAAACCCCGTCTCTACTAAAAATACAAAAATTAGCCGGGTGTGGTGGCGGGAGCCTGTTATCCCAGCTACTCAGGAGGCTGAGGCAGGGAAATGCTTGAACCCAGGAGGCGGAGGTTGCAGTGAGCTGAGATCGCACCACTGCACTCCAGCCTGGATGACAGAGTGAGACTCTGTCTAAAAAAAAAAAAAAGATGCCAACAGAAAGGGCACAGACACCCCTGGAGAGGCACAGCAGTGTGTAGCTAGCAGGTGTGGGAGGGACTTACCTCTTACTCTTCACCCTTTGTGCTAACTGCATTTTACAATGATGCACATACACTACAAGGCCCAGCTTTTCTTTGATAACGGCATGTGGAGTTGAATGGAAACCACTATTTTGTTATAGCATAACTGCTTATTGCTGACACTCAGGGGTGATGGTCACTCACTGTTTTATTACCCAGAGGGGAAATTGCAAATGTGAACTTTTCCTAGTTTTTTAGCACATATTCCCATCCCCTGAAGCCCTGAAGACTGTCTCACTGGCAAAAAACCTAAATCTTCAGTAGCTTTACGGCCAATTTAGTGTGACTCAGTTTTAACTTCCAATTCAACATCGCTTGTACGAGACCTTGTGGGGAGAGGTGCTGTGTGCCGGCTTTGCACAGCTGGACTGATACATGACTTGAGGTCTGATTATTCCACAAAGCAGCACGTGAGCTTTCATTTATCTTTTTTATTTAATGGAAATCTTTATTGAGACAATGAAGGATCTGCATAATAGCAAAAATAGCAAAGCAATCCCAGTATCTTTGTTTTCCATAGTTTCCTCCAATGGCAAGTTTGCAAAACTACAGAACAGTATCTCAACTGGGATAGTGACACTGACAACCCCCAGGTCTTTTTCAGATGGCCCAGTTGACTTGTAACTCGTCTGGGTGTGCACATCTAGACCTCGGCCAAAACCCCATGTTCCTGCAGAGGGCTACCTCCTGGGGCCTTTTATAACCACACACCCCGCTCCATCCCTACACCCCAGTAACTTTTCATCTGTCCTCCATTTCCAACTTTTGTCATTTCCAGAATGTTATGCAATAACACGTTAAGTATCTGCAATTGGCTTTTTTCTTTTTCTTTTTTTCTCTCAGCATAATTCTCTGGAAATTTTATTTATCTTTTCATTCTGGGATCTAAGAATAGTCACCAGCAAGCAAAAACACAGACTTCTGCTAAATGCTCACCATTTAAGCTGGAAAATTCAAGCTAGGCAACTGGCACATGCTGAAAACACGAGCTATCTGTGAAGGGACCCTGATGTTTGCATCAGTTCTCCTGTTTCTGTGAGGGGCATCTGGAGAATGGCTTCTCATTCTAGAGGGTCTTTGGTAGGTTTCTGGGGCTGGGCAACACTGGCACTCTGGGCAGGCGATTCTCTGTGGTGAGGGCTGCCTTGTGCATTCAGCACACCCCGGGGCTGCCCAGCAGAGCAGGCAGCGCCCTCTCTGTTCAGACAGCCACACACGTCTCCACACATCAGTAAGTGTCCCCTTGGTGGGGTGGTGCCCTGGGCCGAGAGCCCCTAGTCTTCAGGGAGGTCCTATGTCAGCACCGAGGGGCTGTTCTCCTGGGCAGGACATGTGAAAACTCAGGGTACTGCCCAAGAAGCCACTCTATGATGGGTTGGATTGGGCTTGTCAGGGATGCCAAAGAAATGCTTTCGAAACTTGAAAGCGAAAGTTTAAGTAACAAATCCTAAATTTGGTCTGTTAAGAAATAAGGTCTATAAAGCAACCTAATATGCCAAATATGTAATAGTTCTCACTGAGCTAAGGGCATGAGGAGATCTTGTCTGACAAACAGATTTACAAAAATGATGACTTTCAGAAAAATCATGATTTAGAATTAAACCAATATTTACACTGATGAAGAAGAGTAAAACTGTTGATCTTTAAGTTATACTTTCTACCTGGATGGTGCTAATCACTGCTGGTGTTATCTTAAAAAGCAAATTCACACTGGTGATTGGGAAGCAGAGAGAAGAGTACCATCCAACCTATCATCTGTGATGAAAATGCCAGCGGGCCCTCCAGCAGCCCAGTTCCCTTTGTCAGGGCACTGGGCGTTCTCAGGAGGGACTCTGCTCCCTGCAGGGAACGCCCGCGCCTGTGGCCTCGAAACCCCGCCAGTACCTTGATGTACTCGCTCCAGTGCTGCAGCAGCGCCTGCTGCCCGCCCCTCACCCGGCTGAACAGCTGGTACATCTGCGCGAGGTCCGGCACTCTGTTCTCATCCAGTAAGTGGTCAAGCCCTGAGATGTGCAGTACACGTCAGCAGAGTACAGCATGGACAGCATTAACAACAAAAACTCAGCTAGAATACAGCGTGCACAGTAAGAACGCCAATACACCGCTTAGAAACTGGGCGGGTCTACACATCGCTGTCTGTATACGAGCAGGTTGATCTGGTTAAATATCTATTAGGTGAACCTCATTTTTTCTGAGTATGTTGGAAGATTATTATTTACTTCTTCACGTCACTGAAGCCCACTTATTTCACTAAAGTTAGCAAGTCAGAAAATCCAGCTTACACCAACTTTAACCTGGGAGGTTCATGTTCCCAATATACTTCTAATTTAGTCCATCAGCCAGACAATGTAAAAGGACAAGCTATCAAATCCAGTTTATAGGGGACTAAATGTATTCACTTAAACTATAAGAGAAAAATATCATCAGATATTTTGAAGTATTTAACACAGCATTTAAAAAAGTTTTCAGTGTTTTAGATTTTTAATGTTTATAAGGGTTTTCTTTTTTTTTTGAGACGGAGTCTCGCTCTGTCGCCCAGGCTGGAGTGCAGTGGCCGGATCTCAGCTCACTGCAAGCTCCACCTCCCGGGTTTACGCCATTCTCCTGCCTCAGCCTCCCGAGTAGCTGGGACTACAGGCGCCGCCACCTCGCCCGGCTAGTTTTTTTATTTTTTAGTAGAGACGGGGTTTCACAGTGTTAGCCAAGATGGTCTTGATCTCCTGACCTCGTGATGCGCCCGTCTCGGCCTCCCGAAGTGCTGGGATTACAGGCTTGAGCCACCGCGCCCGGCTATAAGGGTTTTCTAAAACCATACCTCAATTAGAAAAACTCTCATAGATTTTCTAAATACTTGCTTTATGGTAACCACTGAGAGGCAGCCAGGTTAGAGCATAAAACAGTGAACAGTTGGCTGGGCGCGGTGGCTCAAGTCTGTAATCCCAGCACTTTGGGAGGCTGAGACGGGTGGATCACGAGGTCAGGAGATCGAGACCATCCTGGCTAACATGGTGAAACTCCGTCTCTACTAAAAAATACAAAAAATTAGCCGGGCGAGGTGGCGGGCGCCTGTAGTCCCAGCTACTCGGGAGGCTGAGGCAGGAGAATGGCGTGAACCCGGGAGGCGGAGCTTGCAGTGAGCCGAGATCGCGCCACTGCACTCCAGCCCGGGTGACAGAGCAAGACTCCGTCTCAAAAAAAAAAAAAAAAAAAAAAAAAAGGAAACAGCCACCCAATTCACAAAGTCTCAGATTTGGCCCCAAATGGGCACGATGTCCACACACATGAGGTGGTTTAAAGATGTGTGCAACATGCAGTGGGGCTATAATTACAATCTTTACCTAGAGTTCCAAACATTTATTTCTCTCAATTACATTCTGATCTAATGACACCAACTTTTTGTACTTTATCTTACTAAAACACATTTTAAGAATTCAAAAAACGTAACTTTTTAGTTTTTAAAATACTTCTAATACAATTTAGAGTAAGCTTTTACATATATAATTTACCATTTTCTTTAAATAATTTTGCTCAACAAGGTATGTACTGGAATAATTTATGCAAATTTCTATTTACTTGAAATCTTTTTTTTTTTTTTTTTTTTTTTTT
>NW_016823752.1:745334-790695 GCF_001698545.2 Rhinopithecus bieti
ACTACCGCGCCCGGCTAATTTTGTATTTTAGTAGAGACGGGGTTTCACTGTGGTCTCAATCTCCTGACCTCGTGATCCGCCCGTCTCGGCCTCCCAAAGTGCTGGGATTACAGGTGTGAGCCACCGCACTCGGCCTTTTCTTGTTTTTTTTTTTTTGAGACAGGCTCTCTCGCTCTGTCACTCACGCTTTTTTCTTTTTTGAGACAGCGACTTTCGCACTCTCACCCAAGCTTTTTTTTTTTTGAGACAGGGTCTCTCGCTCTGTCGCCCAGGCTTTTGTAGTTTTGTAGCCTCAACCTCCTAGGCCAAAGTGATCCTCCCACCTCAGCCTGCTGAGTAGTTGGTACCCTAGGCATGCACCACCTGTGGCTTTAAAAATTTTTTTAATTTTATTTTTTTGGTGGAGACAGGGTTTTTCTTTGTTGCCCAGGCTGGTCTTGAATTCCTGGGCCAAAGTGATACTTTGGCCTCCCAAAGTGCTGATGTCATAGGTATGGGCCACCATGCCTGGCCTTTTTTCTCATAAAGTGACTCCTTTCAAAAAAACACCTGACACAAATTCCGAATGCATTTGTTTTTAGGTGGATAGGTGAAACTACACCAGCTGTGTAGGTTTCAATATGGAATAAGCAGAAAAACCATCATCAGATTGGACCCACGACTCTCAACTTACAAGCAATGTGATTTCAGGCACCAGTATCTGCCTGTTTTAAGCCCTGGTTTTCTTAGTTATAGAAAGGGGATAATGATTTCACAGAATCGTTTTAAAAGATATTTACGTCAAGTGTAGCTGTTTGTAACAGGAGATGCTCAATCATGTTAATTCTCCTCCCTTTCGCTTTTGTTCTGGCTGCACTTGTTTTAAGTATCTCATTAGCCATAATGCCATTATCTGACAATGTAGAACCCAAAGCAGAATATATATTTGAATACCATTTAGGGCCTTCTAAAAATTAAACTTTAAGGTTTCCAATGGCTTGAAAAAAATCTTGTATTTTCCAAATACATTTAAAAGACTTTTAGAAGGTAACATTGTTTCAAATGGTAACACTGAAATGTCACAATAAGTACTAAAGTGTTATAAAGGTTAGACTGCTCATTTTAATTTCCATAGAATTTAGCACACTTTGAAGCCTAGAAATAAAAGTAATAAAACAAAGATCGAGGTGAAGACATCAGCATCCATTTTAAAGGTGCAGGCTGCTAGAAGCCATCTTCCTGCTGTGGGCAGCGCTTGGGGAGAAGTGGACGTTAAGGCCGTCCAGTCAGCACCAGAACACATGCTCTTCTCCAGAAAATCAGGAGAAAAGTGTTCTCTGCTTAAGCAGACCACCTAGGCGATAGTTCATCTGACACTAAGATGCACCAAGTCCACAGGTGAGGGAAGCCTCACAAAAATCTAACAGCCTGAACAGCTCCCTGAGTCCCCTACATCTGAGTGTGCATGAAGAATGGCCGGACACAGGCAATGAGTCTGCTCAGGGAGCTGCATCAGGCTCGCTGCACCCAGGTTTCAGCATGTGTGTGGTACAGAAGGCCCCCGGGCCTTCCCACCACTGGGGTTTTAGCAGTGAATGTAGTTCCCCTAGGTGCCTTCCATTCTTTCTCTGATTTTTTTTCTCCTGTGGATGGCTAACACGTTCATTAGAAAAGAAGTTTAATGACGGTCTTATGAAAATAACAAACATCCTAACATTGCTATTTGTAATGCTCCCTTTACTTTCCTAATGAATTAAGGATAATTGTTCAGTTTAATTTGCACAAGAGCTAGGAAATCTACCTTTCTGCAGAATTGCTGTTAAATGTTCTCCTAACAGCTGTTTCTCCACACAAGCAATCAGTGGTTTCCTACATAAGGCAAAGAGAAAAAGCGTTAGAAATAAAGTTAAAAGAAGACACTGGTTCTCTGTAAAAGATGGGGGCGTTTGTCTACGACAGATGCAGTCTAGAGGCAATCAGAAACGGAAGGTTAAAAGCATTTCCTCATGCAAATGGATGACTCCTGTTGCTAATAACTCTGAAGGAAGCACTTTCGAAAAACCCCCTCCTGAACAGCACACACAGGCCCACGGGCAGGCCCAGGGAAGCAGGGATGCCTCTGCTTTATTCCAAGGACTGCTAATTTTAGCCATCTTCCCAAGCTTTCATTTCTAGTTTATAAAGAACGTTTTAACCAACCATCTTATGGAGAAGGGCGGAGCCAACATTCCGCCTCCTGCTTCCCACACGAGCAGAAAGGGCTCAGGGAGGTTGTGTGTGACCTGCACACCCCGGCTGTGGGGCTTCGCTGTGGCTACCGCTCTCTCCACTATCTCCCTGGACTTCCCTGCCTGCTGCTTCCTGGTCTCCTGGGGGCTGCTTTTCTGCTGCCCGTTGGATGGAAGCACAACATGGCCCCTGAGCCGCCCTGTCTGGCTCGATATTTTGGATTTCCCACAGCCTCCTCCAACTCCACACGTCTGAATGACCACATCTCCTCTCCTGCGCGCTCTCTGTTTCGTGCTGGATTCTGTCAAAATCCTGTCCCCTTCCTTCATCCGGCCTGCCCCTTTCCTTACCTTGCTGAGTCCAGTTCTGCACTGTATCATTTTCATCTCCCTTCCTGTTTCCTCTGCTGAGTCCTACCAAGCCCTGTTCTGCACATCTGTACATTTTATCATTCCCTACTGGGGCCCAGTTCTGCACACTGTGTCATTTTTTCTTTTTTTTGAGATGGAGTCTCGCTCTGTCGCCCAGGCTGGGGTGCAGTGGCGCGATCTCGGCTCACTGCAAGCTCCGCCTCCCAGATTCACGCCATTCTCCTGCCTCAGCCTCCCGAGTAGCTGGGACGACAGGCCTCTGCCACCATGCCCGGCTAATTTTTTGTATTTTTACTAGAGACGGGGTTTCACCGGGTTAGCCAGGATGATCTCGATCTCCTGACCTCGTGATCCGCCCACCTCAGCCTCCCAAAGCGCTGGGATTACAGGCGTGGGCCACCGCGCCCGGCTGCACACCGTATCATTTTCATTTCTCTCCCTTGCTGTCCCTTCCGCCCCTGTTCTTGCCTCCCATCACACGGACATTCTGTGTCTGACACGCACACTCACATCATCTCAACCTTTTTGTCTCCCTAGCTACTCATCAACCTCAGGTTTGCAGGAAAAAACATGAGAAGAAAAGAGAAAATCGTGTGACAGCACCATAAGTAAAATTAAAGCGATATAAAATGTATAACAGAGTGCACAATCAAAATAGCCTAATATTCAGTGATACTCCATTAACATAAACAGCCCATCTCAAAACTCAAAGATGCCAAGTATCTCAGCAAGATTTACTCCCTTTAGACAATAACTCATGACAAGGCACTAGGTAAAAACTGTAATTTGTAAATGCCAAATAAGGACAAATAAGAAAGTAAAAGATGCGAGGTGCAAAAATACTCTTAGTACTGAATGAACTGACAAAGACACCCTTTATTTCACAACCAGCCAGGAGAACCCTCCAGCCGCGGTGAAGACATGAATGCTCGGTGGGCGATCGGTACTTACTGTGTGCCGTGGTCCAAGTAAGTGATCACTCTGTCTCCTTCTTCCTCTAAACGTTTACTTACATGGTTAAGATATTCTGGAACCTTCCAAACAAAACAAACGTATCAGTAACAAAAAGACTGTGACATTATCCAAGAGATTGAAATTTTATTTTCCTTATATGTAATTTTTTAAAAAAGCAGAATATGTATTCAAGCCAAATATTAACACAGATTAACAGGGAGGGAGAGGTAGGATGGAAGTGTGTTGGGGGGACATGGAGAAAGGATCCCGAGATTAACATCCATCCTAGAACAGGGCCCAGGCTGCACTTCTCTTTCGTCCCTGCTCACCACTAAGTTTTGGGGTCTGTGCACACCCTCCTCCCAATCCCAGGGCCCACAGGGAGCTGAGCAGCACTTGGTAGGAGGGTGAGGTGCTAAATGGCAACCCTGCCCCGCACAGATGGGTCAGCAAAAGCAAGTCAACAAGCTAGCTGTTCATCTGGGGACACCAAACAACATGGTGGCAGGAGACCTCAAAGTACACCCATGTTTCCCAAGACAGTGCAGAAGAGGCCTGAGGCTCTGCCGGGGTAGCTGCAGCCGGGCTCAGTATCTGACATGAAACTTCCTCTCCAAAGCCAGAATGAAGGAGCCAAAAGCCAGGGCCAATTCTCGGCAGTAGCACGTGACATTTGGGTGACAGTCTATGGGGCAGGTTCCTTTATGATTTTGCTCTGGTATCTGGAAAAGTGGTTAAGTTTTTTGGGTTCCTATTACTACTATATGTTTTTTCACATGGCTTTTTTGGGAAATTTTTTTTTTTTTTTTTGAGGCGGAGTCTCGCTCTGTCGCCCGGACTGGAGTGCAGTGGCCAGATCTCAGCTCACAGCAAGCTCCGCCTCCCGGGTTTACGCCATTCTCCTGCCTCAGCCTCCTGAGTAGCTGGGACTACAGGCGCCCGCCACCTCGCCCGGCTAGTTTTGTATTTTAGTAGAGACGGGGTTTCACCGTGTTAGCCAGTATGGTCTCGATCTCCTGACCTCGTGATCCGCCCGTCTCGGCCTCCCAAAGTGCTGGGATTACAGGCTTGAGCCACCGCGCCCGGCCTTGGGAAAATTTTTTGCAGAGCTTCACACAAATAAAAAATTTTGTCATTTGTATTTATTTTCATTTTAAGGTGTATGTTTTATCATTTTGCTTAAATTTGAGTTATTTTACTTATTTCAGAAACGATCTGACAGATTTTTACTTGTAGGGGGAGTGCAATAGTTTCTAAGTTAACATAAACTAAATTCTTAGTATACTAAGAATGAAGCTCATTACTGGGGATTCTGGCAAGACTGTGGCTTTCAGAAGATTTTCAATGAAACATTTGCGTGTGTGTGAACAGGCAAACACGAGGAAAGTCCTCCCAGATGCTCATCTGCAGAAACGAAGCCAGGGGATTCGGGAACATCCCATCATCTCACCTCTCTTTCCTGCATTAACCTTTGGCCTTCGGCAGCATATAAGCAGTTAGTCTCTTCCAAAAATTTCAGTTCAAATGAGTCTTTATATACCTAAGAAATGAGCAGAGTTATTGACCAATTTCAGTAAAGGAAACTACTTTTTCAAGGGCCAACAAATCCCAGTTTCTGACAGGGCAGGCTGCCAGGACCTGAACTTGGAGCTGCCTGCGGCCACCCAGCCGGCCAGCTGTACTGTCCTTCCCAAAACAGCCAGGCAGACCCTCTTCTGTTCTTTTCCTACGGTGCCTTGGGGTCATATTGCACTAAAGAACTTTGCCCTTTGTCTTTTGTATGTGTTGCTAACATTTTCCCAGAGCGTGTCATCTGGTTTTGTCTCTGTTTGTGGTATATTTTCCATGAAAAAGGTGCATTTTAGGTAGTGATATTGATCCATCTTCCCTTTTGTGGCACCTGGTGTGGTGTTAGCTTGAGAGCCATTCCCCTCCTAGGGATTTTTAAAGACTCTTCTATCTTCAACAAACGCTTTTATGATTTCATTGTTTAACATCTTTGGTACAACCATTTATTCTGGTGCAAGTAGCTGGGCAGGTACCCGGGTACCTTCTGCACAGGCAGCACTCACCTGTAGATCGGACAGCATGCCCAGCAGGCTCCGCAGCAGGCTCCGGTCCACGGCCTCGCCGCTCCTCTCGCGCTCAATCAGCAGCAGGATTCCATCAATGGTTTTACTTTGAACCATTTTATCACTAATAATATGGGTTCTAAACAGTTCTAATCCCATATCCCTGTACAGACAGTAAGAAACAATACATTTTAGTTTCGCTTTTTAGAAGTTATGGGTGTTATCTCCAGCTATGCTACCCAGTATCATCCAAAAAACGTGAAGTTGCTAATTCTCTACATCTAGGTGCCAAGAATTTCTTTTTAAAAACTTCTGTTTTTCGGCCAGTCTAGCATGCCTTGTCTGCTCCGTGTCCCTGGAGATACTGCTAGGCCAAGCATGCCACTGACAACAAAATTAGTATCACGCAATCTGCTGGCGGAAGCCCGGGGTTCTTGCCACCTTCCTGGTGAGTGACCGGAGATGCTCAGTCGGGCACCACGACCCTGCCTGCCTCACCTGCCCTGCCCGCCACCATCTGCCACAGCCCTCAGGGTACACTCTCTTCCCAATGTCCTCTGCGGAGCACGTTCCCAGCAGCTTCCATTCTCCAAGCCCTGGGAGCTCTCCTACCAAATGTTTGCTGTTTTCCCAAGAAGAGAAGGTGACACGGCTTTCAGAGTTCATCGCAGTCCTCAGCTCATGGCCTGAGGAATGTTATGAAGATGTTTCAGCTGCCAGTGACTGTCCACAAAACCCATGTTGGGGGTTCTGTGCTTTGCTTCAACACTCCTGCTGCCCCCAGTGGCCAAATACTCCATTAAGGAGGGGCCAAATACATAGATGTTGGGCTCCAGCCAGAAATCCTGAATTGGCACCTCAGGGCAGGAGTGGTGCTGGTGGTGGCAGCAGCAGTAATACAGTGGTGGGCAGGTGGTGGTGGCAGTAGTAATAGCGGTGGTGGCGGTGACAGCAGCAGTAATGGTGGGCGGATAGTGGTGGCAGTAGAAACAGTGGTAGGTGGGTGTTGGTGGTGGCAGTAATATTAATTATGGTGGCAGTGGTGGCAGCAGCCGCAGTGGTGGGTGCCACAGAGGTGTGCAGAGGGCCCTAGGAATCACCTCAGTGGTGGAGACACGCACCTCCCCGACTGCCCACTACACCGCCACAGGCATCCTGTGGCTCCCAGGCCTGCTGCACACCAGGTCTTCTGTGCACTTCACCACAGCTGGGGCAGGAAGGTGCAATGGCCAGACTTGTGGGCTCAAGGCAGCTGCCGGGGTTTGAATCTTGGCCCTACTACTTGCTAGCTGTGTGACCCTGGGCAAAGAGCTTAATGTCTCTGTGCCTTTCCTGCCTTAATTGTAAAATGGGGATCAAATGCTATTAGCTCCTGCCTGTGAAGCCCTTGGGGCAGTGCCAGGCAGGTAGCCAGTGCTTAGAAAGGCTTAGGTCTCCACTTCTGTGACTCTCTACCCTGCCACAGGGATCTTCTCTGCAAAACAACCACCTCAGCTGAAAACCCTTCCGGGCCCTCATCAGCTCCACCCCTCCCCACCCGCCCAGTCCCCACATGGGCTTCTTCTGGTCATGCTGCTGTCCTAGCCATCACTGGCAGGAGATACTCGGCTTTGAACTTACTGCTTCCTTCCTTCTACTCTTTCTTTCTTAGCTGCCTGACCACCCTTGCTCATTCTCAAAGCACAGGCCAAGGATGACCCTCAGCCCTCCTCCCCATCCCAGAGATGGACAAAGTATGTCCTCACCACGCATTGCCCACACACACCTCAACCAGGATTCTTGTTGTACTGATGCTCACATTCGGGTTTTTAGCCTCTTGTGGTAGACTGGAGGTGGTATCATTGATTCTATTCTATAAACAATGTTTGTAGTTTGTATGACAGTCATGGTATAAACTATGTTTACAAATTAAGAGTTTAGTGTTGGGCATGGTGGTTCACACAAGTAATTCCAGTACTTTGGGAGGCTGAGGTGGGAGGATTGCTTGAGACCAGGGGTTTGAGACCAGCCTGGGCAACATAGCGAGATCCTGGCTCTACAAAAAAATTTTTAGAAGTTAGTTGGATGTGGTGGTGCGTGCCTATAGTCCCAGCTACAGGGGAGGCCAAGGCAGGAGGATCACTTGAGCCCAGGAGTTTGAGGCTGCTGTGAGTTATGACTGCACCACTGCACTCCAGCCTGGGTAACAGAGTGAGACCCTGTCTCTAAAAATAATAATAATAATTTTTGAAAAGCATTTAGACTATGGGCCGGGCAACCCAGGTAGGGCAAGTTATTTCAACTTATGTGCCTTATTTTGTATAAAATAGGAGTTACAAAGGCCACGCCATAGAGCTGTTCTAGGGATTAAATACATTAGTAGGAAACAGTCCCTTGCACAGAGTAAACGCTAAATAAGCTACTATGATCACTTTTATTATCTCCATTGTTTCCCGGAACACAGGCTGTCCTTTCTGTCAGCGTCTGCCTTCTCGTAGACTACATGGATGTCTGCTAGGAGATGTGTGGGGGTTCCACCAGGAAGTTAAAGGGGCAAATGGCATTAAGGGAGCTTCAACAAGGACAGGGTGTCCAAAATTGCACAGATATTGTATAAAATAAGGACAAAAAATGCTTGCTGGATTTGGTAACTTGCAGGTCACTGACATCTCAGACAAGAGCAACGTCTACATGTGGAAGGCAGAAATCACACTGCCCTGGGTCAGTGTGCCCAGTGGGTGGGGGTAGGAAAAGCAGGCACATTTTAAAGAACTTGGGTTTAAAGGTCATGAGAAGGCACAACATGACTTTTATGTTTGAACGTGAGAAGAATGAAACACGCCATTAACAGAGAACAAGACAAATCAGACGGTGAGACGGACACAGCTTTTGTCCAAGGTTGGCTTCCAGGAGGCGGCAGGACTCAGCACATGGAGTGGTCACAGGACACACGGGGGTCAGCAGACGACACGCAGGGGTCAGTGGCCGTGAATGCTGCTGAGGAGGGACCCACAACCCCTAGTGTATACGGTCCCCGAAAGATGACGGATGACGAGTGCTGTCAATGTGCTCAGGAGGCCAGGAGGCTGAACAAGCCACTCCACGGGGCCACGCAGCCTCAGGGCTGAGAGCCCAGGGCAGCAGGCAGCCTCTCAGAGTTTCGACTGCAGTGCTGGAAAGAGCTGTTCCAGGCTCAAACTCCAGTTGTCAGAGAGAAACCAAGGCCCTCTGCCTCCACCCTCACGACCAACGTCAGCCGCCTGCCCCAGCTTCCTGCTCCACTCCTCGCTGCTGGCCAGGCACCTGGTGTTTCAAGGCTAAGACCCACCTGGACTCCTATGTTCACATTAATGATTTTGGCTGAAGAAAGGAAGGCACAAGTAATCACACACACTTTACCATCTTAGCCTGCCGAAGACACAAATGGGACGGAAGGCATCAGCCGCAGCGAAGACGCAGCTCTGCCCTGTGAGGACACTCACCAGATGGAGGGCAGCGTGGAGTTCTGCAGCACATAGGTGCGGTCCAAGAACAGGAAGATGCTTCTAATCATGATCTGACCAGCAGAAAGAAGAACCATTTACTCATGAATTCTACTAGCAGAATATTCAAGATCAGGCCTTCTGGACTCCATGTTAGCTGTCTCAAATCCAACAACTGTTTCCTGATGGAAAGATGCTGTCCACCACAGTCCTCATGTTTGATTTTTTTTCTAAAGTTAATTGTGTTCCCTTGGTATGTGACTTCCATCTCTTTAATATCATAAATCTGATTGTAGGAATTTTAACGCACTTAGCCTAAAACGGTATCTTTTTTTTTTTTTAAAGAGATCCTGTGTTCAGGCAAAGCCTAAAGGATAGCTTTTAAATTTGGTCATTTTTTGACTGACGTGATACATCTTACTTGATTAGGGAGATGCACTAAGCTTTTAAAACCTGAGTTCCTGTTACATGATGAGGCTCTTGGACGTGTGTCTCTGACTCTGCGTTACGAGCAGAGTGAGGGGATGCAGGATGATGCACTGGTCCTGTCCTGTGCTCCTACCACCGAGCCTACCACCTGGCTGGGGAGACGTGTGGACACATCTCACTAAAACCTTCCCAAAGACACTCAGCGGGCTCTAGCAGCTGCCAGGCACCTGGCCCAGAAAAGAAACACACCCATCGTCTCCTACTTGTCTCATTTAGAAAACGAAAGATTTCAACCTATTTAGGAAAGCTATTAATACGGTCTTTTCTCTCACTTAAGTAATTAACAGCCAGGTCACACCAAAAATGTACACATGAAGTCAAGTCAAAGCCAAGACATCTACAAAGCCTAAGACGTTGGTTGTGCAGTTACAGTAAAGACCTGGGATTCAGGCTTGATTTTCCAGAGTAAGTTGTGTTTAAAGAGACATTTAGAGACCCACTCAGGCATTTAAGAATCCTGTCACCACTGCAGACTCTGACTGTGGACCTGAAGGCCAAGATGGTCAGCAGTGCCCTCCCACAAGAGCTGAGGAGTTCACCTTCCCTGCTTTTCTCATTGTGCTGTTCACCTACAGCACTGAACACAGACAGAATCCTCGGCAGCTCTCAATCATGTGGGTGAGGGAAGGCGGACGAGGTCCTGTTTGAAAGCACATTGCTTACCATTTGTCTGCAGTGGTCCTGCCAGCATGTGTTAATCTTCTTTAAAAATAAAACACTATCTAGTGAGTCTGTACAGACCTGCTAAGGAAAACTTTAAAAACGCTGGCCAATTTAATGATTACAATTTTTTTTTCTTTTTTTGAGATGGAGTCTCGCTCTGTCGCCCAGGCTGGAGTGCACTGGCGCGATCTCAGCTCACTGCAGTGCAGCCTCTGCCTCCCAGGTTCAAACAATTCTCCTGCCTCAGCCTCCCGAGTAGCTGGGATTATAGGCGTGCGCCACCAAGCCCAGCTAATTTTTTGTATTTTTAGTAGAGACAGGGTTTCACCATGTTGGTCAGGCTGATCCTGAACTCCTGACCTTGTGATCCACTGGCCTCAGCCTCCCACAGTGCTGGGATTACAGGCATGAGCCCCCTTAATTTCAGCTGCTTTCTCCGCTGAATACTACACATCATTTAGTAATCGGAATACTGAAAGAATATTAGTCTTGAATGTTCATGTCCCCCAAAATTCACAGGCCGAAACTCCAACTCCACGGTAATGGTGTTAGGAGGCAGGGCCTCTGGGAGGTGATAAGGTCACCAGAGTGGACAAACCTCAAGAATGGGGTTACGAAGGAGACCCCAGAGAGCTCCCCTGCCTCTTCCACCACACAAGGGTGCAGTGGGAAGGTGCTGGCTGTCAACCAGGAAGCAGGGCCCCACCAGACATGGAATCCGCCAGTGCCTCGACCCTGGGCCTCCAGCCTCCAGAGCTGTGAGCAACAGACTGCTGCTGCTGATGAGCCAGTCGACAGTGTTTCGTCACAGCGGCCCCAGTGGGCTAAGACACACCAGAAGTTCAATCATGGATCTCCGTATCTCATCACCGATGTGCACTCAGCCTGCCAGCACCGCCTTCTCTTCCCATGGCCCCACTTGCCTCTGGCTGTTCCCCGCTCCCTTTCCAGCCTCCCTTCATTCTCTGCTTCCTTCACTGCCAGACACTTTCAAGTCCCTGCTGGCAGAAACACGCCCAGGCCACAAGTGCCCTGGGGCTAGGTGGCCGGACAAAAGGCCCCACTTCACAAAAGGCAGCCACTGAATATATTCCCACGGGGGGCTCCTGGAGATGGGGACTGGCATGGTCAGAGTCAGCCACAAGGACTATTTTTTTTTTTTTTTTTTGAGACGGAGTCTCGCTCTGTCTCCCAGGCTGGAGTGCAGTGGCCGGATCTCAGCTCATTGCAAGCTCCGCTTCCCGGGTTTACGCCATTCTCCTGCCTCAGCCTCCCGAGTAGCTGGGACCACAGGCGCCCGCCACCTCGCCCGGCTAGTTTTTTTTGTATTTTTTAGCAGAGACGGGGTTTCTCTGTGTTAGCCAGGATGGTCTCATCTCCTGACCTTGTGATCCGCCTGTCTTGGCCTCCCAAAGTGCTGGGATTACAGGCTTGAGCCACTGTGCCCGGCCCACAAGGACTATTTTTTAAAAATTAAAAGAGACGGCACCTCACTATATTCCTAGGCTAGTCTTGAAAGCGTGGTCTTAAGTAATCCTCCTGTCTCAGTCTCCCAAAGTGCCAGGATTACAGGTGTGAGTCAGTGTGCCCAGCCTGTCGCAAAGTGCGGCCGGACAGGAAAACGGCTCAGGTTTAACTTTTGGCCTCGATGAAAACTGACACGAACTCTCATCCATGCATCAAATTAGGAACACTGTTACCCTGACTCTTTTTTTTTTTTTTTGAGATGGAGTCTCGCTCTGTCACCCAGGCTGGAGTGCAGTGGCATGATCTTGGCTCACTGCAAGTTCCGCTTCCCAGGTTCATGCCATTCTCCTGCCTCAGCCTCCCAAGTAGCTGCGACTACAGGTGCCTGCCACCACAGCTGGCTAATTTTTTCTACTTTTTAGTAGAGTCGGGGTTTCACTGTGTTAGCCAGGATGGTCTCAATCTCCTGACCTCATGATCCGCCCACCTTGGCCTCCCAAAGTGCTGGGATTACAGGCGTGAGCCACCACGCCGGGCCTACCTTGACTCTTAGAATGTACATTTTTAGGAAAATGCCCAAAAAGTAGTAGAATATGGGCTCCTAGAGCAAGTGGCCTGGCATCCCTCAGGTTCATGCAAAGCTGAGAATCAGAAATG
This sequence comes from Rhinopithecus bieti, assembly GCF_001698545.2. Taxonomy (NCBI): domain Eukaryota; kingdom Metazoa; phylum Chordata; class Mammalia; order Primates; family Cercopithecidae; genus Rhinopithecus; species Rhinopithecus bieti. Next base: position 757,677 of record NW_016823752.1, read on the forward strand.
ACTACAAACTGCTTTATTGTTTACGAAACACTCTTCATGTCCACTCTCACTGAAAATCTCCTAAACCTCGTGGTGCAGGCATTGTTCCCTTGTACAGATTAACAAAATGGCTTGTCAAAGTGGATAGAACATGGACTTCCTACATTTAACTCTTGATCCACCACCTGTCAGCAACACGATACCGGCCAAGCCAAAGGACTTCTCTAGGTCTGTTTCTGCCATGCAGCGAGACACTACACACTCAGAGCCGACGTGAGGCGGTGACAACATCCTCACACACAGAGAGGAGGAAAAACACATCAGGCAAGTAGGGTGCACAAATCAGACAGGAGCTGGAGTCTCAGGGTGGCAAAGAGTGGCCTGACAAGGAAAGAGTGCCAGGGAGGGTAGGGTGCCAGGCAGAGCCTGAGGAGGAACAGACGGTGCTGAGGACAGCCAAGGGGCTCCCGGGGGGTCTGAATCCTTGTCACACCAGGAAGTGCTGTGACCACAGCTCCAGGGGCCTAAGACAGCTTACTCTATTTTCTCTTGAGGCTTTGCTGAATTCTCAGAGAGCACTGCCAGAAAATTAAAAATAGACAGTTACAGCAAAGACCGAATGGTTGAATGGTTAACAGGTTCCTCTGGAAGTACTCTTTTAAAATTGTTCAAAATTGTAATGGCTCATTATATTAGGAATCTGCAGAAACAGCCTGGAAAAAACAAACAAAAAATCTGTCCCAAGTACATTTGGACAGGCTTCAAGGAACCCCAACAGCCATCCTGCAGCTCTGACTCCAGATGAATGAGGGCTGTGGCCTGGACCTCCCCGCAAGTCTCTGCTGGCAGGCAGGTCTCGCCAGCCGAAGGCGTAGCTTTGTTTCTGGATGAGGGTGCACAGATCCTTTAAACTTAATGGGGTTAAACTGACGCCAGTCAATCTGACACCACTGGGCAGCTCAGGTGTCGTGAAGATAGAGTTCCACGTGGGGCAGTGTCTTGTTAAGATGGAAAGTCCAACGTAAAGTGTTCATTAAATGAGAAATACTTTCTCTAGAATAGCTCTGTAAAATCAATATAGATCCTCGATCAAAATTTTTTTGTTATTTCCCACAGAAAAAAGTACAGAAGCTAAAATCACAGTGTGGCATTTACTAAGTAAGCTCTGGCCTTCTAAACATCAAAATCAATTCCAGATTCTAGGATATAACAAATAGTCACAATGCTGTGCAAGTGATTCTAGGACGTGAGACATATAGATACAGTGAGAGTCTATCAATAGTGTATTCTCGAGATAGGTTCTTCAGCAACCATATTTTTTCTCATTAGAGAAAAGGGCCAGTCTTCGTTAAAGGATTTATACAGCCTACTGAGATGAGTTAGGCAGGTCTTCAAAGAGCAAACAACATCCAACAGCAGAAATGCTTATACCATAGGAAAAACCTACCTATCATACCTGTAATGAAAAAGAAAAAGAAAGCAAAAGACGATGCTTCTGTTGGGGCAGAAGAGGGATACATGCATTTTCTATGCTTGGTTGTCTGCTTCTGCAGTTCCAGGAACAAGGCCCACCTGCTGCCTCTACCCACAAACAGACCACCAGAGGACAGCCCTAGGCCAGCCCTCATTCATCTACACAGCTCATGAAGGCAGGCGTGCTATTTTGCCTCCTTTGATCTGGCTGAGCACTAACAGGGTTCTCTTGGGCTTTCGTCCCTTCATCTAGAAAATATGGCCAATAAAGGTACCTACAGCTCAGAGTGCTGCGAGACAAAGCAATTCATGAATGTGCAGAGCTTGGCCTACTGCCAGCAAGTGCTCCGTACACAGTATCTGGTCAAGTGAGACCAGGCACAAAGTCTTTCTAAGGAAAGACAAAGCATGCTGTCGCCAGTGTGGATCATAAAGGCATGCTCAGAGGCAACCGGAGCTTTGCAAACTTCCCCAACAGCCAAGGCTCCCTGCTCACTCCCGTGCCCCTCCCTTCTGCTGACCACACTGCTCCCACAGGGTCACCGCTGCCTGGCGTTCTGCGGCTTGACCAGAGCGGCAATGATGTCAAGTTGAACCAGGGGAAGGAAAATGTGAGTTTCATCTACTGTTATCTACCGATTAGATTCTGAGGACAGTTGGCCCGACATTTTTGAAGAGCTCCTGGTGCCCATGCAGCCTGGCTGGGTGGCACGTGGTCCTGCAGAAGCATGTGGTATGGGTTCTGCAGCAGCTGCCTCTGGCTGAGAGTGTGTATGAATCCGTGGGTACAAAAGGCCTTTATTTTGCGGAAGGGACGTCACCAAGGGCAGGTATCTATTTTGAAAGCGACAGCTAAGTGCAGAATTTATCAAACACGTGAGACAAGAAAATGGACATGGTAAACGAAGAAGATGGTAGTGAATGACTCAATTCCACAAAAGCCCTCTTTCTACCTGTGCATCTGATGGGTTTCATCTATTATCTAATATCAGCAAACAATCAAAATATAATTGGCACATAACATTACTTAAATCTGGCCGGGCGTGGTGGCTCACGCCTGTAATCCCAACACTTTGGGAGGCCGAGGCTGAGGCCGGCAGATAACTCAAGATTGGGAGTTCGAGACCAGCCTGATCAACATGGAGAAACTCCATTTCTACTGAAAATACAAAATTAGCCGGGCGTGGTGGCACATTCCTGTAATCCCAGCTACTCGGGAGGCTGAGGCAGGAGAATCGCTTGAACCCAGGAAGTAGAGGTTGCGGTGAGCCAAGATTGCGTCATTGCACTCCAGCCTGGGCAACTAAGAGCAAAACTCCCGTCTCACAACAACACGTTACTTAAATCTTAGAAAGTAGAGTTACTTGAAGTACTGGAATATCTGAGAGGCAAAGGAAATCTGAATATGCAGACCTTGGAATACTCCCTGCCACACAGTATCTGAGCATCTGCCATCAGATTAACATTTCGCCATATGAGACGGGGCTGGGTCAGAACTCTCTTCCAGCAGAAACAAGCTCTTCGAGAGCAGGACCCATGCCATTCATGCCCGTCCCTGGTCCCCAGTGCACAGTGCTGAGTTGGACAGAAACACTCACCCCACCTTTACTAGGTTAATGTACGAACGTAGCTTAAAATCCTTCATTACAGAACCTGGCACTTCCTGGTCTCATCATCCCTTCAGACTCTACTTATCAGTCACTAAGCCGGTTGCCATATTAAACTCGCCCCTCAATTCCCACAAGGTGACTCTCCTCTCACCTCCCTGACACCAGCCCTCAGCCACCTCCTCTGACGGCTCTGCTCTTTTTCTTTTTAGAGCTGGGGGTCTTGCTCTGTTGCTCAGGCTGGAGCGCAGTGGTGCAATCTCAGCTCACTGCAGCCTCGGCCTCCTGGGCTCAAGCAATCCTCCCACCTCAGCCTCCAGGGTAGCTGGGACCACAGGTGTGAACCACACATCAGACTAATTGTTGTCGAGCCTGCTCTTGAGCTCTTGGGCTCAACTGACCCACCTGCCTTGGCCTCCCAAAATGCAGTGCTAAGATCAGAGGCGTGAGCCACTGCATCTGGCCACTCTGCTCATTTTTCCTGGGCATCTCATCCGTATCTGGATCCACTGGATCTGTGTCTCCAGCCCCAAATGCACTACAGGCATCTCTACCTGAGTGACTCCTCACCTCCTTCCAAATCAACATGACCAAGACAGCCCCTCCCTGCCTCAATCTGTGTCTGGTTGATCCCTCCGCAGCAGTCAGATCCTCTTCCTCTGAACTGTAACAGGTTTGCTGGCAGGATGCTGCCATCCCACTCCGTGGTTTTGCTGCCCAGTCAAACCACTGTGGTGTGAACCACTTCTTGGTTCAACAAAGGTTCCTCCACAATTCAGCATCCACCTTCCTCTCGTTTTTCCCTCTAGGGATCCTGTCAGTGGTCAACTCTCCCACATCCAGCAGCATACCTGGCTCTTCTGCCCAGTAAGCTTCCTTAGCGCCAGGGCTGCCCATGCTGCTCCCCGGCCTGTGCCATCTTGGCATCCCACAGTGCCTGCCACTTCCTCATCCATCCTTTAGGACATGGCCCAGACATCACTTCGCCCCTGCAATGCCCCCCTACCCAGGTGGGCTGGCTGCTCTTTCTTTAGGTGCCAGGAGCTTATCTGAACCTTTGAAAACCCTTATCACAGGCCGGGCGCGGTAGCTCACACCTGTAATCCCAGCACTTTGGGAGGCTGAGGCGGGCGGATCACGAGGTCAGAAGTTCGTGGCCAACGTGGTGAAACCCCGTCTCTACTGAAAATACAAAAATTAGCTGGGCGTGGTGGTGGGCGCCTGTAATCCCAGCTACTGGGGAGGCCGAAGCAGGAGAATGGCTTGAACCCAGGAGGCGGAAGTGCAGTGAGCCGAGATCATGCCACTGCTCTCCAGCCTGGGCGACAGAGCAAGACTCCGTCTCAACACACAAAAAAACCCCTTATCACAGCACTGCGTAAATGCTTATCCTGATGCTTCTGCCACCTCCATTTGGGTTTAAGCACCAAAGGGACAGAATCCCATATTCTGCTCAGACTATCTTCCTAGGGCCTGGCACATGGCAATATGTGCCGACCCAATGAAAGGCTGTGGTGTGCTGGTCTATATGCAAACTTATCTCATCACTCTGCCAGAGTGACCTCCATGAACAATCTAATTCTGGTTTCTTGCTTAAAGAACCTGTGAGGACTCTGGGATACTCACAGACTGAAGTTCAACTCCTTGATAGTAACCACAAAGATTCAAATTCAATCTGCAACTTAGCAGCACAGCCTAACGGCCACGGCTTCTCTGGAGTTCTAGCTGTGCCCCGCTGCCCGGGGTTTCCAGAGCACCCCTCACCTTCCGGTGCCACATCCACAGGAGGGGGGATCCTCCCCACCCTTCAGGAGGGTCTCCTCTGGGAGGCTCTGCCCCAGCTGCTTCACATGCCACTATTCCTGGCCTGGCTGGCACAGTTCTCAACTCAACATGTCTCATGACTAATAAGGGCACTTAATACGGTAGCATTTTCTTCTTTCGCCTTTAAGGAACCAAATGATAATTTTTGTAATCATAGTTTTGCCACCACGCCAGGGAAGTACAGTAATTCCCCTGCCTCTCCCATAGGCCTGCGACTTCTTGGAGGGTAGAAATCAGGCAGGGGGTCGCTTTCCATTTGGCGGTGCTGGTGCAGCAGGTAGAAAGCAAGTGCTTGTGCAGTGAGTGAACTGATGGCACATTAGTCAACCCACAGAGTAGGAGTAACTGGCAGAAGAATCATTTGATCAGGTAATCAAATAGTAGTTTTCAAGTAAATTGGGACTGCAACTAGAGTAGGAACAATGATCGCCTACTGACTCTCACAAATGCCTAAGTCTTTGGAAGAAGGCTTGGGCATCTGCTAAAGACCTCCCCTAAGCCTAGGAGTCAGGCCACTTTTTGGATGGAAACATCCAGAACACGGGTTCCTGGAAGTGCACTGCTGAGCGGTGGCACTGGGGCGGGGCCTGCTTCCGTGCGCCCTCACAGGCGCCTCCTGAGATAAGGTGTACTTTGGCCAGGTTCCAAAAGGTTGTGTGTGGTCACTCATCTCTTGAACAACCTGATGATCTTTAGGAAAGGGCTTTGCTGGAAAACACTGCAGGGCGTATTTACAGAAGCCAGCACGACAGAGCTGAACTGATCTCACTCGCCATCTGTGGGGGGTGCTGTGGAGATTGTCTAAACAGGGACCTCTCACCCTGCATTTCAGCTTCCCTGTCAGTGCTTCCGCTTCAGCAACACCAATTGCTGCAGCTTCCCTGAGGGTCCTTCCAATGAACTCAGAACGGTTTAGTTTCCCCAGAGCAGGGAGACAAGGGAGCAGAAGTTTCCCTGAATTAGAAGAACACTTAGAAGTAAGCAAACACAAACCACCTAGTTTTACATATGAAGAAACGGAGGCCGAGAAAAGCACAGCCACAAGTAGATTTTCTGCAATTACAAACTCTACTTTCTAATTTCTACCCAATGCGACACATGGATAGCTACAGTAATGGGAGGAGGTTGGGGAATGAGATTGAGTCCAGATTAAAGAATTTTCTATAGGATGCCAAGGAGCCCAGAAACTCCCCTGTAGAGGTCTGAGTCACAGCTGGTGTGGCAGCAGAATTCTGAGATGCTCTTGCCTGTCCCCACGTGGAGGATGCCTCACACGCACTGTGAAGGAGCCTGTGAATACGAAGGTCACCATTCTCTGACTGGGTCACAGGTTACATCACATAAGGCCCCATCTCAGCAGGTCAGACAGGCAGAGTCCCCTGCTGGTCTAGAAGCAGAAAAGAGTCAGGCAAGGACTTGTGCATGTGGAGCTGAGAGTGACACCGAGCAACACAGGACAGAAGACCCTAGGGCCCTCAGTCCCACAACCACAGGAACTGCCTTCCGCCGACTACCTGCCTGTGCTAGCAAAGACCTCAGGTGAGGCCGCAGCCTGGCTGACACCTTGACTTTGTCCATGAGACTGAGCACAGAATCCACCGAATCCTGCCTGGCCTCCTGACAGACACAGCTGTGAGCTGATAAGTGGGTGTCTCCGTACATCGCCAAGTTGATGGGACTTTGCTGCCTATCACAGAAACCCAGTGCAGATGGTGTTTATTAGAATAAAGGATATTCGAATTTTAAGACGCTTTTCAGAACGTTTCCTAAACACTCAACCATACCCAGTAAGTGAACGTGGTTTCCCTTTAATTCAGATCAGCAAACAATTGAAGGTAAATTTCGCTTAAAAACCTACCATTCTGAGTCATGAAATAAAAGAGAACTTTAAAAGCTATTGCTTCAATATTAAGGACACTCATTAGTTCTTTATCATAATAATGTTCAGTTTTGAAAGACTTCATGAATAGAAACTTTATGAACCAAAAAAAGGATATTCTCTAAACGGAAGGATCTGTGCCTGGACGTGGTCTTCACAGGCCTGACGTAGTTGCTTGTACAGCATTGGGGAGACTTTGTGAGAACAGAGATTTTCCACAGCCTGCGAACAAAAGGGGTACATCAATTCTTCAGTATGAACAACAGATTGGTTCACAAAAAAACCCTGTTGTTAATATAGCTATAATCATAACAAAAAGGCACCCCACACCCTACCCCAGTACTTTGGGAATCTACAAATAAATTATTTATTATGGCTAAGTTTAGGGCACTTCTCATTGGAACACTGCAGTCCAGTCACAGTTGGCATGGGGGTAGGTAACAACAGTTAATGTGGGCACGTTGCACCTGCTGGACTCGGCTCCCAGGCGGCTGGCCCGCGCCACTCCTGAGCGTCTACAGCGCCCAGTCACTGGGGACTCCTCCACAGGTTTCATCCTCACAGGCTTGTTTCTGGGTGCTCCGATTCCTCAGTCTGAGGTGGGGGTCAATGCAGTGTGTGTATGTTTAAGTTCACCTTGATGATTACAAAGTGAAATCAGGGCTAGAGAACCAAGAAAACCTTTTCCCTCAGTGACCACCTTCCCATCAGGAAGGAGAACAACAGGCTGGGGCTCCAGTTCCCCTCACGCTCCCCAGGGCAGTGATTCGGTCCAAACTGAGCCTTTTCTGGGTGACACAGGCCAGACTACATTGTTTCCTGTTTATTTTTCTGTAGGATAGATGTGTAATTCACTTCAGTTTTCTTAAGAAACTTTTTTTTCTATGAACAACCCTAGTAAAATAAGAAATCTTTTTTGTTTTGAGTTGGAGTCTTGTTCTGTCGCCCAGACTGGAGTGCAATGGCAGGATCTGGGCTCACTGCAACCTCTACCTCCTGGGTTCAAGCGATTCTCCTGCCTCAGCCTCCCGAGTAGCTGGGATTATACATGCCCGCCACCACACCCAGGTAATTTTTGTATTTTCAGTAGAGAAGGGGTTTCGCCATGTTGGCCAGGCTGGTCCCAAATGCCTGACCTCAGGTGATTTGCCCCTCTTGTCCCCGCCCAGAGCTGGGATTACGGGCGTGAGCCACCGTACCCAGCTGACACCATTTTTTGAGGCAGAAAAATTTTTCTCACAATATTTTTACCCACCTCAAAGAAACAATGCTTGTATATTATTACCAGCTCTAATAAAATTTCCTAGACAGGCGCAGTGACTCATGAGGTCAGGAGTTACAGACCAGCCTGACCAACACGGTGAAACCCTGTCTCTACTAAAAATACAAAAATTAGCCAGGTGTGGTGATGCACACCTGTAATCCCAGCTACTCAGGAGGCTGAGGCAGGAGAATCGCTTGAACCCAGGAGGCGGAGATTGCAGTGAGTCAAGATTGCGACACTGCACTCCATCTTGGGTGACAGAGCAAGACTCTGTCTCAAAAAAAAAAAAAAAAATTCCTTTCCAATCTTATGTACAAAACTTAAACTCATTCAATTCAAATATGAAATATTATAAACAGAAATGTGGTTTTCTAACAAGTTTTGAACCAATGTGGGGTTCAAAACAGAATAAAACACTTTAAATAATCTGAATTTAATTCGGATACAATAGTCCCCTAGAAAAAAAGGTAAATTAAAGTTACAGAGCTATTCATTTTACTAATACTTACAAGTATTAATAATTCCAATACTAAATATAGGAGAGCTGCTACATGTCAACCAAAATATAGTAACTACTACCATATAAAATACATGCATATTTATAAAGACCAAAAGAGGATGTGGAATAATTATAATCTTTTCTCAATAATTATAATCCTGTTTTCTAGCAAGCTTATTATCAGCATAATAACAAAGAAATACAAACTTTCCCCTACATTTTGTCTTACTACAGAAATAGGGAATTCCTACCCACATTCTGTATTTACTTCAACTCCTTTCTCAAACTCTTCAATTCCATCCCTTTGACTGCCGTGTCTTCACATTTTGGTCAAAGGTCTGCCACCCTTTTGTCTCCTCAAACAACCAAGAGAACTTTACAACAAAGGTTTTGCTTCAGTAGTTAAACATTAGTGAATCCCACAAACATATTACAAAGTAAGTTTTTTATGTAACACATGAAGAAAATGTATTTTCTTCAGCAAAAATCAAGATAAGCTTAGTGGTGCATATTCTTCATAAAACAGTAACTTATGACCATTTTCTGGATGTTTTAATTCCTAAACCAAGAACCAATATCCTTAAAACCATCTCTTCCTAGTTGTGGCAAATGACTGAATATTTTATAACCTACTCTGCCTCCTACGTGTCCTATTTGGTGCATATTTACTATTCATGTGAGTCATATTGCAATTTACTTTGTTTTTAAAACTAAGAATTTAGGAACCTCTCAAAATAAGTAGCAAGCCCTGGGTAACTCAGGTTTGCTGTAGGTGCTGAGTCAGGACTCCCGGCTTCATATTACAGGCACTCATCACTGGAAAGGCGACAGCCTTTGTTTCTCCCCGCCCTGCCAACTCCTTGCTGGCAGGAATATACTGGAAGACTTTTTTGTGCTGTTACAGAAGCAGCACAACATAGGAGTTGCCCCTCCCCAAAATGGATTTTTGACACTCAATCATATTCTGAGATTTAGAAATACCCTTTCTGGATGCATAAAGCAACTAATCAGATGGTACTGTGTGCTTCATGTTGGTGCACTCATTCGTATTTTAAAGATTCACCCCAGAGAAAAGGAATGTAATCCAATGATCGGAGGTGCAGAAGTATCATTTGCATTCTATCCTACTAGTATCAAGATGCTTTCCTCGTATAAACAGCCATGTGAGGAAACTTGATGTATATCTTCACCCAGCACTGTCTCTCCTCACATCACAGCTACTTCCTAACCAGCAGGTTTGTCAAATGATTGTCTGTACTAGCTCAACAGACACGTGTGTGAATGTCAAATACATGTCTATTTATAGTGTCAAAGCATTGCCTGGAGTGAACTCACTGCTACTTAAACAAAATGCTCACTGCGGATAAGGGCAATCAAATCCCTGCTCTCAGGTGTGGAAGACAGAACAAGGAAGTCCACGGAGCTGTGGGACATGACCTCCATAGTCACACAGAGACCTCCACAGCCACATGGGGCGTGACCTCCATAGCCACACAGACGAGACCTCCATAGTCACACAGAGACCTCCACAGCCACATAGGCAAGACCTCCACAGCCACTTGGTCGAGACCTCCACAGTCACACACAACGAGACCTCCATAGTCACATAGCAACCTCCACACCCACACGGACGAGACCTCCACAGTCACACGGACGAGACCTCCATAGTCACACAGCGACCTCCACAGTCACACGGACCAGATATCCAGTCACACGGACGAGACCTCCATAGTCACACAGCAACCTCCACAGTCACACGGACCAGAAATCCACAGTCACACGGACGAGACCTCCATAGTCACACAGCGACCTCCACAGTCACACGGACCAGATATCCATAGTCACACAGGACGAGACCTCCACAGCCACACAGACAAGATGTCCACAGCCACACAGGATGCGACCTCCATAGTCACACAGATGAGACGTCCACAGCCAGTCAGACAAGACCTCCACAGTCACACAGACGAGACATCCACAGCCACACGGGACGAGATCGCCATAGTCACACAGCGACCTCCACAGTCACACAGGATGCGACCTCCATACTCACAAACAGATCTTCACAGCCACACAGGATGAGACCTGTGTTGTGGGGGTCCCACCCCTACACTGGGTCTGCAGCTCCGGTGTGAGGGAAAGATGCCACCTAATACGAAGGATTAACCACTCCCCTTCACTGACCATTATCACCTGCTATCAACATGTCATGGAGACAACTACTCTGTGACTCAAGAAAGACAGCCCGGCTTTCCTCAGAACTTGTATGTCAGCCAGGTGCAGTGGCTCACACTTGGAACCCCAGCACTTTGGGTGGCCAAGGCGGGAGGACTGCTTGAGTCTAGTAGTTCCCAAGCAGCCTGGACAACGTAGGGAGGTCACACCTCTCTAAGGCCTGAGAGGTTAGTTTTTGTGCAACAACAAACAAAAAAACCAGTTCTAAATCAAAACATAGCCTTTCTCTAAAACCTTTCTAGAAATGCAGTCTTCAGTTTTCTGTTGTCTCATTTAGCAAAAAGTAGGACTAAAACATAGAGACACAAGACATAGAAGATGCACTTTCTTCAGGGAGTTAGTTATTACAGACCTAAATTCAGGTGGTTAAACAGAAAAGATCTATGCCTTCCCAACATTCTCCTCTACACATTACAAGGGGAAAATGATAAAAACAAAGTAATAGGCCGGGTGTGATGGCTCACGCCGGTAATTCCAGCACTTCGGGAGGCCGAGATGGGGGGATCACGAGGTCAGGAGATCGAGACCATCCTGGCTAACATGGTGAAACCCCGTCTCTACTAAAAAATACAAAAAACTAGCCGGGCGTGGTGGCGGGCGCTTGTAGTCTCAGCTACTCGGGAGGCTGAGGCAGGAGAATGGTGTAAACTCGGGAAGCGAAGCTTGCAGTAAGCTGAGATCTGGACACTGCACTCCAGCCTGGGCGACAGAGCGAGACTCCATCTCAAAAAAACAAAACAAAACAAAACAAAAAAAACAAAGTAACAAACAGAGAAACAACAGGCCAGCTGAGGCCCACACAGTGTAAGCAACAGGACTCCTAAGGGGTTTAGAGGTAAAGGGAGACTGAGCAAAACCAAAAACCAAACATGAAACAAAAACTTTCAAACTTGGGTGAGAATTGGTCCTTTCACATAAGATTCTTTGGCACAGTATACACCACCCTATCTATACAAAAACTTAGACTTTATTTTGAAACACCAAGTCAAATGTATTGCCTGCTTGATCAGACATCAGTAATTTCACATTTGCTTTTCTTAGATTTCTATCCCACTTGCTTCCAATAGATCTGAGGCAGCTCATGCTTCAGACTCTGTGAGAGGCCAGATGCCCACCTGTGCATGGAGAGACGATCAGCTGCAGATGCCCACAGGTAAGGGAATCAACTGATTCCACATGTCCCCTAGTGGGGCAGCACCTCCAGAGATGCACCTGGAATTTGCGATGCAGCACCTCCAGAGATGCACCTGGAATTTGCGATGCAGCACCTCCAGAGATGCACCTGGAATTTGCGATGTCTCATTCCAAGGAGGAACCAGTGACTGTCATTTTGGGGTAAGCATTTCTAGTTCTCAGGGTTTCAAGACAGACACCTAAAGCACCTGCAAACATTGTTCATAATATGTACAGTGATTGTTTTATAAGACATATCACTGTGTACAAGGTGTTGCAAAGTATAATTCCACCATTTTAAGTAAAAACAATGAGGCAGCAGATATCAGACAGCCAAATCGCCAGGAAAAAAGTAGTAAGAAGCTTTAGCTGTAAGGTATTATATTTTATTAAACCAAAGACCTCTGAGAGTTCAGGTGGGACTCTTGTTTCTAGTCAAGACACAGTACAAGAACTGTATTAACTTTCTGCCTGAAATAACCATAAAATCAGACAAAATATATGAGGTAACAGTTTTTGAAGCACTGAGTACTAGGCTATGAAAGACAGTGAATCTCAGAAAGATGGGAGGCAAATAGGCCCCAACTGCTCAGTTTCCTGCATGGAGAACTTCCAGGCTGTGGTGTGGGGGCCCTGAGTGAGTAGCTGGGACTACAGGCGTGCAACACCCCACTAGGCTAATTTTTACATTTTTTGTAGAGATGGGGTTTCACCATGTTGCCTAGGCTACTCGCGAACTCCTGGGCTCAAGTGATCAGGCCACCTCGGCCTCCCAAAGTGCTGGGATTACAGGTGTGAGCCAATGAGCCCAGCCTGTCAATATTGTTAAGAAATTAATTCTCCTACATTGATCTATAGATTCTATATACTGTCAATCAAAATCTTAGCACACTTTGTTATACAAATTGGCTGACTGTGAAATTCACATGGAAACACAAGGGACCAAGAATAGCCAGAAACCTGTGCAAATGTATGAAGTTGGGGGGCCAACACACCCCGATTTCACACCTCACTCCACCTACTCCTACATGGTTTCTGACAAAGGAACAAAGGCAATTCAGTAGGGGAAAAGAGCTGAATAACTGGACATTTGCAGGGAAAACACTGACTCTAGATTTTTTTTTGTTTGTTTATTTTTTTGAGATGGAGTCTCACTCTGTTGCTCAGGCTGGAGTGCAGTGGCACAACCTCGGCTCACTGCAACCTCTGCCTCCCGGGTTCAAGCGATTCTCTGGCCTTAGCCTCCCGAGTAGCTGTGATTCCAGGCGCCTGCCACCACGCCCGGTTAATTTTTTGTATTTTTAGTAGAGATGGGGTTTCACCATGTTGGCCAGGCTGGTCTCAAACTCCTGACTGCTCAGGTGATCCACCCGCCTTGGCCTCCCAAAGTGCTGGGATTACAGGCATGAGCCACTGCACCCGCTCTGACTCTAGATTTATATTTCACAATATATACAAAAATTCACTCTACATAGATCATAGACCTAAATATAAAACCTAAAACTCTAAAATGTCTGGAAGAAAATATAAGAGAAAACTTTGTGACCTTAGATTAGGCAAGATTTCTTGGATACTAAAAGTTCAGTCCATAGAACAAACTGATACATGTGACTTGAAAACTTAAAACTATTACTCTTCAAATGGCACAGTTAAGAGAATCAAAAGACAAGTTGAAGACTAGGGAGAAAGTATTTGCAAGGCGAATATCTGATATAGGACTTGTATCCAAAATACTTAATAAACTCAAATACTCAATAGTAAGAAAATAACCAACACAACAAAAATGAGCAAAATATTTAAATAGACACTTTGTCAAAAAAGATACATAGAATGGCAAGTAAATACAAAGATGCTTCTTCGCATCAGAAGGAAATACAAACTAAACCCACAACGACACTCCACCACACACCCACTAGCACAGCTAAAATTACAGACTGAGGACACCACATGCTGGTGGCGGAGTGGAACTGGAACTCCCATACACTGCTGGGAGAGGCGCAAAAGGGGCAGCCACTGTGAAAAACAAGAAATTTCATAAAAAGGTAAACATACATTTTCCATATGACCCTGAGAACTTACTTCTAGATAAAGAAGTAAGCAGAACTTACCTGAGAGGAATAAGAATATATGCCCAAACAAAGGGTCATTCACAGATGTTCACAGCAGCTTTATTTAAAACAACCCAAGGCCAGGCGCAGGCGCAGGCGCTCAGGCCTGTAATCCCAGCACTTTGAGGGGCCAAGGCAGGCGGATCACTTGAGGTCAGGAGTTTGAGACGAGCCTGACCAACATGGTGAAAATACAAAAATCAGCCAGGTGTGGTGGCGGGTGCCTGTAATCTCTGCTACTCAGGAGGCTGAGGCAGGGGAATCGCTTGAATCTATGAGGTGGAGGTTGCAGTGAGCCAAGATCGCGCCACTGCACTCCAGCCTGGGGTGACAAGAGTGAAACTCCATCTCAAAGAAACAAATAAAAAACCCCAAACATGGACACTCAAATGTCCATTAACTGATGAATGGATAAAATAACTGTGGTATACCCATTCTACGAGATAATAAACAAGTTACAATCACATTGCGTGTGCATGAATCTCAAAAGCACTGTCCTAAGTGAACGAAGCCAGACACTACAAAACAGATGACTGCCTTTAGATAAGGTTCTGGAAACGACCAAATATAGTGATAGAAAGCAAATGGGGGACTGCCAAGGGTTAGGAGTCAGGGGAGAGGGCTGACTGCAAAAGTGGTCATGGCAATTTCCGGGGTGGTAAAAATATTCTACCATTCTACCAAGAAAGAGTCTATCTTGACCGTGGTGCTGGTTACATAAGTGTATGTATACATCTGTTAAAACTTCTTGGAGTGCACATTATATGTAGACTGTATCTCAAAGCTGGTAAGAAAACATAATTCACTTACACTTCAGACAAAGAATGTATGTATGTACACCAAACTGTCAACAGTTTTCTTTGGGTGGTAGGAGTATAGATGATTGAAGTCTTCTTTTATGTATTTTTTATAATTTTTACAGTGCAGTCACTTGCATATCCAGAAAAGAATTTTTTAAATTCAAGTCTTTTAATAGAAATAATTGCATGACACATCGTGACCCAAAATGTAGATATCAGACTACTTAATGAACGTTGTTTCACAAAAAGACGACGCCAGAAAAAAACATCCGCTTGTAAATAAAATATCCAAGTACGGTAAAATGCACTTTTAGCCATTTTTTGTTACTTTATAAATGGAACACTATTACTTTGAATTAAACGCTACAAGATCTGAATATCTTAAAGGCAACCACTGATTACAAAACAGAGACGAAAACCACTTTTTTTGAATTTTAAAGTTTTTCAAAATCTGAATATCTTAAAGGCAACCATTAATCACAAAACACAACAGAGAAAAAAACCCTCTTATTACTGTGGCAAGTGACACAGTACTAACAATTTTATTTATAACGAGAGAAATAATTTGCTGTATACTTGCAAAATATGAGTCACGTGGCTCCTAGAAACACACCTCCTTCTCTTCTGTAATGGGATAACTTTAAGAATCGTTCTAAGCAGCTTAAGCCTCAAAACAAAAATTCCACCACGGCAATAAACAAAACCACTTGTTGCCTCTGGGGCTCCCGGCCCTGCAGTGGAGGCAAACGCCCTGCCTTTCCGCTCCCCGGCGAGAGCCTGCGAGGCACCCGGAGCGGCCGCCCGGCCGCGTCTGCGTCACGCGGGGCAGGAGCGGCGCCCCCAGCCTCGGCCGCCGCCTCACCTGGTAGAGCTCCTCGAGGTTGTACCTGATGGAGGTGCTGCTCTGCACGGCCCGCACCGCCTCGTGCAGCTTCCGCCACGTGTCTTGCGTGTAGTTGTCGGGCAGCCGGGGTCTGTCTGCAGGGCGGAGAGAGAGCGGGCGACTCAGGGCGCGCCGCGAAACGCCCCGCGTCGCCACCCCCGACCCGGCCGGCGCCCCAGCGCCCGCGCTCAAGAGGCCCATACGGATCTCGGGCCTTCCCCCCAGGGCGGGCGGGGTCTCGTGGGGCCCCCGCTGGGGTCGCCCGGCCCGCCCTTCGACCCGGCCCGCCGCACCCACCTCGGAAGTTCTGATGAGGGGGGGGGGGGCTGGGGGGGTCCAGCTTCTGCGAGCCGCCCGCGCCCCCCGGCTTGGCGGGGCGTGGCGGCCCAGGCGCGGGCTTGGGGTGGAGGCCGTTCGTGCGGCCACGAGCGCCGAGAAGCTGCCCTTCCGCGGGCCTCGTCCGCCAGGCTGGGCCGGAACCGCCGCGCCCCGGTGGCGCCTCGCCCCCGCCTTTACGCCCCGGTCCGCGCGGCCTCCGCCCGTTCCTCCTCGCGCGCCCCGCCCCGCCCGCCCCCGCCGCGTGCCCGAGTTCCAACCGCCGCCGCTACTCCTGAGGGCTTAGGGGCGCGCTCTGGGAACCCCTCCTGAGGGATCGGACCCCCCCAAGAGCTTCGGACACCCATTCTTGGCTCGAGGGCGCGCGCCGGAACCCCACCCCCGCCCCCGAGGGATCGGGACAGCCCCGGTTCCGGGGGGCGCACCGGGACACCCCCCCTGGGGCTCTGGGTACCCCTCCTGGCTCGGGGTGCGTGCCGGGGGCCCCCTTCTGAGGGGCTCGGGAGCCGGGACCCCCTCCTGAGGGCCCCAGGGAGCGCTCCTCCTGAGGGTTCGGCACCCCCCACCCGGGGCGTGAGACCACCTCGAGGGCTCGGGCGTGCGCGCCGGGACGTGCCCCAACTTCTGAAGGCTCGGGAGCGCGCGGCGGAGGCAACTCATGAGAGCTCGGGAGCGCGCGCCATGTCCCTCCCCTCCACCCCCGCTCGGGCGCGCGCGCCCCGAGGCCCTGGCCCGGCGCGGAGCGTTCTCCGCGGCCTGGTTTTCACAAGGGGCAGTGGAGGGGACAGCGCAGTGAAAGGCAGTTTAGCAGTGGGGCTGTTCTCGCCACTGTACCCCAAACCCCTCAGCCTGGACGGGCCCGAACACACAATCAGAGCCGCTGGCGTCCCGGCTGAGAGGACGGGGGCCCGACAGAAAGACCCCGGGACCCCTTGGCCCGAGCGTGTCGCCGAGTCGGTCCCCGGATTCTCCCTCCGGAACCAGCCTGCGCACATGTGACGGGGTCGGGGACTCCGGGACCTAGACGGACAGAAGGCCGGAAGTGACGCCAGCTGGCCCGCTTGGGGCGTAGGGGGTGGCGCTCTGTGCTCGGTGGTGCTCTGTGCCCATGGCGCACATTACCATCAACCAGTACCTGCAGCAGGTGGGTCCTAGCCGGGGAGCGCGCGGCGGCGTGGTTGGCCCTCTGCGTGTTCCGTGTGTCCCCTCCTGCCTTGGACCCTCAGGCGTCTTCCTTTCGCGCCTCGCCCCCCCTCCTCCGTCCGGGTCCCCGGCGGGCAGCGGCGCGAGCTGACTGAAAGGCCGAACAGCGGCGGCCGGGGCTCGGGAAGGCGACCCGGGGTCTCCCCTGCAGGGCCGCCGTGGGGGCCGGGCGGTGACCGTGGATCGCGGAGTCGTCGCGGTGTAAGTAGACGCGGGGGCCCCAGGTCACTGCCCTCATTTGCTGGCGTGTGTGGCCGCGCTCCCAGGGGGCCCGAAGGGCCTGCGGGCCGCGCCAAGGGCCCGGTGTGGGGGGTGCTGTGTCGGATGGACGCTGCTTCCCAGCAGGATGCGGGATAACTTCGGGGACTCCAGGAGACGGTGGAGGGGTAAGCGCGAGGCTGTGGCCGTGTTGCAGGCCGGGCTCGTGCCCCTGGTCTTAGCTGTCTTTTAACGCCCTTCACTCTCCGAGCACAATGCACACTTCATATCGCTCGGTAGATGGGTCTGACGGGTGTTGTTCAACAGCCTTACAGGCTTCAAAGCGTATATTCTTTCCACTTAACTGCTTGTCCTCAGAACCAGCACTGTGGTAACAGGGATAGGAAAAATAGGGAATGGATTTTTAAAATATTTGAAGGAAACATTACCAGGACGTGGTGAATAAGAATGGGTGAGCTGAGGGACACCGACGAGTTAAGAATGATTCCCAGGTTTGTAGTCTGGGAAAAAGATGAATAGAGTGGATTTGGAGGGAGAAATAAATTAAGTTTTGGGCATGTTGAGTTTGAGGTGTGTGTTGACAACTAGGTAAGGATACGTACTTGACAGCTGAAAAGTCTGCCATGATTGGGACCAGCAGTTGCTTGGTTAATTGAGAAAACTGGTTAAAACAGGAATCACGAAAAGATGGATATATGCTTTTAACTTAAAACATGAAAGTATACGTTCACTTGCCAATTTTTTTTTTAACCGCTTACCTCAAGTTCGATACTTGCCAATCTTTTGATGTAGGCCCTAGGCCTTTTCTTTAGGCCGTGTCTGTTTTGGCCTAATCTTTGCAGAGTTAACATTTTCCAGTATAAGTTTATTTAAAGTTAAACAAGGATATGGGCATTTAAGAACCAATTTGATACAATTGTCTTTAGAATTTTCTTAATCTTTTACCATTTTTCCCCCACACCTTTTTTTTTTTAAGAACTCAAGTGAGCCTTTTAAAAACTTGCAACTTAGCTTATAGACAAACAACTGCTTCCTTTTGCATTCATGTTTCATTGATGACCTTAAAAGTACATAACTATCGTAACAGGTTCAGCTAGCAAAAATGGATTTGAGAACAAACACATCTGGATATGAGAACACATACAACTTAGCTGGCAAAAGCTTGCAATGTATTAGAGTGAAGCCTACTTGCTGAAAGTCCTCATCATGCCTTGGGCATCAGCTTGTGTATTTCAGGGAGGGTTTGGAGAGAGTCATAATTCCAATTCAAGTCAGTTAAAGTGAGACTAGTAAGTGAGCTTCTACTCTATGTGTGTAAGCTGAAGTTTAAACAGACAGATTTGGGTTAAAGATACAAATCTGAGACCCCTTGATATACACATGTTGGGAAAGACTGAGAAGGGGTGACCCAGGGAACAAGTAGAGAGTGGACAGGAGCTGGGCCCAGAACGGACCTCTGTAGAGATGTGCATGCCTACGTCTCCACAAACAGCAGTGTAGCCACTAACGTGAGACAGGAAAAGTCCACTTCCTCCTAATTTTGATGTATAAAAGTATTTCTGGTTGGACTGGCATGTTACCTAGGTTTTATGTATTAACAGATTCTTGAATATTTTTAAAAAATAGGTGCCTCTTTGATAGAGAACGGCAGCCTGTTGCACACGGTAACACAGCGTGTTTGATTTGTTGTATAGGAACATAGGTGCCAATGTAACTGTATCTCTTTGGGAGTAAAACCATCATTTGCACATTCATCAAAGCTAGGAAGTTGGGAGAAATCATTGACTCCTCCTTCAGTCTCAGCAATAGTCCTTTACCTAACTGGCTGTATCTCCGAAGTCTCTCAAATCCATCCCTTCTTTATCTGTTGCCACGTGCTCCCCAGCCAGGACCCACCGGCTGCAGGTACTGGTTGATGGTTTCCTTTACTTTGCCCTTTCCAAGTGAAACATAGCCAAGAGGGCATAGACTTTAAGGACAATAAGACTTCAGCCCAAATCCTGGCGTTTTTACTAATTCTGGGACGATGACAAGTTATCATCCTTCTGTGACTTCTATCGACTTCTGTGACTCTCCATCTCTAAACAGGCTTCGCGTAGTTTTGAGAAAAAAAGACCATGAATACACAGTAAATGCATTTGCTTAGTAAATGATAGTTCTGGTATTTTATTGAAGAAGAGTTGAGCATCTGCCTCTGTTACTAAAACTTGATTGACTCTGTTTCGTCTAGGGAAAGTTCCAGATGCTTTTAGCACATCATCTGGTCTGTTTACCTGTTAACTTGGCGTCACCAGTCTAAAGGTTTATTTCACTTGTGCTGAATGTACCGTGGCCCCCGCCGAAGTACTCATAACTGAAATTCACCATTTAACCGTTTTAAATTACACAATTAAGTACATTCACAATATTGCACAACCATCACCATTATCCAGAATTTTTTTTTCACCCCAAATGGAAACGTCGTAAGCATTAAGCAGTCACTCCCTGTTTCTGCCTCCCGGAGCCGATCAACCGCTAATCTACTTTCTGTCTGTGTGGATTTGCTGATTGTGGTGATTTCAGTATGAGGCTTTTGTGTGTCTTTTACTTCATGTTTTCAGGGTTCATCTGTGTTGGAGCGTGTATCAGTGTGTCATTCCTTTTCCTGGCTAATGATACTGCATCGTATGGAGTATTTTGTTTATCCGTTTGTCAGTTGATGGACCACTTCGGTTGTTTCCTCTTTTTGGCTATTGTGCTGCTGCTGTGAGCATTCATGCACATGTTTTGTATTCTTTTTGGCGTATACCTAAGAGGGGAATTGCTGAGTCATGTGGTAACTCTGTGTTTAACTTCTTGAAGAAATGCCAAAGCCGCTAGCTGCATCATTTTACGTTTTCACCAGCAATGTATGTTGCACTGTCTTCACTTCCTTGTCCACACTTGTTTTTTCCATTCTTTTTATTACGGCCATCCTGCGGGGTGCAGAGTGTTATCTTCTTGTGGCACCCCATGATCTTTCTTGTCCCAAAGATTTTCTTCATTATGTTCCTTTTGCCAAGAACACCTCTCCTTTTTACAGGTGTAGTGAACACCTTTATTTAGGGAATCAGCTTTGAGTTAGATACTTTACTCCTTAATCTTGAATAGTTCTTCATATTGCCTTTCAAGAGTTTATGGAATTGGAAAGTCTGACTGTTCAGAAGTGACTTCAGAGATTCATGACCTGTAACAATTTTGAATTTTTAAAAGAGTTTTGAGTTCCAGGAGTAGATGGTACCCGGTGTGGACCAGACTGGTGGGTGTGTGGGGCATGCAGCAGCCACAAGAAAGTCTTCCTGGGGCCAGAGCCAGGGAGCATCCCCTGGTGAGCCAGGCCTGGGGGTGCTGCTCAGAAGGTGCTCACTTGGAGTCTGGTTGTGTGGTCCCATTGAGGGCTGAAGGCTCTGCAGCATGAGATGTTAAGAGTTGTCCAGGTGGCTGGGCTGCTGGGGTCCTGCATCCACTGTGGCGCCAGTCGCACTTTTAGGGCTTGCTGGTACTGTCTGTTGCCATCCCTGCTTTTCCTCTTCACACCCCCAGCCTTCTCACAATTTAGTCATTGAGGCAGGGGCATTGATAGAACCACCCTTGGGACACATTCATGCCTGCCAAGCAAGCTGGGGCCCTCCTTGGACTCAAGGCCCTGTGGCACTGAGCCCTCTAGTCAGGTCACACCTGGGACACTGGGTGCAGCCCAGGTGGGTGTGGCCAAGCGGAGTCGAGGATGTGGTGACATCACCCTGCATATGTGCAGGGACCACCCCGGGAGGTCACAGGCAAAGGAGTGTTACCAGTGAGTGCCCCCAGCAGGGATCTCCACCTCTCCTTGGAGGGACCCGGTGTCTGGACTCCAGGGTTTGATCCCTTCGTGACCACTGTGTCCCCAGTGTGTTTAGTCATTGAAGTATGCTTCCATTCCACAGTGCTTGCTCCAAGTATGGGACTCTCAGTCTCCCATAGGTTCCCTCTGCAGAGAGCCGTGGAGGCCTTGGCGACATCAGAACATCATGCTCAAGTGTGACCGGTCACCAGAGTACTGATGTTAACCAGAACCAAGGCCTCTTCTCAGGCTCCTGGGGCTGGGCCCAGCGCAAGGCCCTGGGTGGTACGTGTGATCGCACAGTGTGGGGCCCGGTGTGCCTGGAACCATAAGCAGGGGTGGCTGTGGGGAACTCTTAGCTTGAACCTCCTGTTTGTGTGGAGCCAAAGAGAGCACGGCTCGGCCAGCAGGCTCCAGAACCGCTTTCTAGCCAGAAGCGCCTTAGTTGAGCAAGGTTGGAGTCTGTTGGGGCTCCTGTGGCTAGGCCTGCCCACATGGCACAGGGAGGGCCACTTTGGAAGGCGTATCCTCTTTGGGGCTAAATTGACTAGTACTGGTTTTCTTGGGGGACCTGCAGACCAAGACCTGGGCGGGATCGGTCATTTTACCTTCCAGCCCAGGGCCAGCTACTGATGGGAGGGCAAGCAGGGAAGACCCTGTGTGCCTGCCCGGCCGAGGCAGTCGCCTCCCTCGTCCTTGAGGGCGCTGTTCCGTTGCACCTGGTCAGGTGGTCTCGAGGGAGCCAGATGAGGCCCCTTTGGAGCTGGGCACCAGTGAGTTCTTGCAGGGCGTGGGCAGGGGACACGGGAAAGCCTCCTGCAGAGGATGGGCAGATGCCAGTGTTGTCTTCTTGGGGCCACCTTCAGCTTGATGATGATGATTGGCAAATGCAATGTTGTAAATTGCAAAATACTGATCTCTAGCATGGTCATTTTAAAGAGGAAACCTAACCCTTTCCCCTAAACAGTTGAGGATCTTAGTATCCGTCTGTCTACCTTTTAGATGAAATTCCTAACCTGTGGCCAGGGCTATGAAGAGAAACTTAGTTTTCATAATACTTGGGCCCAAATCATCTTGCACCCATTGTGACTTTGAAAATGTGAGGAGTTGGCCGGGCGCAGTGGCTCAAGCCTGTAATCCCAGCACTTTGGGAGGCCGAGACGGGCGGATCATGAGGTCAGGAGATCGAGACCATCCTGGCTAATACGGTGAAACCCCGTCTCCACTAAAAAATACAAAAAACTAGCCGGGCGACGAGGCGGGCGCCTGTAGTCCCAGCTACTCGGGAGGCTGAGACAGGAGAATGGCGTGAACCCGGGAGGCGGAGCTTGCAGTGAGCTGAGATCCGGCCACTGCACTCCAGCCTGGGCGGCAGAGCAAGACTCCGTCTCAAAAAAAAAAAAAAAAAAAAAAAAAAATGTGAGGAGCTGGGATATGATGTGACCTTGAGCAGCAACCTGTGATCTTACATGGACTGGGGCAGGAGGGCTGCCTCTGAATGGCTGTGATTTCCCTGTGAAGGCATAAAACCTGGAAATCTTCAGATGGCTTCAGCTGAAGAAAAAGTTAAGCTCCTGCTCACACCTCCAACCCAAATCGCATGGGACTCTCCCTTCTGCTCGGTGCCAGTGCTGCTCATTCTCACTGACGACTGTGGTCCCAGCAACACCAGCCCACCCACTGCACTCACAAGCAGTTCAGGATTCGGACCCCCATGCCACCAACAACATCTACTCAGTGATGATGAAATTCAGGATTTTTTTTTTGGCAGTCTTTTCGTCCTTAGAATAAGGACGGTCAAATCCCACAAACTACTGCTTTCAAAGGTTACTCATGTTCTTTTTTCTGATATGCACTTAGGCATGTATTTTCTATTTGTTTCCATTTTAAGGTTTGTCTTTCCATTTTATTTCTTGAATGGGGTTGTAAGTAACTATTCTACTTAAAGGTGTGCTCAGAAACTTTCCTTCTGTCTCCCTCTCACCTCATTCCACCCCCTCTCTAGAAAGATAATCATTTTCGTTAGATTCTGCCTTCTCCATCCTGTATTTCCTTTTGGGATGTACATGTGACACAGAGACATAAACACATATTTTTCTTGTTTCCCTTCATTCTTATACAAGAGGCAGCATTCTATACATACTCTTTTACAATTTGCTTTTTTCACTTAACTGTATCTTCCTGGAAATTATTCCATGAAAATTCATAGAGATCTTCCTCATTGTCAAAAAATGGTTGCATAGTATGTCTTAAAATAGATGTTTCACAGAGTATTCAGCCAGTCTCTATGGATGGATGTTTAGTTTGTGTCCAATATTTTGTGATTACATGTAGCCGAGTATAAATATCTTCTGTTTCTAGTTGTAAGTCCCTGGAAGTGTGATTACTGTTTCAAAATGTAAATGCATGTGTAGTTGTATGGAATAGTCAGGTGGGAAATTCCTCATCATTTAAGTTAGTCTTGAGGAAGGTGCTGTCAGCCTCCCAGTCATACCCTGAGTTGAACAATGGGGTAAGAGGAGTTGGGCTCCAGTGTGTTGGACTGGTGGCATGTGTCTCCCTTTCTTCTGGGTATAGACACCTGGGCACAGGATTACTGGGTCAGAGAGTAGGCATTTGCTTGCTTTAGTAGAATACCAATTTTCTTCTAAAAATTTACCCCAACTTACCCCACCACCGATGTGTGAGCCTTCTGGTTGCTTCAGGCTCCTGGCAACACTTGGCGTCATCAGCCTTCCTAGTGGTAGGTACTCTGGTGGGTGTGTAGAGGGAGCTCATCTGCTTGTGCTTTTTTGCCATTTACACATCCATGTTATGACATCCCCGATCAGTCTTGTGTTACCATAAAATGTAAATATTTAAATTTCTCATAGTTAAATTATACTAAATTTCTCATAGTTAAATTATCTAAAGCATTGTGCTTGCCTTTTTGCTTAGTTAGAATTTTGTATCTTTTTTTTTTTGAGACAGAGTCTCACTCTGTGGCCCAGACTGGAATGCAGTGCCGCCATCTTGGCTCACTGCAAGCTCTACCTCCTGGGTTCACGCCATTCTGCGTCAGCCTCCTGAGTAGCCGGGACTACAGGTGCCGCCACCACACCTGGCTAATTTTTTTGTATTTTTAGTAGAAACGGGGTTTCAGTGTGTTAGCCAGGAGGGTCTCGATCTTTTGACCTCGTGATCCGCCCACCTCGGCCTCCCAAAGTGCTGGGATTACAGGCGTGAGTCACTGTGCCCTGCCATTTTTTTTGTAAATATAATTTAAGAGCATATTTGGTTTTCTAATTATAAAGTATCTGTTGTGGCAGGAGCTAGAGAGGGCAAAAGGCTCCCGGGTCTCCCAGTCTCCACCCCATGGTCCACACAGTCAGCTGATGTGGTGTGGTACAGGCCCTGCATTCTTTCCTGTGCTTACATGTTGTACATAATTTTTCTCTTCTTTTTTCTCCCAAATCAAGTTACACAGTTTTCCTGCAGTTAACTTTTTCATTTATTCATCATATTGTGGACATTTTCTCATGTTACTACGTATAGATCTATTTTATTCTTTGTAACAGCAGCCAAGTATCGCATTATATGAATGTGTCATCTATTTAGCTATTTCCATTTTCCTTTTATTTTATATTAAGGTTGAGTGGAAGCTTTTTGAATTTTGGATATATGTGGTTTTAACCTGATTTCTTTTCATAAGCTGTATATTTGGATTTTCAAACATATATCAGTGTGATTGAGTAAAACTAGAATAACTCACCTTCATGAAGAGCTGCATGATAGACCACTGACTTATTTTTATTAGCTTGCCTCGTTTTTTTTTTGCTTCAGTAACATCTGTTTTTGTTTTTGTGTCTGTTTGTTTTAAAGAGACAGGTCTTGCTGTGTTGTCCAGGATGGTCTCGAATTCCTGGCCTCAGGCAATCCTTCCTCAGCCTCACAAAGTGCTGGGATTACAGGCCTGAGCCAGCCAGGAACATCCTATTTTGAAATGAAATTATTGTTTATCCACTGCAGAGAGTAGTGACCCCTGTTACATTTTGATTATTCTGTCTCCTTTCAAACTAGGGGAAAATGAATTTTCCCCTGTGTGGCATCCAATGTATTGTAGGTTTTATTGGAACAGAATATTTTATTTTCTGCTTAGGTTTCCCTTTCAAATGTTTCAGGTGTATGAAGCCATCGATACCAGAGATGGAGCATCTTGTGCAGAGTTGGTGTCTTTTAAACATCCTCATGTTGCAAACCCACGACTTCAAGTAGGTAAAAGAACTGTGCACACAGGTTTCTGGAGAGAATTACAGGATAACCACTTTCCTAAGAGAAACGTAGAGTTTGAGTAAGAAGAAAACTAGTATTGTCACTGTTATTTGAAAATTGTAAAGTTTCTTTATGATTTATGTAATTTCATTCATTTGTGGAGCACTGACTGTGTGGGTACCCTGTAGTGATACGGACCTCCTGCCCGTGTTTGATTCCTACATAGCTCTCTGAGGTTTGGAAAAGTGAGATGGTGGAGAGACGGTGGAGCTTAGACTCTGTCCATGCCTGTGCGTCCCCAAAGCCCCATGGACGTCGTGCACCACAGGTGTCTCCTGTTTAAGTAGAAAGTCCGGCAAGCCAAGGCCCAGCCTGGAGTTGTACATGGAGTTTCCATGTCATCTGTGGCGTAGATGATGTTGAGGTGGTATTTACTATAAAAAATCTTATGGACATTTGGTAAAGCCCTATTTCCTTATCGACACCCATTATCATATTGGAGTGTGTTTCTACTGGGAGCAGCATTTTTCTTTTGGAAGAAAAATGGGCTTATCTTTGGCGATTATGTTTGGTGGTGTACAGATTTGCAACTCAGACCAGGTAAATCAGTCTCTGAAGTAGCAGCAGGCTTGTTTTTGTTTTTCTAATAAATACTATGTGATTCTATGTGTAGACAGTGTTGAAAACCATTACTTCAAGCAAGAGTTAGTGCTAGAGACTTGATGAGACTCAGGCTTGCCTTGGCCAGAACACCCCATGGCTGGTGCTGTGTGCTTTGTATTGTATCACATGAGAGGACACACACTGTCCTGTTTGCAGTCTGAGATGGATCCCTTCATTGTAAAATTTCCCCAGTAAACTTTCTTCTGGTGGTTCCATTCACCAGGGACTGTAGAATGGTGATTTTTCTGATACTGTCATTCTTCTGTCTCATCATATCAGCATGGGCTCATTGCTTTTGTAAAAACAAAACAAAATAAAAAAAACTCAGTGTGCTGTAATCTATTGTGTATTAGTCCAGGTTCTCCAGAGAAACAGAGCCAATGGGATATATCGATATTTATAGAGGTTTAGTATGAGGAACTGGGTCCTGTGATTATAGAGGTCGAGAAGTCCCCCACAAGGAGTGAATTCTTCCTTCCTCGACCTCTTGTTCTATTCAAGCCGTCATCAGATTGGTCATTGCCCATCCACACTGAGGAGGGCCATCACCTTTCCTGAATCTACTAGTGCAACTGCCAGTGTCATCCAGAAACACCCTCACAGATACTCCCAGAAATAACATTGTCTGGGGACTCCATGGCCAGCCAAGTTGACAAAATTAACCATCACCTATTGAGATGTTCAGATTATCTAAAATTTGACTGTTAGGAGGAAAGGAAAACTTAGAAAGAAATGTCAGCTAGCCTAGCCCAGGAGATGAGACTGGTGCTATCAGCAGGAAGCCAGAAAGGGGGAGTCCTAGCACAGCACCATCTGTAACTCATTAGACCTCACTTACTAAACCTGTGATAGTTACTTAACAAGGATTTCTTGACTGACTGGTTATTAAATACTAAAATATATATGAAAGTGCCTATAATATTTTCTGACCTGCAGAAGGCGAGACTAAATTATATTCATGGGCTTCTTGTTCCCCTGAAATATTGATAAATATTTGTTGAAGTAATGAACCATTTATTTATGAGACAGAGTCTCTCTCTGTCGCCCAGGGGGTAGTGCAGTGGCACGATCTTGGCTTACTGCAACCTTCACCACCCAGGTTCAAGAGATTCTCATGCCTCAGCCTCCTGAGTAGCTGGGATTAGCAGTGTGCACCACCACACCCAGCTAATTTTTGTAATTTTTTTTGTAGAAACGGGCTTTCACCATGTTGGCCCTCCCAAAGTGCTGGGATTACAGGCATGAGCCACTGTGCTCATGGCCTCAACCTTTTATTTAGTGTTTTAAACATAAAGTGCTACTGTGAACTATAAAGCATAAATTTTCTTGAAACAGAGGTTTAAATATCTTTCTATATGTTGCATTCTTTCTGTGCCTATTAATTTTACTTTTGCCATTTTTCTGTTTTAAAATCAGATGGCCTCTCCAGAGGAGAAGTGTCAACAAGTCTTGGAACCCCCTTATGATGAAATGTTTGCAGCTCATTTAAGGTAATCTGTCGGGGAGGAAGAAAAACACACACATCTGGAAATTGCTGAATTAACTGAGTATTTTATCTTGCATTATCTTATGCTTGAAGCAGTGAATAATTGACTTTGAAAAAGTAGGAAAATGTATTTGTAATTTCACTTTGATAAAGCCTGTGAAAATTTTATACATCAGTTGTATAAGACTATTTTTAACATGACATAATATTTCCCATAGTGCCTGGATAGTGGTCTTTTTAGTAGAGTGTGGAGCCTAACCGTTCACTTACTAACCTTTTTGTGGAAATAATATGTCTTTTTTGAAGCTCTTTACATTACTGGGAAAGAACTAGAGTTGAGCAAAGCAAACAATGCTGCTTTTTATGTACACTTTGTATCTACTGTGTTACCTCTAAAGGATCATTTCAGGCAGAAGATGGTGTCCTTATAGCCATGTGAGATTTGATTACTGTCTTTCAGAGCAGCCTAGGCTACAGGACCAGGGTGGGGTATGTGAGCAGGAATGTCCTGTGAACCCCACAGGGTCTTTGGAAGAGTTGGGGCACCACCGTGTTCCATGTAGTACAAAGCACCTATGACGTCCTAGCTCTGTGCGGCGTGCGATAGGTTCCGGATTGGACGATGAACTAACACTGACATTACCCAGCTGGGAGTCTAGTTTGAATGTCATTGTCAGCTCCTGCTAGCGTGGAAGGGTCATACTCTGTTATCAACGTGTTACTCGTAAACCTGCTGGAGCTAGGTCCTTCTGGGACTTGAGAGAGTAGTCTCTGAGCTTACTGTGGGACTTCCTCTTATCCTCACCTGTTTGTGTTCAGCCATTTGTGTGTTTCTTCCTTCACCCCTTTCATCCCAGGACCACTGGGACCTGTGCAGTGAAGTGAGCTGCGTGTGCTGCATAACTAGTGCTAGGTTTTGTCGTGTGACAGCGTGTTTCTCTTTCTCCTCCAGGTGCACTTACGCAGTGGGGAATCATGACTTCATAGAGGCGTACAAGTGCCAGACCGTGATCGTTCAATATCCTTTGTCATTCATGGCAGCTATCCGGCGTAGAACACATGCAGTGGATTACTTGGGACTTGAGACCCGGAAACATTGGGCCAGTTGCTCATTTCTGCAGTTAGAAAGGAATGACGGTGTTTTGGAAGAGAAACTCTTTTCAGCTCTTTCACTCGGGTACTTAAATTTAGCATGGATCTGAAGACTCATGCAGTCACTTAGTAAGGAAGAACCCTGGTGAAAAACAAGGATCTTACTCTGTGGAGGAGAAGAAGGGTTAGGTAGTAAGTATAGTTACAGGGACTGGTTAAGTCCTGTGGTGAAATATCAGAAATCCAGAATTCAGGCAGAGATGGACAAGAGTGGAGTCAGATACACGTCAGCGCAGAGATGGACAAGAGTGGAGTCGGATACACGTCAGCGCAGAGATGGACAAGAGTGGAGTCAGATACACGTCAGGCAGAGATGGACTAGAGTGGAGTCAGATACACGTCAGCGCAGAGATGGACAAGAGTGGAGTCAGATAGACGTCAGCATTGAATTGTGGCGGCTGAAGACCTTAAACCAAACCAATTCCTACTTCAGTCATGTAAAGGGTATCTTTAGTTAAGGCCTGAATCAGTGAGTGTTCTAAGGATTTGTATGTATCTCTAGATTTTGTCTTTTCGTTTTAACCACCTTGTTTAAATATGCACAGAAGAGAGTTAGGCTACTTGCTTACAGCCTCCTTAGAATTCAAGAATTCTAGAGTTGATAAAATCAGCCTTATGCTACAGATTCTAAAGCACTTAAATATAACTCATGATCATCTGGGCTCAGAGAAACCAAATAAAATATCTGAAATGGCTGATTTTTTAAAATCTTGTCTTTTTTACTTAGGAGACAGTATGTGTGAAATATGTGTGTTTAGTATACTTGAGCCTAGTGAGATACAGATATTTGTAATGTGAGCTTATACCTTTTTTCCTTCAAGAACTTACTATTGTTGTAACATAAATCTGTTAAAGGGTGAGCTACATTCCTTAAAATTTAGATTCTTATTCTTTACTTTTATCGTACGTAGCATTGTTTGAACTTTATATGCCGTATCTTCCTTAATACAGTACATCATTCTTGCGAGCATTCCAGGCCCACAAAGAAGAAAACTGGTAAGTGTGAACAGAAACAGCTGAATTAGTAAATGGCAATTTTTTTAAGTAGAATCTTTTTACAAATTTGCTTTAAATAAATGTGTGTTTTATTTTCCATGTGGGTATTTAATAGTGTGTTGACATATGGTAATATCCACAAAGATTAGTGGAGTTACAAATCTAGTAAACTTAAATGGTGGATGAACCACATTGTTTGCAGTGTGTCTGTGTAAATATAGTATTATTTTTATTTCACATGTCCATTTCCCCAGATATTTATTAAATACTGTTTTTTTCCTTTAGTTGTCAATTTTGAACTTTTGGTTTTAAACTTTACATAAAAGAGGTAGACCAACTACCGTTCATTTGGGGTGTTCTAATACATAATAATGGTGGTATTTTTAAATGCCTTGCCAAACTAATTCTTAATTTCATGATTTATTAACAAACTATAGATAAATACTGAATTTTGTTTATACTAAAGTAACCAAAGGCCTTTTGCAAACAAACCCACCCTTTTATCTTTTTTTTTTTCTTGAGACAGAGTCTTGCTCAGTTGCCCAGGCTGGAGTGCAGTGGCGTGATCTCGGCTCACTGCAAGCTCCGCCTCCCATCACGCTTTTATCTTTTAACGTAAAAACTTGCACATGAAAACAGTCCAGTTTTGCCAGTTGGCTGTAAAAGTTGTTTTGTGACATTTTGTGCATTACATATTCTGGTTCCTGTTAGGAAATCTGATCAAACCACTTCTTTTTTAGTGGTGCTGTTTGGATACTGGTGGGAAGCTGAGGGGAGGAGGATATCCTGGGAGCCTAGAGCTGCAGCAGGGCTGGGGCCTTTGGCAGGGTTGGGGAGTACTGCAGTGTGAGGCCCTGGATGATCAGGAAGTTTGGGGCCTGCAGCCCACCTGGACAGAAGGTGAGGAAGCAAACAACTGTCAGAGCTTTGGATCAGCGTGGACTCCATTCTGGATAGTAGTCCTGGGCGTCTGTGTTCTTCCCACCTCTGGGGATGGAATCTTGGGTCTCATAGCCTCTCACACTTGTTCCCTTTTTGTCCTGCAGGGCTCTGCCTGTCATGTATGCAGTAGCGCTTGACCTTCGAGTGTTTGCTAATAATGTAAGTTTAATTTGCTGTCATTATTGTTTTAAAATTAATACTTGGTGACTATCTGTTGTTTAATTTCATGTCATTCTTTCCAAAAGTTTTGAGGAGCGAATTGAAGTTGAGATGTGTCTGGTATAGGAAGCAAAAGAACAGATACTGACTATTCTTTCTAGGTTAACACAAACAGATTTAAATAAACATTTGCTCAGATTTCCACACTGTTCATACAGAGGGAGAGGTTTTGTTTTGTGGTTAACCATTTATGGTATGTATTATTTTTATGAAGTGAAGTGAGGTGAGTGGAACAACAGCAAATGAGCTGCTCTGCATCTCTTCTACCTTTAAGATGTGGCCTGCTCCCCCGCTGAATTCAGCTTCTTATAGATTTGGGCAGCAGGAGGGGGCTTCCCTGGGGTGAGGGGAGATCCTGGGTTTTATGGAGGTGACTTCCCCTTGGGGACCCGCAGAAGCCCCCATTATGGAGCAGCATTTGTCTACCTTTTGGTTTTAGGACGACCCCTTTATGGTTTTAGAAATGATTGATGACTTCAGTTCTAGGTAGCATGCAATGTAATTCTCCCTATTGCGCCTGCTAAAACCAGTTAAAACCCTGGGAGTTGTCAGGCTGGCATGGCTATGGGAGGTGGAGAGAAGAGGGGGATGGGGCTCAGAGTCATATGTAGGGAGTCTCCGGCTTTCCCTTTTGTCTCCTGTCTGTCCTAGACTGGGTGCCTTAAAAACCTGAAGCCTTTCACCGTCAGGCAGAGACAAAAAGCCCCAAGGAAACCAGGAGCCTGGGAAGACAGTCCAGCAAGACAGAACTCTAACCATCACTGCCTCACTCCAGTGCCTGGCACAAAAAGTCAGCAGGTCCCTCCCGCCCCATCCGCAAAGTGGTGCGAGCTGGGCGTGGCCCAGGACCTCCACCCTGGGCTAGCAGTAATGAGGAGCTAGGTGGATGTCAGAGGCTCAGCAGGGGACCTGGACCTCCCCCATTCAGTGGCAAAGGGGATGCGCCTGTTTCTCTGCTTACATCGTGAGGCCTGCTAAAAGAAGATAAATAAGATCCATAGTCTCGTCATGTGGTGCCCCAAATGTCCAGGATTTAATCAACACCGATTACCAGGAAAATGTCAACTTTCTGAGATTTCAAATGAGAAAAAACATTCAGCAGAAGACACCAATGCTGAGATTGCACAGATGTTGGAATTATCTGACAAGAGTTTTAAACAGCCCTCTTGATTCAGCAAGCAATTTAGAACATGCTTGAAACAAATGAAAATGTTTAAAGTCTCAACAAGGAAATAGGCAATATAAAGAAGAATGGGGGAGGGGGGAGGGGGGTTCCGAGATGGCCGAATAGAAACAGTTCCAGGCTACAGCTCCCAGCATGAGCGACCCCGAAGATGGGTGATTTCTGCATTTCCAACTGAGGTACCGTGTTCATCTCACTGGGGCGTGTCGGACAGTTGGTGCAGGACAATGGGTGCAGCCCATCCAGCGAGAGCTGAAGCAGGGCGAGGGAGGCATCCCCTCACCCGGGAAGCGCAAGGGGTAAGGGAATTCCCCTTCCTAGCTAAGGGAAACCATGACACACAGCACCTGAAAAATCGGGTCACTCCCACCCTGATGCTGCGCTTTTCCAAGGGTCTTAGCACGCGGCATCAGGAGATTATATCCCGTGCCTGGCTCAGAGGGTCCCACGCCCATGGAGCCTCCCTCATTGCTAGCACAGCAGTCTGAGATCTAACTGCAAGGTGGCAGTGAGGCTTGGGGAGGGGTGCCCGCCATTGCTGAGGCTTGAGTAGGTAAACAAAGAGGCGGAGAAGTTCGAACTGGGTGGAGCCCACTGCAGCTCAAGGAGGCCTGCCTACCTCTGTAGACTTCAACTCTGGGGACAGGGCATAGCCAAACAAAAGGCAGCAAAAACCTCTGCAGATTTAAATGTCCCTGACTGACAGCTTTGAAGAGAGTAGTGGTTCTCCAAGCACAGAGTTTGAGATCTGAGAACAGACAGACTGCCTCAAGTGGGTCCCTGACCCCCGAGTAGCCTAACTGG
>NW_016823752.1:794088-823727 GCF_001698545.2 Rhinopithecus bieti
TCTCAAAATAATAAGAGCTATTTATGACAAACCCACAGCCAATATCATACTGAATGGGAAAAAACTGGAAGCATTCCCTTTGAAAACTGGCACAGGCAGGGATGCTCTTTCTCACCACTCCTATTCAACATAGTGTTGAAAGTGCTGGCCAGGGCATTCAGGCAGGAGAGAGAAATAAAGGGTATTTAATTAGGAAAAGAGGAAGTCAAATTGTCCCTGTTTGCAGATGACACAATTGTATATTTAGAAAACCCCATCATCTCAGCCCAAAATCTCCTTAAGCTGATAAGCAATTTCAGCAAAGTCTCAGGATACAAAATCAACATGCAGAAATCACAAGCATTTTTTTTTTTTTTTTTTTTTTTTTTGAGATGGAGTCTCGCTCTGTCGCCCGGGCTGGAGTGCAGTGGCCAGTTCTCAGCTCACTGCAAGCTCCGCCTTCCGGGTTTACGCCATTCTCCTGCCTTAGCCTCCGAGTAGCTGGGACTACAGGCGCCCGCCACCTCGCCCGGCTAGTTTTTTGTATTTTTTAGTAGAGATGGGTTTTCACCGTGTTAGCCAGGATGGTCTTGATCTCCTGACCTTGTGATCCGCCCATCTCGGCCTCCCAAAGTGCTGGGATTACAGGCTTGAGCCACCGTGGGCGGCCAAGCTACCAATGACTTTCTTCACAGAACTGGAAAAAACTAGTTTAAAGTTCATATGTAACCAAAAAAGAGCCCGCATTGCCAAGACAATCCTAAGCCAAAAGAACAAAGCTGGAGGCATCATGCCACCTGACTTCAAACTATACTACAAGGCTACAGTAACCAAAACAGCAGGAAGGCGAACATCACACACCGGGGCCAGTTGTGGGGTGGGGGGAGTGTGGAGGGATAGCATTAGGAGATATACCTAATGTAAATGACAAGTTAATGGGTGTAGCACACCAACGTGGCACATGTATACATATGTAACAAACCTGCATGTTGTGCCCATGTACCCTGGAACTTAAAGTATAATAAAAAATAAAAAAAAGAACCAAATGGAAATTTTAGAACTGAAAAGTGTACTGAAGACCTCAGAGAACTTTTATCTTTGTTATATCTATTTATATTTACGGTATTAGAAATTTTAATTAGAAAAGATTTTTAAAAATTTATTCATTTTAAAGCAACAATAAACCTTTTACATGAAACATAACTGACTTTTTAAATAAAAAATAACTATTTCCAAAACAAAATACTAAGAAAAGTGGTGTCACATCACTTTTGACCTCTTTGATGCCTAGTTCAGCAGAAGCCATCTGGTTCTCTTGCCTGCTTCTGCACTTACTCTGTTGCAGTACACTGTTTTTAGTAAAGTATTTCTCTGCCTGATGCTGAAAGGCTACATCACAAAGACGTAGATGGAAAAGAGAGGAATATTCTCCTAGGCTTTCCAGACCATTGAGATAATGCTTTGACTCTACATATGAAAACTCCAAGAGGCAGTTTTTTTTAAAAGGTTAGTTACCATGTGGCTTCTGAAGAGTCCCAATAAACTTTTTCTATCTTTACACTAAAATCCACTGATCTGCCTAAAGCACTTTGAATGGATTTCATAGTATCTTGTGTCAGTCATGTCTTAGTCCATTTGGGCTGCTGTAAGAAAATACTATAAACTGGGTGGCTTGTAACCAACAAACATTTATGTCTCACAGTTCTGGAGGCAGGGAGGTCCAAGATCAAGTCACCAGCAGATTGAGTGTCTGATGAAAAGGGCTGCTTCCTGCCTCAAAGCACCTTCTTGCTGTGTCTGCACGTGGTAGATGGGGCAAAGGATCGCTTCAAATCCCATTCCTGACAGCTTCATCTTCATGACCTCATCACCTCCCAGAGGCCTCTGTTCCAAACACCGTCACTTTGAGGGTTAGGATTTCAGCATGAGTTTTGGAGGGGACACAAACATTCAGACCATAGCAGACCATTTGGAGAGTATTGTCTTACTGAGCCATGCAGCAACTCCCAAGTGTTGGCACACCACTGTTAAAAACCCAACCCCCAAACCCCTGCCTTTCTTAACATCTACAGGGGCCTCATCAGAAAAGCCTTGGAGTAAGGAAAAGCTGCAAAACTCACGGTAGTTGATAAAAATTTTCCAGAATTCTGATTTTTCTTGAAAGCACAAATGTCGTTGTTGGCAACCAGTACCATCAGTTGTTTGCCTGGAAGTGACAGATTTGTTTCATTCGTTTTGGAGAGTATGGTCAGCCAGATGCCCAAGCCTGGGTAGCTAGCTGTGTCTGTCTGTCAGTTTTCTGTTCCACAAGAAGCAGTTAGTCCAGCTCACAGCTGTCCAGAGGTTTTCTGTAAACAGCCATGAGATACCCGTGTGCAACAGAATTGCTGTATGCTTCTCATTTCTTCACAAAGAATATAAAAAACGTGTGCTCAAGGACCAAGATATAAGAAAATTCGTATTTACTGCATTATCAAGGACATTTTATTTATTTATTTAGAGATGGTCTTGCTCTGTCACCCAGCTGAAGTACCCTGGCGCAATCATAACTCACTGCAGCCTTGAGTTCCTGGGGCTGAATGAAGCCTCCCACCTCAGCCTCCCGAGTAGCTGGGACTACAGGTGTATGCCACGATACCAGGCAAATTTAATTTTTTTTTTATAAAGGCAGAGTCTTGCCATGTTGCCCAGTCTGGTTTCAAACTCCTGGGCTCAAGTGATTCTCCCACCTCAGCCTCCCGAAAGTGCCAGGATTACAGGTGTGAGCCACTGTGCTTGGCTCACCAAGGACGTTGTTAAAAGGAAACTATTTTTACTGGTTTGTTGATTGATTGATTGATTGATTGATTGATTGCAAAGTGTCTGGTATTTAAGAACATGATGATCACTTGTGTAGTTTGCTGCCGGTGGGGGCACTCCAGCATTTTACCTATTGCTGTTTTTGCACCATCAGTGCAAATGTTAATATAGTAAAAAAAAGACCATGATGGCTTAGTGTTGTCGTGAATATAGTTTGAGCTGTGGGTCATTTGCAAGCCTGTTGTAGGCCTTGCGTTTGTGGAGAACACAAGTGGGAGAAACAGGTTCTTTCTTTAACCAAGGCCATCCTTGCAAATGCGAGGGAAAAATCAGACTCAGCAATGACTTTGGTATTTGTTAAACGTTTTTATTTCAAGCGTTTTGACTAGCCAGCTTCAGGGACTGAAGGAAGAGAGCTCAATCACTTAGTAACATGCAGTGCAGGTTTGAAAAGTTGGTGACTGACTTAACTTGAAATAATTGAAGAAAGATTAGGTTTGTGGAAGAATTGGAATAATACAGACTTCTCAATTTTTAAAAATACTATAGTACATGCTAGCTGATTTCTCCAGAATCTGTCGGGACTTTGGCTCTTAATTGTACCCATTTTTTGCTTTAAGAAATCAATGTTTTGGCTGGGCACAGTGGCTCACGCTTGTAATCCCAACACTTTGGGAGGCCAAGATGAGAGGGTTACTTGGAGTCAGAAGTTCAGGACCAGCCAGAGCAACAAAGTGAGACCCTGTCACTACAAAAAAAAAAACAAAAAAAAAAAACAAAAAAAAACACCCAAACCTAGCCAGGCATGGTGGTGCCTGCTTCCATGGTTCCAGCTCCTCAGGTGGCTGAGGTGGGAAGATGAATGGAGCCCAGGAGGTTGAGGCTGCTGTGAGTGAGGTGTGATTGGGCCACTGCACTCCGGCCTGGGTGACACAGCAAGATCTCGTCTCGGAAAAATGAAATAAAATAAATTTTTTATATTTTATTAGGCAGATCAACAGTTGGTAAAGAAAGGAAAAAGCAAAGTTGGGGACATGTTGGAAAAAGCAGCCGAGTTACTGATGAGCTGTTTCCGGGTCTGTGCCAGCGACACGTGAGTAAGGCCTTGAGGACCGTCGGACGCTGTCGGTCGTGGTTTTTGTCGCAGTGTTCACCCTTTCTGGCCTGTGTTTATTGTTGACGTGTATTTTACTTCTACACATATTGTAATCCCACAGCCATCGTTATTTTTGCTTTAAAAAGTTGATTGTTTTGTAAAAGAAATAAGAGCTGAGGGAAAAAAAGAGTCTTTTCGTTTGCCCACGTTTGACCATGCCTGAAGCTCCTCTCTGCAGGAACCATTTTCCGTCTGGTGCCATTTCCCTTTCCTGAAGCACTTTCTTCCACATTTGCATTTGTTGAGGGTCTGAGGGCAGTGAATCCTCTAAGCTTTCATTTCTCTGAAACTGTCTTTATTTTTTTAAAGAAATTTTCTCTTTTTACCAGTGAAGAAGATTACCATCATTTTTTAAGGCTCCTTTTGCTACATGGAGTCTTGTGGGTTGACAGTTTTTTTCCTTTTGGCACTTTAAAAATGTCATTCCGTCTGGTTTCCTTTGCTTCTGACGAGGCCTTGCCGTCGCTCCCTGTATAGAATGGGTGTTTTTCCTCTGGCTGCGATTTTCTCTTTATCATTTGGCATCAGTCATTTGACTCTGATGTGCATAGTTGGCTTTTTTTTTCTTTAATTTCTCCTGTTTAGGGTTCATTGGGCTTCCTGTATTTGTAAGTTGATGTTTTTAAAAATGTAATATTTTACATTCTTCAACTACTTTTGGCCCCATTTTTTCTCTCCTCTTTCTGGGATTTCAACTGCGTATGTGTTAAATGCGTGATATTATCCCACACAGGCCACTGTTAGTCTCTTTGTTTATTTTTTAACCTTTTTTTTTTTTTTGGAGACAGAGTCTTGCTCTGTCGCCCAGGTTGGAGTGCAGTGGCGCCATCTCAGCTCACTGCAACCTCCGCCTCCTGGGTTCACACCATTCTCCTGCCTTAGCCTCCTGAATAGCTGGGATTACAGGCACATGCCACCACGTCCAGCTAATTTTTGTGTTTTTAGTAGAGATGGGATTTCACCATGTTGGCCAGGCTGGTCTTGAATTTCTGACCTCAAGTGATCCACCCTCCTCGGCCTCCCAAAGTGCTGGGATTGTTGGCGTGAGCCACTGCACCTGGCCTCAATCTTTTTTTTCCTCTCTCCTCCATTTTAGGTAATTTGTATTGACCTGCTTACAAGTTGACTGATCTTTTCTGCCATTATTTATTTTTAAATTCTCAACTTTCCATCTGATTCTACTTTAGAGTTTCCATTTTTTCTTCTAAAACTCCCATCTCTTCACCCAGTATATAATTACATTTATTTGTGAGATTTAGGAAATTTTAAAACAAAGAAAGATTATCAAAGGTATCCATATATAAATAAACAAAAACTATTGTTCCCAGAGAGTAGTTGTTTTAGTCCTCTCGTGTTGCTATAAAGGAATACCTGAGGCTGGGGAATGTAAGAAAAGAGATTTATTTGGCTCACAGTTCTGCAGGTTGCACAAGAAGCATGGTGCTCGTATCTGCTTCTGGTAAGGCCTCAGAGTGCTTCCACTCATGCTAGAAGATGAAGAGGAGCCCACTACATGGCAAGAGAGGAGTCAGGAGATAGAAGGGGAGGCATCAGTCTCTTCTACAACCAGCTCCTTGGGAACGCTCACAGGAGCTCAGAGCGAGAACTCATTCATTACGGCAAGGACAGCACCAAGCCATTCATGAGGCGTTTGCCGCCATGACCCCAAAACCTCCCATTAGGTTCCACCTCCAACAACGGGGATCCTGTTTTAACATGAGGTTTGATGTGGCCAAAAATCCATATCCAAACAATAGCAGTAGCCCAGCCTCTCTTTTCACTCACTGTGTCTGTTGCCAGTAAACTTGGTAGCCTCAAAAGATGGGAACTTTTCCTGTTGGGTGTCATAGATCCAATCCATGAAACCAAAAGTAAGTGTTGAGCAGAGCAAGTTGTATGTAAAGGCCAAGGGATGAAGAAGCAGGAGTGTGACTCACAAATCAACTTCTCTACTCCTGAGGGGTGAGGGGATTGAAATAGAGGGTTTCTTGAATGAAGGGGTTGGACATTGAAAGCAAGGGGAAGAATATTAATCGCTTTTCTGGAAATGGGCGGTGAGCTTCTGGGAGCTGAAGTGCTGCCATCTTTTTGTCCTTTTATGGCTTCTCCTCATCATTGTCGTGCTGATTGTCAGCCGTTGTGGCACTGGTGGGAGTGTCACTGAGCATGAAAATGAGATTGTAATGAAATTGGAGGCTCTGCAAAGGCCAGGTGGACTTCCACTTAGCATCCTGCTGATCTTAGCTGGTTTAACCAAGGAGGAGCCTCTGACCTCAGGCGTCCTATTGCTGAAGATAACCAGAGTTTGAGTTGTGCAACTGTTCAGCCAAGCCTGCAAGATGTATAGTACTGTGGGGATACTATACCCAGCCTCGCTTCAGAACTTTCCTTCCAAGGCTGGACTGTAGAAAAGTCCTTCCTATGCCATGGCACTTTCCCACTGAGGCCTCCCATGAGTGCCGTTTCCTTTGCTGGAAGGTTCTCCTCGACTCCTGGCTGTCTACGCTCGTTTAAAGGTTTCCGCCTTCTCTAAAGCCTCTCGCTGCTGGACTTCACAGTGGATCAGATTTCCCTTTTATAAACATTCATAGCAGACTGTACATTTCTTTCACTGCGTTTACCGAATGATTGATGACTGTGTAGGTGATGTGTATTTGATTGCCAAGTGCGTGAGGGCCTGGGCCTTCTCCATCACTCGCGCTCCTTGCACTCCAGGAGCTCAGTGTTTTTTTTTTTTTTTTTTTTTTTTTTGAGACGGAGTCTCGCTCTGTCGCCCAGGCTGGAGTGCAGTGGCCGGATCTCAGCTCACTGCAAGCTCCGCCTCCCGGGTTTACGCCATTCTCCCGCCTCAGCCTCCCAAGTAGCTGGGACTACAGGCGCCCGCCACCTCGCCCGGCTAGTTTTTTGTATTTGTTAGTAGAGACGAGGTTTCACCATGTTCGCCAGGATGGTCTCGATCTCCTGACCTCGTGATCCGCCCGTCTCGGCCTCCCAAAGTGCTGGGATTACAGGCTTGAGCCACCGCGCCCGGCCAATCAGTGTTTCTTAAATGAATACTTGAAATTTTGCTTGGTGGTATATTCCTGCACAGCAGTGATCTTCATGACCTTTGATTAGGCAGTGGCTTCTCAGATACGACAACAAAAGCATAAGCAACCAAAGGAAAAAATAAATTGGACTTCATCAAAATTAAAAACTTTGGACTTCAAAGGACATTCTCAAAAAAGTAAAAAACAATCATAAACTATCAAATAATACATCTGGTAAGGGCCTAATATCCAGAATATATAAAGAACTATTACAACTCAACAGTAAAAAGACAATCCAATTTTAAAATGGTTAAAGAATTTGAAAAATCTGCCAAACAAAATACACAAGTGGCCAGTAAGTGCATGAAAAGATGCTCAACATCATTAGTCACCAATGACTAATGCATCAGTCACTTGAAATGCAAATCAGAACCTCCGAGAGCTGCCAGTCCACACCCAGCGGTAGGACTGTAATCAGAAAGATGGGCAGCGCCAGCGAGGATGCAGAGACTGGAGCCTCGTACACATTGCCAGGGGAACAAAACCAGTGCAGCTGCTGTGCAGAAACGGGAAGGCAGTTCCTCAAAGTTGAATGTAGAGCTGCCGTGTGACCCATCATTTCCACCCCGAGGGGACACTCAGAAGACAGAGGCAAAAATCCAGTGACATCTTTCCCCTTGGGGTTTGCTTTCGTCACACACTCTCCAATAGAGGTCATTGTTCCTGGTGCCAGACC
This sequence comes from Rhinopithecus bieti, assembly GCF_001698545.2. Taxonomy (NCBI): domain Eukaryota; kingdom Metazoa; phylum Chordata; class Mammalia; order Primates; family Cercopithecidae; genus Rhinopithecus; species Rhinopithecus bieti. Next base: position 801,788 of record NW_016823752.1, read on the forward strand.
AGCTACGATATTACCATACGTGCAGCATTTTATGTGACTTACATAGTACTTGTGTGTTTTGTTTGGTTTTCCCGTAACTCTTTGAAGTCATAGAACAGTATTATCATTTGTCTCCGTTTTCAGATGAGGAAAACGAGACCTGGAGACACTCTTGTTTGAGGTCATACACTAGGGAGTGATAAAAGTCACAGAGCCGCTTAGAGCAGCTCACAGGCAGTTATACAACAGGCTTTGACATTTTAAAATTGTATTTTTACATTATTTTAAGTGTTTCTATATGGCCACATTTTGGTCTTTAAGAGTAATTTTATGTTCTCTGGCTTGTAAACCACCTGCTTGTTTTCTGTACTTGGCACTTTTGTATTTTTGTGCCTTGACTCTGAGTGATTTTCTCATTTTGTTGTGTACTTCCATAAACCTAGATGGCATGGCCTAGTACACACCACCACTGTGTGGAGTAGCCTGTGGCTCCCAGGCTGCCAGGAGCAAGAGCAGCCCTTGTGTGGCCACACTGAATGCTGTAACAGGCAACCGGAACACAATGGGAATTATTTGTGTTTCTAAACATATCTAAACACCGAAAAGATGCAGTAAAAATACAGTATGAGAATCTGTAGGACCGCCATCTCAATGGTCATCTGTAGTTGACCAAAATGTTGTGTAACATGTGACTATTTCCAAGTTAATTGCAGACAGAGGCACACCCCCCCACCCAGGTGCTTCAGTTTCTGTTTCTTCAGTCTTTTGAGGTAAATTTACATGCAGCGAACTACCTACTGTATTATCTGTCTGCTTGCTGTTGAGGTGTAGGACAGTGAACTACCTACGATACTATCTGTCTGCTTGCTGTTGAGGTATAGGACAGTGAACTACCTACGATACTATCTGTCTGCTTGCTGTTGAGGTGTAGGACATGATTAACTACCTACAGTATTATCTGTCTGCTTGCTGTTGAGGTGTAGGACATGATTGTCAACCCAGAAGCTTCCCTCATCCCTCATTTGGGGCAGGCCCTTTCTGCTGTCCGGGTTTGTTCCACTGTGGGTCACTTCCTGCCTTTCTGGTGACGTCATGTAGATGGACGTCCACAGTGTGTACTTTCTGTGTCTTCCTTGGTGGGACTCATCCTCTTTGTGCGTTTTACTGGTTCGTTTTGTTGTCCTGATGAGAAGGTATTTTTCCATTTTTCTTTTCTTTTTTTGTTTTTGTTTTTTGAGACGGAGTCATGCTCTGTCACCCAGGCTGAAATGCATTGGCCCGGGTTCAAGTGATTCTTCAGCCTCAGCCTCCTGAGTAGCCAGGATTACAGGCGCGCACCACTATGCCCTATTTTCCATTTTCAAAATGGTTTATAACAGTTAACTTTTACACATTGTTACTGCAAACGAGGCAGTTTTTAGCTGGTGACGCGGAGGGAGGATGTTACTCAAGTAGTTAATTGGGATTTTCCTGGTTTGCTTTTTCTTTCATTTTTACCCATCAGGTAAGACATCTTTTTTCATAATGTTATTTTGTTTGATGAATATGACTTGATATGAATATGACTTGAGCTTTGGTACTTTACCTCAAGATACTAATTTGTTTAGGCAGTTTATTTTGTGAAATAAAATTTTTATTTGCTATGTAACTTAAAAAAAAATTATTTCCCCATAGCCGTGCTGGTATAGAGGACTCTAAGAAGTGGGGCATGCTGTTTCTGGTGAATCAGTTGTTTAAAATCTACTTCAAGGTGCGCTTCTGTTTGAATTCTTTCTGTCTTTACAATTTTCCATTCTCCTTGTCCTCCCACATATCATATATGGTTAGCTAGCCTCCCTGGCGTTGCTTGCGAAATGGTCATAACCGTATTCCTAGTCTTAATAGCGAACCTTTGTTGAATGCCTGCTGGGGCAAGGCGCTGTTCTGCATGTCTCCTGTTGACAACCGGCCTCTGAGGCCAGCGCGCCTGGCCCTGGGGAGACGAAGGCACCTGCGTCTGAAGCAGCTGGCCCGGAGTGGTGAACTTGGACTTTCAGTGCAGGCGGTTTCACTCCAGAGCCTTTTGTCTTCTGTGGTCGTAATTAACTATGGAAAAGCAGGCGTATAGATGGATAGATGGATACAGAAACCATTGCCACATAAAGTCAGTCAGGTGAAGAGCAGCCCATCGTGTGTCAGCAGCTGGGCCTTGTGCCTTTTGTCCAGGGCTTTCCACTCCTGTAGAGCACCCCACCTTCCTGCCGGTGCTGCATAAGCACAGGCTCCTGCAGGGCTGTGCCACCTGGAACGGCTTCCCAGCGCCTCCCAGGGTGAATGTCGTCTACAATGGCTGCTTTCTGTTTTGGTTTTTATTATCATATAAATAATTTTTGTGATATAATAGGTTTTGCAGTTTGCATTTTGAGGAGACATGCATAGTAATTTGTTTTACCCCGTTTTTGTTGTTTTTAAATATTTTAAATGGATTGTTATTCATTATAGATCAACAAACTCCATTTATGTAAACCCCTAATTAGAGCAATTGACAGCTCAAACCTGAAAGACGATTACAGCACTGCACAGAGAGTAACATACAAATACTACGTTGGACGCAAGGCCATGTTTGACAGTGACTTTAAGCAAGGTATGTTGCTAATCTTTTTTTCCCAGTATTTTAAATAAGACGTTGCATTCTGAACAACTTTGAATAATATAGTTTCAGAGAACACAATTACTGTATTTTATTTTTAAGGGTAGAATATTTGTGTAAATACAGATCAACTTATATATACATATTTGACACCAAAGCTGATGAAATAAAGGGAAATTATATTGAAGGTTCTTCATCCACACTGCATCTCTGAAGTGCATGCTGGAGTCTTGCAGGCATCACAGACATCCTTTCTGAGTTCACTCAGCATGACTGTTTTCGGAATAGAATGCAAATCATTGTCTTCTCTATTTGCCTTTTGACCCTGTAATAGATGCTGGTTATGTTGACATAGGAAATGGAGATTAGGACAACATTTAGTTCAGCGACTGACTAAACGACCTACAAATCCCACATGGAATGACTTAGAAGCAGGGGATATGCCGTTGGACCTGGCATCAGAGCTCACGTTTAAACAGCCTCGTGCAGTGTGTTGCTGCCTCACCTGACATTATTGTATTAGTTTATGTTGGTAACTTTCTCAAGAACAGGAAACTAGTCCTTTCTTCTTTTTGTAATTTTCTTATTGGCTGTCGTGGCATCATTCTTTGTGATGTCCTCTGTTGTACTGAGACCAGACTTTAAACTCTTCTTCAGCTATTTGCTGAGCACACAGCCCCAAGTACATGAAGCAACATAACTTTAGGCAATGCAAGATCAATAACAGCCCTTTCCTAAGGATGCTGTGGCTTTTTATTCTATGGGCTTGTATAGACTGACCATTTCCTTTCACAGTTTTTTTTTTTTTTTTTTTTTTTTTGAGACGGAGTCTCGCTCTGTCACCCAGGCTGGAGTGCAGTGGCCGGATCTCAGCTCACTGCAAGCTCCGCCTCCCAGGTTTACGCCATTCTCCTGCCTCAGCCTCCCGAGTAGCTGAGACTACAGGCGCCCGCCACCTCGACCAGCTAGTTTTTTGTATTTTTTAGTAGAGACAGGGTTTCACCGTGTTAGCCAGGATGGTCTGGATCTCCTGACCTTGTGATCCGCCCGTCTCGGCCTCCCAAAGTGCTGAGATTACAGGCTTGAGCCACCGCGCCCGGCCTCCTTTCACAGTTTTTACTGTATAGGCTTATATAGTCTGACTGTTGATTTCCTTTCACAGTTTTTAGTAGATCTAGGGCTTTTAAAGAAGGGCTTTTCTTATCTGTTCCTCTCTTTTTTTTCTCTCTTAACATGAAGCATAAAGGTAGAGAAACTTTTAAATTCTATCCTATTGGATTTTATTAAGACTGATTTTTTTTCTTCTGAGGATGCATTAGGTGGTATTTTTGAATACCTAACATAGCCAGAAATGATTATTAATATTGATGCGACATATTCATAGTTTCTGACATCTTTAGAGCTAAAAACTTTATTTAAGTCTGTGTCATCCACCCCTTTTGTTTGACCGTAAAAGAAATAGAAAGCCATTGAGAGTGTGATGTTCTGAGATTACTGAGCGATTCTGTGTCCCCAAAAAGCCAGCGCCGGCCGTAGATCTTCTGCTTGTAGCTCAGAGATGCTGTTTCCATTGGACTGCCAGGAATTCCTAGAGCCGTGATTGTATTTAAGTGGATAAAATGTCTGCAAAGATCGTGGTGATTTTCTTCCCTGTGATTTTATATTATTTATGTAAGAGAATATTTGGAGTATCTCAGTTGTTGTATACTTTCATTAATTTATTAATTTCAGAGATTTATACCCCACTAGATATTTTCGACTCCAACCAAAATATATTATTTGATGCAAAATGACTAAGGTTCCCTCAAAGACAGCAGAAAAATCTCAGCTTGCTTTAACTATTAGAAAATGCATTTTTTACCTGGGTGCAGTGGCCCACGCCTGTAATCCCAGCACTTTGGGAGGCCGAAGCGGGTGGATCACAAGGTCAGGAGATCGAGACCATGGTGAAACGCCATCTCTACTAAAATACAAAAAATTAGCCGGGCGCGGTGGCGGGCGCCTGTAGTCCCAGCTACTCGGGAGGCTGAGGCAGGAGAATGGCGTGAACCCGGGAGGCAGAGCTTGCAGTGAGCCGAGATCGTGCCCCTGCACTCCAGCCTGAGTGACAGAGCAAGATTCCATCTCAAAAAAAAAAAAAAGAAAATGCATTTTTGGCCTTTTGGGGCGCTGTTTGGCCATGTTTTTAATTCCTGCATTGGTTTGTGTTTTTGTGTTGTGTACGGGGGATCAGGAGGTTTCCTTTGTACCGATGGATGTCATCCTGGCTAACTGTTGTAAACCCTTTTTCCGTCCTCTAAAAAATTACAATTAGGCGGGCTTTTTTGGGTGGCGGGACCTTGTTGTTAGTTTTTTTGAGTGAGGCTGGGGAATGGGGCGGGACCGGGGAGGGCGGAGCTTTGCAGGTGAGCCGGAGATCGCGCCCACTGCATTCCAGCCTGGGCGACACAGTGAGACTCCGTCTCAAGAAAAAAAAAAAAAAAGAAAATGCATTTTGTACATCCAGGAGAATTTGAGATTACCTTGGGCAGTAGCAAAGGTACACTTTTTAGAGGCTAGGTTGCAAAAGTCAAACTGGCAGCGGGTGGGATACTGCAGACTCTGAGTGAATCCTTGTTCCTTGGTCTCAGCCCCACAGGGCTCCTCATGGATCATGGCTTTGTGGTTTGGAAGCAACACTGGCCCCACAGCGTTCACGCTTACTGTGCAAGACTGGTTGCTTTTTGTGCCAATGTGGCCACACAGTTTAGGAGCAGAGGCAGTATGTGGTCTCAGTGTGGGTTCCCTAGGCCTCAACCCAGACCCTAGGGCCTGTTGCTTCTGGTGACCCATTCTGCATAAGGGAGGGCCTCTGCAGCTCTGAGCATCTCTGTTCTCTTGTATTTGGGACTCAATATCACTGCTCAGGAAGAACTTACATAAACAGGAACATCTCACTTTCCTAATTCTTGACCCAAACCCAGCCTTAGCAAAGCCTCTTCCCATCACCTCGGGAGAATGTGGAATCATTGTCCAGAAACCCCTGACGTTTCCTCTGCCTTCAGCTTTCCGGCCTCAGGACGAGGCTCAGCTCCTGCCTGTTCTGAGAGTTCCTCGCACGGGCGAGCTCTCCACAGGCCTGTCATGTGCAGTTCATAGGATTAATCTTGACAAATAGAATTACTTTTGTATTTTGAAATCTATTAAATTCAAATCTGTTTTACATGAAATGGAATCCTTTTTTAAGATTGCTGTCAGGACACAATCAATATATGTTAATAAGAATTTTTTAAAGCATGTGGTCATTTGAAATAGAAGATATATGATCACTAATTATATGTTAAGCTGGAGGATGGTCTTTCACTAAGTTATTTTCATTCTGTTGAATTATGAGTGATTAAAATGTATTGTGAAAGTACATTTTAAATACGTCTTTGTATTTTCATTAATGTAGAAATCATCTGAGCAGGGTCAAACTTTTAAAATGTTATCATAATGGCTTGCCAGATGACCTTAGGCAAATCAGAATCTCTGTGAAAGTTAGTTTCTTCAGTTTTTCTCTGTTAAGTAGGACTTCCCAGGCAGTTCCTGTTGAATTTGGGGTTATAGATTTTACTTAAGGAAAGTCATTGATCACAGAAATGAAACCAGGCTGATATTTTTTGAGATAATAAAGGGAGGGGGCTTTTGCCTTTTAAATCAGGAGACAGTGGTAGAATACGGAGCAGGAAAGGGCCTGAAGCAGGTGCGTTGGTCTTACGCGTGCTGGCTCTGCCTTCTTTGCAGCCGAGGAGTACCTGTCGTTTGCCTTTGAGCATTGTCACCGTTCTAGTCAAAAGAACAAAAGGATGATTCTGATCTATTTGCTTCCAGTAAAAATGCTATTGGTGAGTGGTTGTTACTCCCTGTTTATAGATCCTGGTTTTTTCACAAAGTTGACAGCTGATAGGCTTTTTAGAACCTAGCAGACAGTGGTTGATCACAGCCTGAGCTGTGTATGAGCGCACCCCAAAATAAAGAAGGAGCATACACTGTGTGTGGCCGAAACCCAGAGCTTCATGCCTTACGCCTCCAGGTCCTTCTAGAAAAGCTTTCCCTGTGTCCTGTTTCCCTTTAAAGTATTTAGCTCGACAGTTTAATATTCATGTGACAAAATAAGTACCTATTATTTGTATTACTCCCTTAAAACCTAAGTTAAAAGCAGTGGATTCACCGAGAAAGAAAAATGTCATTTCAACCTCTCTCTGGGTATTTCATTTAGTTACTAAAATGTATTTTTGATACTTGAAATAACTGGCAAGTTAATTGACCGAGAAAAGCATTACACACAGCTGGCTAAAGCTTCTGTAATTCCAAATGGATTGTGATGGAGAAGTGCTGCTGTCACCTTGCCCTCCCCACCTCTCACCCTATTTAAGAGACAGCCAGTGTCAAATTCTTAGCTGATTCTTCTGGAAGCTACCTCCGTATTCCTAGATCGCATGCTTATACTCGCATTTCTTCAGTTATCACTCTCCTGTTATAGAAATGCGAAGAAATGTGAGAAGGTCAAGATCAAGGTCACGTGTCATGGCATGACGAAAGTGTATTGCACCAGGTGTTCTGATTTCTAGACCAGTGTTGTTTTCCTAATGGACTGTGATGTGTTTAATCTTGGACATTCTAAGAAGCTCAGGTTGCAATTTTCTTAAAACTTAATTCCTTGATATGAATGTTTATCAAAGACAATTTTGTCAAAAATGAAAGCGTTTTCATTCTAGAAAACTGACTCTGTCTTAGGGTCACATGCCCACTGTTGAGCTCCTGAAAAAGTATCACCTGATGCAGTTTGCGGAAGTAACCAGAGCTGTGAGGTAGAGTATGCTATGCTTTCTGTTTGGGGTTTTAAAAATGCAAGCCTGGTGAGAGTTGACATGCATGCTGTGTGAGAAACTCACCCTCCTTCTGACGCTCATCCCCCCTCACCAGCGAGGGCAACCTGCTGCTGCTGCACGAGGCGCTGGCGAAGCACGAGGCCTTCTTCATTCGCTGTGGGATCTTCCTCATCCTGGAGAAACTGAAGATTATCACCTACAGGAACCTCTTTAAGAAAGTGTAAGCGTTTTCCCAGCACACTGGGCTCCCAGTGCGGCTCTCGGCAGAGCAGTCAGACGTCCAGGGCCGTTGCAGGCTAAGAGAGGAGGCTACCGTGTGGGCAGGGTGGTCCTCTTCCTTCCGCTGTGTGGGATAAAATGAAGCCTCCGCCCACTGCCTGCTGGGGCCCTGCGCGGAGACGCGTGAGTAGCACAAGCTGTGCCTCGACTTCTGGGGGAGGTAAGCAGGTTCTGTGTGAGAAGACGACTTGAGAACATCAGCCCTGAGAACCGCGGTACCACATTTCATCAGACCACATAGGACTTGCCACTCACTCCCCTCCCTTAGTCCTGACCAAGCAGCCCTCCCAGCCACTCCGCCTGTCACAAAGGCAGATGCAGAGATCGTCATTCGTTTCCTCACATGTCTTCTGAGTCCTCGTCCCAGCAGGATCTCAGTTCAGTAAACTTCAGGCCAAGGCCAACTTTGTACAGAGCTGTGGGTAACACATCACAAAGAGTAGGGACCCTATTTCGCTGAATCCATGAGACACAGCCTGTTGTCAGGTGCTTCCTGATTTCAGGGAGATTAAAATGTGAAAAAAACGCACCTTAGATTAATGAAATACTTAGAAAATAATTAAAAACTGTATTTGTACTAGTGACTTTTTTAAGATTGAAAAGTCACATTAGATTTAATAGCTCTTTGAGAGTGTATTTTAGAGTTTAATAGGTGGGAATTTTTGTACTCCTTTAGAACACTGGCTTATTAAAAGGTGCCTTTTCTTGGCTGCGGAGTGCTGCGTCCTGTCAGTAACCGCAGTGCCCGTCTCCTCCCCTCTTCCAGGTATTTGTTACTGAAAACACACCAGCTGTCTCTGGATGCTTTTCTGGTTGCCTTGAAATTCATGCAGGTGGAGGACGTGGACATTGACGAAGTTCAGTGTATTCTGGCTAACTTGATATACATGGTGTGTGAGTCCTAGTTTTGATTTAAGCAGCTACTCACAGCAGGATTCAGCCCAGAGTTTGAAGCCTCAGTGTGGTGGGGTTAAAATTGTTAAAATGCCTTTTGCTTTGATTGAAGGTATTTTTTTTTGATAGAACTAATTTTAGCCCAGGAAATACCATTCACCAGGACCTTGGAGCATGAGGGGATGGATACTCTGTATGTTTGCATGTTCTTTACCGGCGGTATATCCCTCGGTATCTGTTGATTCTCTGACCTGCCTCGGATACCGAAATCCACATGTGCTGCAGTCACTGATAGGACATAGTATTTGCATATGAGCTATGCACATCCTCCTGTATACTTTAAATTATCTCTAGGTTACTTAAAATAGTGCACTGTAGATAGCTGTTATACTGTATTGTTTAGGGAATCACGGCAAGGGAAGAGCATCTGTACATGTTCAATACAGATGTGGTGTTTTTTTTTTTTTTCCAAATATTTTCAGTCCACAGTTGGTTGGATTCATGGATGTGAAACCCACCATGAATATGGAGGGTTGATTGTATTTATTTTTATTCATTGTCCTCCCGCTGAACTGAACTGTGCCACTCTTGGGGAAGAATGCTTAATGCCAAATTTATTAGATCACCCAGCATCTTTGACTCAGATCCAAAATGTAATGACTCAGATCCAAAAATGTAAACGAATTCCTCCCTTTCTGTCCTGCAGGGCCACATCAAAGGGTACATATCGCATCAGCATCAGAAGCTAGTGGTCAGCAAGCAGAACCCATTTCCTCCGCTGTCCACAGTGTGTTGAATGTATACGTAGCCCTGAGGACGGGTGAGCTGTTGTTTCTTTCCATTTTGGTTGTGCTGATGAGACCGGTCCGGTACTGCGACAAGGCTCCCTGAAGCCGGAACTCTGGGAGGCGCTTCTCCCAGGGATGCTGAGGCTGAGATTGTCAGCACACCCGAGTCAGTCTCCTTCGTTTGTAACTAATTTCAGCCTGATGAAAACCTGGAATTCCTTTTTCACAAAACTCAGCTGGTTCTGGAGTCTTTGTGAAACTTCTTTGAAGGAGGCTTTGCGTGAAGGCAGCTCTGGCTCACTTTTCCTAAGTGTGGTTCCTGAAGGCTGTCTTTGTAACTTTTTGTAGTTCTTTGTATAAAAAGGGTATTCTGAATTTATACACATGGCATGTTCTTCATTATATCTTCCAGGATACATCTATTTTATATATTAAATTTGAATATGTTATCAAAATGCTTGGTTAACTTAAGGCATCTTTTTAAAAGCAGAATTTAATTTGATTTAAATTTCCAGATTTTATAGCTTGCCCGTATGGATGCTCCTCAATTTATGATGGGGTTACATCCCAATAAACTTACTTTATTTACCTTTGCTTTGTTGGTTTAAAAAAAACACATTACTTTTAAAAAACCATGTTAAGTTGAGAATGCATTTGAATACACCTGCTACTAAACAGTATGGCTCACTCCAGCCTGCCTTAACATACCCAGAAACCTGCACTTAGGCAAAATCAAACATGAAGCCGACCTTATTTTATAATAAAGTGTAGATGCCAGGCGCGGTGGCTCACACCCGTAATCCCAGCACTTTGGGAGGCCAAGGCGGGCAGATCACCTGAGGTCAAGAGTTGGAGACCAGCCTGACCAACATGGAGAAACCCTGTCTCTACTAAAAATACAAAATTAGGCGGGCGTGGTGGTGTATACCTGTAATTCCAGCTACTCAGGAGGCTGAGGCAGGAGAATCGCTTGAACCTGGGAGGTGGAGGTAGGCAGAGGTTGCAGTGAGCCGAGATCACGCTATTGCACTCCAGCCTGGGCAACAAGAGTGAAACTCCGTCTCAAAAAAATAAATAAAAATAAAAGTGTTTGGGGCGGGGCGGTGGCTCAACGCTGTATCCCAAAGGCAGCTTGGGAGGAGCCGAGAGCGGCGGATCAGCGAGGTCAGGAGATGGAGACCATCCCCCGGCTAAACATGGTGAAACGGCCGTCTCTACTGAAAAAATACAAAAAACTAGCTGGGCGAGTTGGCGGGCTGCCTGTAGTCCCCAGCTACTCCGGAGGGCTGAGGCCAGGAGAATGCGGTAAACCCCGGAGGGTGGGCGGAAGCTTGCAATGAGGCTGAGATCGCGCAGCCACTGCACTCCCAGCCTGGGCAGCAGGCGAGACTCCCCCCGTCTCAAAAAAAAAAAAAAATAAAATAAAATAAATAAATAAATAAATAAATAAATAAAAGTGTAAATATCTCGTGTAGCTTACTGAGTGCTGCACTGAGAGTGGAAACCGAAGGGCTGTGTGGATGCTGAGGCATGGCTGCCCCTGAGTGCGTCCCTTTGGCACCATGGTGAGGTTGACAGTAGCTAAATCAGGCCACTCACATTGGGCTGTTGGGCTGCCATCACAAAATACCACAGGCTGGGCAGCTTAAGCAACAGGAATGTATTTCCTCACAGTTCTAGAGGCTGTAGGTCTGACTGGGATGGGGTTACCAGCATGGTTGGCTTCTGGGGAGGACTGTCTTCTGAACTGCACACTCAAGAATATGGTGGTATTCTTGCTGTGCTAGAGATGGTAGAGACAGAGATGACGCTCTCTTTTTTTTTTTTTTTTTTTGAGACAGGGTCTTGCTCTGTCACCCAGGCTGGAGTGCAGTGGTGCAGTCAGTGCTTACTGCAGCCTCAACCTCTGGGGCTCAAGTGGTCTTCCCTCCTCAGCTTCCCAAGTAGCTGGGACCACAGGTGCGTGCCACCACACCCAACTAATTTTTTTAGTTTTTGTAGAGACAGGGTCTTGCTAATGTTGCACAGGCTGGTCTGGAACACCTGGGCTAAAGCAATTCTCCCGCCTTGGCCTCCCAAAGTGCTGGGTTGACAGGCATGTGCTACCACACCTGGCTGTCTTCCTCTTATAAGGCCACAGTTCTGTTGGGTTAGGACCTCACCCTTATGACCACATTTAGCCTTAGTTACCTCCTGAAGACCTTACCTCCAGATACAGTCACATTGGGGGTTAGTACTTCAATGTAAGAAATTTGGGGGACACAGTTTAGTCCCCAGCACTGCCATTTTTCAGAGTGTGCACATTTCCCCATTTATAAAAAATTTACTAAAGAACAACACAAACCATATTAGCTCAACTTTGCAAAGTTACTGCATTTGAAAGCTGTTTGTGCAAGGAGAAGCTATCCTACAAAGTGTGAATCCCTCTTTCTCTCTCTCTGGGCCTCACAGTGCAGGACTCACTTTGTGTGGCTCCTTCCTCAGGTTCCCCTGGATGCAGGAACTGCCCCAGGGCTTCAGCAGCACTCCTGAGCTCCTCCTACACCTGCAGGTCTACAGTTTCTTCGGGGCTGGGCGGGGAAGTTTGTGGGCTCTTCTGGGGCCTGAATGGGCCCCTCTGAAGGTGACTCATTCCCATGTATCAGCCCTGGGCTCTCACCTGGGGCTCAGCAGGGCTGTGGGGGGGCCTCCCTGTTTCTTTCCACACGCAGGGAGCTGGATTCTGGGAGCGCAGATCCCAGTAGAGCCAGGGAAGCCAGATCTCTTGTAGGCCCTGCTGTCTCCTAAGTCACACCCAGATTCCAGCCGTGGACTGCCGCACACACACACGAGCTGCAGGAGGGCAAGCGTCTGTGCCTGTGGACTTCATGCCAAGGATCCTCTTGACCTACAGAGCTGCTCCCCACCAGCAGCAAGGTCCTCAGCGCTGGCAGTCGTGACAAGTGCCTCCTACGTCCTGTGGGGCAGACACGGAGTGAACTCCTGTGGGTGAAGGCTTTGGGTGCTGCGTCTGTTTTCTGGCTACCCATGTGTCCAGTGGGGCCCTGTTCTCTCTCAGTGCTGGGTAAGGAAATCTGATCTTCCCTGCTGCTCAGCGTGGGGCTTGAACATACTTCAACTTTTGATTTAAATGATTTTCTTAGAGTAATTTGAATATTGGAATTTCTACCGGCATACCTGAATTTCATTCTGGATTTAATAGCGGTAGAAAGCTCAGGTTTGTCAACATTTCTGGGTAACGTATTGAACCGTCCATAGTGACACCTAAAGTCAAGGACTGATACTTTAAGGTAGTTGGATGGTTATTCTTAGCAATGAAAGAAACCACCTCAGTGTAGGTGTCCTTACATTCTTGGTGTCCAGGCCTGTTCAGTTCATTCTCACACTGCTATAAAGAACTGCCCGAGCCTGGGTGATTTGTAAAGGAAAGAGGTTTAATGGACTCACAGTTCCACATGACCGGCGGGGCGGGCGCAGGAAACTTACAATCATAGCAACGGGGAGGTGAGCATGGGGAAAACTGCCACTTTTAAAACCATCAGCTCTCGTTAGACTCCCCCACTATCACCAGAACAGCATGGGGGAGCCGTCCCATGATCCAGTCACTTCTCGACACCTGGGGATTACAATTCGAGATGAAATTTGGGTGGAGACACAGAGCCAAAACATAGCAAGGCCTACGTCCAGCATGGCAGCATTCAAGTTCATGGGTGTCCATGTGGGCATATATCAGTGTGTTTGCATGGATTCAGATGTTGGACTTAATCTCTGCCCAAGTGTAAACTTGTTTGGTTCTTTTAAAACATCATCACAGGCTGGACGTGGTGGCTCACATTTATGACCCCAGCACTTTGGGAGGCTGAGGCCAGTTAGATTGCTTAAGCCCTGGAGTTCGAGACCAGCCTGGGCAATATGGCAAAATCCATCTCTGCAGAAAATACAGAAATGAGCTGGGCATGGTGGTGGCACCTGTAGTCGAGGCTGAGGTGGGAGCGTCATTTGAGCCCAGGAAGTCAAGCCCACAATGAGCTAGGATCGTGCCCTGCACTCCAGCCTTGGGTGACAGACAGAGACCCTGTCTCAAAAAACAAGGAAAACAAAGTCATCATAGCTAGCTTCCATTTTCTTGAGTTTTATTGTTTTGTTAGATTTGTTTATGGTGTGGTTTCTAAGCGTGTCATTAAACACCAGTAGAGTAGTTCTTTCATTTCGAAGGCCCCTCATGTCTCTGCTGACAGTCTGGGCCTGTAGCTTTCTCTGATTGTCCCTGATTTCACAGATTTCACCATTATGCAGGGAGGGTCTTCGTATGCTTTGCCTCTGCCCAGCTGTGTTTGAAATAGTTTTCTTTTTTTTTTTTTCTGAGATGGAGTCTTGCTCCATTGCCCAGGCTGGAGTGCAATGGCATGATCTCGGTTCACTGCAACCTCTGCCCTCCGGGTTCAAGTGATTCTCCTGCCTCAGCCTCCTGAGTGGTTGGGATTATAGGCGTGAGCCACCGCACTTGGCAATTTTTGTGTGTGTGTGTGTGTTTTTAGTAGAGACAGAGTTTCACCGTGTTGGTCAGACTGGTCTCGAACTCCTGACCTCGTGATCCACCCGCGTCAGCCTCCCAAAGTGCTGGGATTACAGGTGTGAGCCACCGCGCCAGGCCTGGAATAGTTTTCAAGCAGGGCTTCCACTCTAGTTTAGTAAATCCAAATTTGTAATAGAAGTACCAGAAGCAAGATTGCAGACTTTTCTGCAGCATTATATACAGAAAGCCTGCCATGTTCATTGGCTGATTTTAAAATCATTAGTAAGCATTTAAAGCAGTGACTTAATTACCTTATTGTAGTTTGAGAATAATACAACCAAAGTTCACTAAAACTTTAAAACTCACCCTAGTGAATTTTAAACTCCTCTCCCCATTAATTTGCCTTAAATTACAGTGTTGCTTTTTTTTTTTTGAGACAGAGNACAGAGTCTCGCTCTGTCGCCCAGGCTGGAGTGCATTGGCCAGATCTCAGCTCACTGCAAGCTCCGCCTCCCGGGTTTTACGCCATTCTCCTGCCTCAGCCTCCCGAGTAGCTGGGACTACAGACCTCACCCAGCTAGTTTTTTTTGTATTTTTTTTTTTTTTAGTAGAGACGGGGTTTCACCGTGTTAGCCAGGATGGTCTCGATCTCCTGACCTTGTGATCCGCCCGTCTCGGCCTCCCACAGTGCTGGGATTACAGGCTTGAGGCACCGCGCCCGGCCACAGTGTTGCTTTTTGCCAAGGTCCTTTCAGAGAAATGGGCCATTTCATCTACAGATTAGAGAAAAGAAGTTTAATTCTGGAATTAAAGAGTAAATGAAAGAGTGTGCTGAAGAACAGTAAGGCTTAAAAACCCAAGTTACGTGTATATTGTTTTCAACTCAAGAGAATATTTGCCTACATTTTCAGTCCCCTTTTAAAAAGTCCTCTGTGCTCCTCCACAAGGCTCTGCTGGCCGAGGCGCCTGCAGCTGGCCCTCACCCTTGCCTGAGCGGAGCGGCCCTCATCTACCCACCTCCCGCAGGCAGCCCCTGGGAGCTCTGTGTCGCTCAAGGACACTGGTGGAGAAGCAGCTGTGTCCCCTCCTTAACGAAGTCAGAGTGAAAGTGTGAACATTTACACCATTTCTGTCCATTTCAGTGCAAATCCAGACCCCGCTAGGAGCTCCAGTCTCCAAGGAAGTTTCACTGGGGGCTGGGCTGCAGCTCTGTCTTTGGTACTTGGGTTGCAGCTACAGCCTTCATGACAGCAGGTGGTCACTGTGATTCAGCAAGTGCTGTCCTGGTCTGTTCTACAAAATACCATGGAGTCTCATGGTGATGACGGGAACTCATTTCTCACAGATCTGGGGGCCGGCAGATTTGGTGTCTGCTGAGGGCTCTCTGTCTCCAGGGCAGCACCTCGCTGCAGCGTCCTCGCGTGGGAGAAGAGATGGAAGGGGCTGGCAGAGCCCTCATGGCCTGGTCACCTCCCGAGGGCCCCACCTCCCCATGCCGTCATCTTGGGGTAAGTTCCAGTTTCAGAGTTTTGAAGGGACACACACTCAAGCCACAACAGTGCTGAGCGTCGCCCTAGCTGCCCATCAGCCCAGTGGTGAGGCGCTGCAGCTCCGCCCTGGACGACCCTGAGGCATGAAGAGGTGGAGCACTTGTCCAAGAGCCACCTGGTGGGATGAGCAGAGAGCTGGGACTCAGTGCTCAGCCCTGACCCGGGGCCCTGGAACCTTCTGTGGGAACCCTCCCAGAGAAGGGCTGGTGCACAACCCGGTGAGACGCTGGCATGCCTCCTCAGCCTCTCTCATGCTCCCTGGCCCTTTCCTCTAATGCTGCCTCTCTGAGGTACCCCCAGGATCGTTCTCCTCCATTGCCAACCTGCTTCGAGTGGCTGCTGCTGCTCTGAGCCATGGTCCTCAGTCCCCAAGGCAACTGGTGAACCAACAGAGGAGGTCACTTTCTGCTGTAACTGGTGATTGCTGCGGCTTCTGCACCAGAACACACTCGCCTGTGTGCGGGCCGGGGTGGCTGTTCCTGAGCACAGAGAACACTGGACTTGGAGAAGGAAAGATGCTCTGGAAACCAGACTGTTTTATGACTGACAGATGATCTTATTTTATTATTTAATGCATCTCATGTTTTTTCTGAAGGTCTCTATTGAGATAAAGAGATCCAGGGAAAGAAAGGTCACAGTGCTCGGTGAACGGCCCAGCAAGTGGCGGCTCTGCTGCTCCGTGGGCTGAGTGGGTGGCCCGGGACTGTGACGGCCTCTAAGCGTGTGCTGAAGTTTCAGTGCTCTCCGTGGTGGCAGTGCAAGTTTGGAATCCCACTTCAGGTTGTGTTCTTTCTGGCTGAGTTTCAGTTAGTTCATGATCCGTTTAAACCAGAGTGAGTACCTGGAGACCTTGGTGACAAGGACCGTGTGAGCCTGCCCTCCTGCTGGCTGCGAGCCCAGGACCCCTGTGAGGAACCAGGAGCCTCCGTGCTCTCTGATGACCACACTGCCCTCCATCCAGTGCACGGCCGCCATACTGCTTCTCTCACAATAGGTCCTGGTGGTGACGGTCACATTCAGGACCTGCCCGCACTCCTCCCCCTCCACAAGTGTGACAGGCAGTGTGGTCAGCGAGTTGCCCAGGTCAGTGCCATTGCGTGCCCAGCCGCTGAGGAGGCCCCCAGTGCGCGGGATGAGGAGGTGCTCAGCGAAGTCCTTCTCAGGGGTGCACACAGGGAGCCCCGCATTGGGGCACTGGATGGGCCACTCCAGCTCCAGCAGTGACAGGTCATTCTCCCCCGTGTCTGCGTCATACCGCATGTGCACATGGGCACGCATTATCTTGATCATCAGTGGGTCTTGGCTCGTTCTGTTAAAATCTGAAATCATGAACAATCACCAGTTCTTTAATCTGATTTTCAAGGGTGACATAATGCTCAGAAACGAGCTTCTCAGTGAGCCACATGAGGAGGGAGAGACCGACCCTGGAGGACCCGCAGGCTCACTGCCCCATGGTGTGGACACTGTCCGTTTCTGTGGACAGAAAGGCCCACTCACAGATTGCACGATTGCAACCAAGTGCCATGGCCTTTAAGAACAGTCAAGGTTAGTTCTTTTATTTTGGAGTACAGTGAGGTGTGGTGAAATGATTAAAAAGTAGGGAGCAGTGATGTGGAACTTCTCCAGGCCAATCAAACATTGGCTGTTGAGAAGTGGTTTTCAGGTTATTTTGTTGATTGAAAAATATTTAAGGGCCGGGCGCAGTGGCTCACACCTGTAATTCCAGCGCTTTGGCAGGCTGAGGCAGGTGGATCACTTAAGGCCAGAAGTAAAGACCAGCTTTTCCAACATAGCAAAACCCTGTTTCTACTAAAAATACAAAAAATTAGCGGCAGGTGGTGGTGCATGCCTGTAGTCCCAGCTACTCTGAAGGCTGAGGCAGGAGAATCACTTGAAACCAGGAGGTGGAGATTGCAGTAAGCTGAGATCGTGCCACAGCACTCCAGCCTTGGCGACAGAGTGAGACTCTGTCTCAAAAAAAAATTAAGGATGAAGAGTAAAAACATATTTATGTTGAGGTTCTTCAGAGTCATTATAGAGCATGTTGACAGGTTAATATGGAACTTTGCAGCCTCCTGATGGGGTAGAAACTATTGTGTGTTTGGATAGATAAGGAAATAGGCACATGGCCGGGGGCAGTGACTCACACCTGTAATCCCAGCACTTTGGGAGGCCAAGGCAGGTGGATCACCTGTGGTCAGGAGTTCGAGACCAGCCTGGCCAACATGGTGAAACCCCATTTCTACAAAATTAAAAAGAAATTAGCCGGCCACGGTGGCAGGCGCCTGTAATCCCAGCTACTTGGGAGGCTGAGGCATGAGAATCGCTTGAACCTGGGAGGCGGAGGTTGCAGTGAGCCCAGACTGTGCCACTGCACTCCAGCCTGAGGGATAGAGTGAGACTGTCTCAAAAAAAAAAAAAAAAATAGGCACAGATAAGCCAATGAAAAGGGCACTGTCTCAGCCCAAGGTCTCAACTGCTGAGGGATTCAAGCCCCATTCTTCTGATTTGTAGTCAATTACCCATCTCTTATGCCACAACTGCTCGATTTCAGTGGGAAAAGAAGTCATCCTTAGTAGGCTGTGATTCCCTCCCTTGCCGAGTGTGAGTTAGCACCTGCCCGTCGCGATTTCCTGCCTTGCCGAGTGTGAGTTAGCACCTGCCCGTCGCGATTTCCTGCCTTGCCGAGTGTGAGTTAGCACCTGCCCGTCGCGATTTCCTGCCTTGCCGAGTGTGAGTTAGCACCTGCCCATCGCCGGGCCCCGGTGTGTGCTAGGTATTTTGCATGTGCTTCCTGAGTTTATAAGTATCTCAGTTTTATTGAGAGTAAATTCAGTTCTATGTTGCATTAGAAACAAACAGTCCAGTTTTAAATTTTTCATTTCATTCTTACACAGAATAGTGTATTTCTAATGTGGTTTTATAAAAACTCATGATAAAATACTTACATGTTTTTGCACTAATATTCCTTTGTAACAGTGAACATCTTGCTGTTGTCAGTACAAAGTTTTCATGTATTATAACACCACCACAGAAGTCTTTTCCTTCGGCATTTGTTAACTTTACCTTTAAAAATCGAAACAGGCAATAAATAGCTGCTGACAGTTTGCAGGATTAGGGGCAGTAAAGTCTACTGGTTAGGGATATGGACTCCAAAGGCAGACAGCCGTATTTGAATCTTGCCCCAGCACTCAAATGGCTACAGGATTGTTAGCAAATTGCTGACAATCTAAGCTTTTATTTGCTCAGGGATTAAATGGGGCCGGCACTTCCCCTTTCGGCCCAGGTGAGGTAACAGTGATCAGATTTACGCTCCCACCTGAAGCAAAACATGGACAAAATCTGTGAAATGATGGTTTTCAGGGACTGTAATCCCCAAGAAACAACTGTCTCAGCTACTGTCCAGAGTTTCCCTGGTACAGGGCAAGACAGGGCATCTCAGTTGGAGCCCCGCCAACTCGCTAAATTGAAGAGAGAAAGCTGAGAGCCCAGCGAGGCCACAGTGCCTGCAGTTTGCAGAACAGAGTCCTGCAGAGGAGAGAGCTTGGTAGAGAATGCTGGAGGATGGCCACATGCCTAGCAGTTTTCAGCAGAGCAGTGGTGATCACATGTGCACGTGGAGACTAATAATGGCCAGGAAAGAACCACTCAGGAGGGTGCGCGGGACCCGTGCTAGACACTCACACAGGCTGGGAATAGCGATTCCACCAACTGAGTTAAAACATCCCTGACTCGGGGGCACGGGGCAGGATGCACAGAAGGGTTTCACTTCAGTACTCAGAATAACTCTAGACTGAGCGCTGCCCTGGTCCTACTGACAAATCTTAAGAGCAGTATGCCAAAGGATGAAAGTATTTCCAACTTAACTGGGTCCCAGGACAATATCCAAGTGTATGTATAGAGCACAAAATAATCAGCACCTAACAAGATAAAATTCACAATGTCTGGAAATCCATTACGGATCACCAGGCATACAAACATACAGGAAAATGTGACCCGTAATGAGAATCTCCCAAAACTGAGTCAGCATTGACAGATATTAGTAGACAAGGACAATTAAACAGTGATTTTAACTATAGTCCAAATATTCAAAAAGTTAAGTAGAGACAAAAATATGTATTTTTAAAAGCCTAAATTAAATTTTTGGATGACAGCTACAATGTATGAGGTTAAACATCCCCTGACCAGGATGAATGGCAGATTAGACATTGCAAAAGAACAGATCGATGACCTTGAAGGCATCACAACAGAAACTATCAGAAGTAAAATACGGAAAGAAAGGAGATTTTTGAAAAACAAACAGACTATCTCTGAGCTATGGAATTTCAAACAGCTTAAGATACATGTAATTAGATTCCCAAAAAAGAGCAGGGAGAAGGAGGAGAGAAAGAAAATCTCTGAAAATGATCGGCCAGTCGGGCACGGTGGCTCATGCCTGTAATCCCAGCACTTTGGGAGGCAGAGGTGGAAGGATTGCTTGAGCCCACGAGTTTGAAACCAGCCTGAGCAACATAGCAAGACCCCATCTTTACATGAAATTTAAAAATTAGCTGTGCGTGGTGGTGCTGCACACCTGCGGTCCCAGCTACTCGAGAGGCTGAGGTGGGAGGATCAGCTGAACCCAGGAGGTTGAGGCTGCAGTGAGCCGTGATCACACTCCAGCCCAAGCAACAGAGTGAGACCCTGTCAAAAAAAAAAAAAAAAAGAAAGAAAATCATGACCAAATATTTTTCAAATTTGACAAACACTATTAGCCCACAAATCCAAGAATCTCAACAAACCCTATACATGAGAAACATGAAGAAAACAATAAAGATACAGTATAAACTCAAAATCCATGATAGAGGAACTCTTAGAAAGTTAAGATTAAAAAGCATTTAAAACCTTAAAAGTGCCATGGGAAAGAACATGTGAGGAATAGCAGCAGGGTGACAGGAGCCGTCTTGTGGCATGAAGCAGACAGGAAGGCCGTGGGGCAGGCCCAAGTGCAGAGAGGAGAGGACTGCTGCCGGCCGGGGGCTCTGCACCAGACGCAGTGCCTTTCACAGATGAAGGTGAACAAAGACGTCTCCAGACAAACACAAGAAGGCCTCTTCCCCAGACGCCTCACAGCACAGCAGATATCAAAGGGATCCTTTAGGCAGGAGGAAAACGATACCAGAGGGAGGCCTGGATCTACACAGAGCAGCAAGGAATACTGGAACAGGTTATGACATCCCATTAAATATTTATCCACATTCCAGTATATATGTAAGTTTTTTTTCTTATTCTTTAAACTTCTTTACAAGATACTGTTTAAGCAAAAATAATGGAAGTATAGAGTGGCATTTATAACATCTCTGGATGTGAGACCTATTCCAAAAACAGCACCCAGGTCCGGAGGGGAGGAATGGGGCTTGATTGCTGCAAGGACTCACGCTACAGCGAGCGGATGTGGCGTCGGCGAAGGTGGAGTGGACTGTGCTACGGTAAAGATGTATTCTCCAAACTGGGAAGCAACCACCAACAGAGAACCAGAGATGGTAAACCAACAAAGGAGCGAAAACAGAATCCTAACAATGTATAGTTAATCTAACAGAAGGCAGAAAAAGGGGAAAAGAACAGATGAGAAAAAAAATAGCAAGATGATAGCTTTAATCCTAAACATATCAGCAATCATAATAAATGTAAAATGGCCTAAACAGCCCAATTAAAGGGCAGAGATTTTTCAGCCTGGATATAAATGAAAGCCAATTATATACCACATATAAAACATGTACCTTATTCATTTTTTAAACATGTACTTTATAAAATACGAATAGGTTAAAAGTAGAAGATTGGAAAAAGATAAATAATGCTAACACTAATCATTAGAAAGCTAAAGTGTCTATATCAGTATCAGACAAAGGGGATTTTAGAGCAAATAATATTTTCAGGGATGCAAAAGGAGAAAACAAGTTATTTGAAGGATTAAATGAAATAAAGCTGTACCCATGTAGTACTGGCCCTGGAAGTGTTAAAAGTGTTACAATTTTCAACAGCCTGATAAAATACAAAATGCTGGGCAAAGTAAAAAAGTTTTCAACTTTACCGTGGCATCGTTCCTGGAACTCTTTATGTGTTTATGAGTAATAGCTGCCACTTGTTGAATACCTACCATAAGTCAAGAACATTCTCTGTAATCCTCACTGCAACTCTGGGGGTGAGAGCCTCACTTTAAAAGGGATAAAACAGGCCGGGCGCGGTGGCTCAAGCCTGTAATCCTAGCACTTTGGGAGGCCGAGACAGGCGGATCACAAGGTCAGGAGATCGAGACCATCCTGGGTAACACGGTGAAACCCCGTCTCTACTAAAAAATACAAAAAAAACTAGCCGGGCAAGGTGGCGGGCGCCTGTAGTCCCAGCTACTCGGGAGGCTGAGGCAGGAGAATGGCGTAAACCCGGGAGGCGGAGCTTGCAGTGAGCTGAGATCC
>NW_016823752.1:825570-832929 GCF_001698545.2 Rhinopithecus bieti
CCGGGCGCGGTGGCTCAAGCCTGTAATCCCAGCACTTTGGGAGGCCGAGACGGGCGGATCACGAGGTCAGGAGATCGAGACCATCCTGGCTAACACAGTGAAACCCCGTCTCTACTAAAATACAAAAACTAGCCGGGCGACGTGGCAGGCGCCTGTAGTCCCAGCTACTCGGGAGGCTGAGGCAGGAGAATGGCGTGAACCCGGGAGGCGGAGCTGCAAGTGAGCTGAGATCCGGCCATGCACTCCAGCCTGCGTGAAAGAGCGGAGACTCCGTCTCAAAAAAAAAAAAAAAAAAAAAGATAAAAATCAGCCGAACGTGGTGGCGCATGCCTGTAATCCGAGCTACTCAGGAGGCTGAGGCAGGAGAAGCGCTTGAGCCCAGGAGGCAGAGGTTGCAGTGAGCCGGGACTGGACCACTGCACTTCAGGCTGGTTGACAGATCGAGACTCCATCTCAAAAGAAAACAGAACAAACCAAAAAAACTCCCCAAAACAAGTGAATGGTTAAGTTCTAAATCAGCCAAGGAAGGGAAAAGGAGGAGAACAAAAATGAATGCCAAACCAGAGAAATTTAGTGAGCAAAATAACAAAGCTAGAATGCCAGCCAGGCCAGCAGTCGAGAGCAGAGTCGGTGCCTGAGCTGGTGCTCGAGCTGCCGCTCAGCCGCTCTGTGGCAACACCCAGGTCCCCAGGTTGGGGCAGCCCATCGCTGAAGCACTTCCCAGACGTGCTGTGACTTCAAGATGCTTATGTTCTGAGAAAAATGACATTGGTAACAGTTGGGAACTGCAGAGGAAAGGTCTTGGGGGCTGTAAATAATACTATCCTTTTGTATTTGGGGCAAGCAATGAAGACAGCTGAAGTTATGAACCTGGCATTAGAAAATACTTTGAAGTGTGAATAGAGGTTAGTCAATGCAGTCAATAATAGCCCATCGAAGTCGGGATGACTGATTCACTTAGTTGTTACATTTCTATTTAGGAAATGACGTAAAGTGAAAGTCATAACAATAAATTGAAGCACGCAGAGAGCTCTCTGTTACCTGCCACGGGAGGTCCTGTAGATCCAGTGCACGCTTCTCGGAGGTCAGCACCCCGCAGGCACACTGGTCTGCATTTGCAGCAGCAACATGAGAATAAAAATCAGCGCCTTCCCAGTGAATATCAGACTCTGTCTATGGTGTTAACCATTGCATAATTCCGGCTGTGGTACTAACCATTATAATCGTATCCTTAATGCTGATGAATGTGCAATAATTCACACAGACACGCAGACTGGAGTTAAACCACCCCCCACAGCGCTCATGGTTTAGCTCAGAGTGGTCTGAGCAAGCACAAGTGACAGAAACTGCACTTTCTAGCATTGCCATTGCTCCAGCATGGAGATGCGGACCACCTTCTGAGTCGTGGCAACTCCTTATCACAAATCTGTGGGCTTCACCCAGTACTACAGAAGAAGGGAGGAGGATGTGGACAGGGTCACTGGCACTGGAAGCTGGAGGCTGCTGTGGTCTGAGCACTCACCGTGGGGAACGCACTGTTTGCGGTCCTCACCAAGCCTGTAGCCTTGAGCACAGCTGCACGTGTAGGATTCCTGTCCCGGGAGGCAGAAGTGTTGACACCCATCAGTCCGCTCCAGGTGACATTCATTTTTAGCTGAAAAGGAAAAAAAAAAAGAGAGAGACCAGAAATGCTGCCTTGGAAACAGGCATTTGATCACAGCCTTGCACACAGAGTTCTGGTGTTTTGGTCCATGTGTCCTCATTCTCTTCAGACCGTTGCCCTTTGTGTCAGTGTTTGCCACACTTCCATATTTCAGGAATGTGCATATTAAACAAAGACTCCATGAGTGAGGCCGGGCGCAGTGGCTCACATCTGTAATCCCAGCGCTTTGGGAGGCCAAGGTGGGTGGATCGCGAGGTCAGGAGATGGAGACCATCCTGGCTAACACGGTGAAATCCTGTCTCTACTAAAAATACAAAAATGAGCCTGTCGTGGTGGCAGGTGCCTGTCGTCCCAGCTACTCGGGGGGCTGAGGCAGGAGAATGGCGTGAACCTGGGAGGCGGAGCTTGCAGTGAGCTGAGATCATGCCGCTACACTCCAGCCTGGGAGACAGAGCAAGACTCTGTCAAAAAAATAAATAAAATTTTTAAAAAAGACTCCATGAGTGACGGCACTTCCATTTGTCCTTAGAAAATGTGGCCCTGGATGTATTTCCACGTGGACTATAACCCACGCGCCTGTTTTCCCTGCTGGCTTGCATTGGCTGTTCCCTTTAATGTGCTGCTTTGAGGAGGGGTCGTGGGATGGGAGGGGTTAGTGAGACATCAGTGCTGGCCGAGCAGCTGGGATGGGGGCTTTCCACCCAGACGGAGGAGATTAAGAAAGGGGCAGGTGGGTGAAGGTCAAAGCCCCCTTTGGTGCGTGGTAAATTTGGGATGTCTGTGAAGGCACTAGCTGAGGCATCAAGGAGGCAGATGGAGCAGAAATCCAGATTTCAGAGGAGAAGGCTGGGCTGGAAGGAAGGTTTTTCCCCAGAGAAACGGGCTCCCAGTTGACCAGTGGTGCTGAGGACGGAGCACACTTGTTGCTGTAGTTGGCGATTGTGGACACTGACATTTGGCGGGTATTTAAGGCTATTTGTTTATGTGCTTTTCGTCTTCCTGGTCTGCAGTCTCCCACTGGGGTAGGTCCAGCCCTGAGGGTGCCTGTGTGTGACCCCCAGCCTGTGAGCAGATTGTGAATGGTGGAGGCGGGGTGGGGAGGAGAGGGGGCCCATGCCATGAAAAGTATGGGGGACATGTCTGGAAGGGGCAGCTCAGAATTCTGCCAGCCCCGCCGGGTGTCGTTTCCGGAGGAGAATCTGGTTGGGATGAGAGGAATCCACTGGGGTGAGCCAAATTGTGGTTCACACAGGCACCTTCGTGTCTACACCCCAGGAGGGGCCCATTGGGACCCTGCCCGAGGATGTGAGGCCCACCTGCCCAGGGAGGCCCTGGGGGAAGGGGACGGCCGGGGCCTCACCCAGCTCGCAGTTGCTGCCCTCATAGCCGGGGGAGCAGGTGCAGGTGTAGCCCCAGATGCTGTCCTGACAAGATCCGTTGTGGAGGCAGGGCTGGGAGATGCACGGGGAGCCACCTGCAGGAGGAGGGTGGGGGTTGGGGTGGTGGTGACAGGAACAGGGACCTGAGCAGGAGGAGGATGGGGGTGGTGACAGGAACGAGGACCTGAGCAGGAGGAGGATGGAGTGGGGGGTGGCAGCAGGGACAGGGACCTGAGCACCTGAGCAGGAGGAGGGTGGAGTGGCAGGAATGGGGACCTAAGCAGGAGGAGGACAGAGTGGAGCAGGGATGGGGACCTGAGCAGGAGGAGGATGGGGGAGGCGGCAGGGATGGGGACCTGAGCAGGAGGAGGATAGGGGGAGGTGGCAGAGATGGGGACCTGAGCAGGAGGAGGCTGGGGGGCAGGGGGTGGCAGGAACGGGGACTGAGCCCACTCGTGCTGCTCCCCATGCTGTCGCCTGGCCCCCAGGATACTCCTGCTCAGAACATAGGGCTGGCTGCTGGTGCCTCCTGCTCTGCTGGGCACCCTTTCTTCCTCTGCATGTGGCCTGCTCTGTCCCGCCCGGTCAGCCCTTCTCTGGCCTCCCGGGCCTCTCCCGCTTCCTTCTGTGCCAAGTTGTCCCCATGCTTGTCTGGTGGTGGCTGCAGCTCTTTGCTGACTCATTCCCAGGCCTCCCCCAGCCCTGTGGGTCTCCGTCTGCGTCACTTCTGTCCCATGCTCTTCTGCAGTTGCCCACCTAGAACTCCTCCCTTGGGAGGAGTCCCGCAACCAAAGTCTCCATGGGGGCCATCACTTTCCAAAATTTGAGACGGGTTCTGACCCTGCTGCAGCATGAGGCTCCCCAGGAGCCAGGAGCCCAGGAGCCCAGTGCCCGGAACCAGGAGCCAGGAGCCCTGAGCCAGGGAGTCGGAGCCCTGGACCCAGTAGCCCTGGAGCCAGGAGCCCAGGAGCCAGGGGTGAGCCCTGGAGCCCAGGAGACCAGGAGCCAGACTCAGGAGCGCTCAGGGAGCCCAAGAGCCCAGAGCCAGGATCCCAGGAACCAGGAGCCCAGGAGCCCAGGTACCAAGGTACCCGGTGCCCAGGAGCCAGGGCCAGTAACCCTGGAGCCCGGAGCCCAGGAACCAGGAGCCCAGAGCCAGGCAGCTGGAGGAGCCCAGGGCCAGGAGCCCAGGAGCCAGGCAGCTGGAGGAGCACAGGAGCCGGACCCAGGAGCCAGTGGATGGAGGAGCTGCTCTCGGGGGGCCTCCTGGCCTATGGCCTGTGTCCCAGCGTGCCCAGAAACTACCCAGACGCTGGGCAAGACAAACTGGCCGCTGCCTGTGGCCCTGGGGGAAGAGCCCGGGGGCTTCCTGACCTGGTCCTTGGGTAGAGTCCGAGCTGCGCCCTTCCCTGGAGAGACATCATGGGTTCTGGAGCCAAAGGCTTGGCATCCGCTGACCTAGGGTCATGAAGCGTCCTAAGCCCACCCCTCACCTCATCCCGAGGAATTAATACTTCTGAGGAGGTGGAGGAAACCGCTTACCCTTATATCGTCTCCAGAATTCATCCTTTAGAATTAAAACATAAAAATGTTACAAATGGGACATTTGTTTTTCTATATTCTTTCCTGTAGATGAACTTGCAGGTAAGAAAATGTTGATTTTATTCACCTAACAGGACAGTAGTGTTTGAAACAGTGTACAGTTGTCCTGTTCTACAGCCTAATTGTTTATGTTAAATGTGTAGTAACTAGATGTATCTGTAAGACAAATGACTCAACATGTGCTTACCACCACGTATTTGAGGAAAGCCGGAGTCTGTGACGTGGCACAAACCCGCCACACGCAGCCCCTAATGTGGCCCTTCCCTCCTAGGGCCAATCTCCACGCCACCCTCCACAAAAGCATGTGATATAGAAGTCACATCACCTTTTCACTTTTTATAAACCGAGTTGAATTTTAAAGCTATGTACCTGTGTAGGGAGTGGGGATGCTTAGTTTGGAGTAGGAGTATCTAAAATTAGGAGAATTATTCAGACTTGAAGCCTAGAAAGAAAATGTATAAAAAATGGCATATCCCAAGATCATATTTGGACTTCTAACAACTTGAATAATGTCATAAGTAGTAAATGAAAACAATTTTCTGTACCAGGAAGTTTGAAAAATGAAATTTAGGGCAAAATACTTTGAAAATTTTACACTTTTCACATGCCTTTAGGATTTCTCTGAGTTGTATTAAAATCGTCTATTTCAGAAGAGTTATAGATAGGTATTTAAGAAACTAGAATTTTAAAAACATTAAAAATTATACTAGAGAAACAGGTCAACATTTAATTTAGAATCAATTTTAGACTGGGCGCGGTGGCTCGCGCCTGTAATCCCAGCACTTTGGGAGGCCGAGGTGGGTGGATCATGAGGTCAGGAGATGGAGACCATCCTGGCCAACATGGTGAAACCCCGTCTCTACTAAAAATACAAAAAAAAATTAGCCAGGCGTGGTGTCAGGCACCTGTAGTCCCAGCTACTCGGGAGGCTGAGGCAGGAGAATCACTTGAACACGGGAGGCGGAGCTTGCAGTGAGCCAAGATCACACCACTGCACTCCAGCCTGGGCCACAGAGTGAGACTCTGTCTCAAAAAAATACAAAAAATAAATAAATAAAATAGCAAATTCTTACTTGTGTTATTTAGAGCATACACACAGTCACATGTGAAGCAAATCATTTATGTAATCCCAAGCATGGATTATGATTTTCTTACTATGTGGCATCCCAGAGAGGACGTTTCTGTTTTCAAGTTTTTTTTAAGGTCTCCATTAAAAGCATGAAATTCTCTGAAAGTCACCGCAAGCTGGGCGGCGTGTGTGTGGGACTGTCTGATCAGTATGTGGGCCTTGTCTGACCTGAGGAAAGTCCAGTGGGGTCTGAGCTGACTTCCGGCCGCACTCACCTGCTGTAGGGAAGGGTGGATCAGTGGGTGGATTAAGTCACTTTCCTAAATTGTTTCCTCATCTGTAGAACTGGGATTGTGTCAACCTCATCGGTAAGTAAATAGGCTAATTAATTAAGCTGAATCTCTGAGAAGTGGTGCTTCCCTGGGTCAGCAGAAGTCTAAATAACGAGGCAGCCTGTGGTTCGTGGTGGGGGGGTACGTACAGTGACTACTTCATTTTCAAACACTTCTCTTGCTTCTTCATAGGCACAGATTTCTTCATAACATTCTTTTTCCAAGTTTCCCTCGAAGAGTTCTTCCAGGAGATAGGAGCCCGCACGCTTCCACCTCACCAGAACATCGTTTGCTTTGGAGGCCGGGAGAAGTACTACAGACAAGACAAGAAGACAGGTGACTGGGAGCACCCAGGGCCCTGCTTTCCAGAACTGCCTGGCTTCCGCCCCAGCCAGCCGCCAGCCCCTGCCCCCTCGGTCTCCACAGCCTCTCAGCCTGCGAGGGCCTCAGGACCACCCCGCCACCCCCTCCCCCGAGGTAGGCAAGCACTTCATCCTCTGGGCGAATGGACCAGCCCCGGGATCCGTGCAGATACACTAAGGGTCTGCAGAGAGGCCACGGGCCTCAGTCGGGAAAGTGAAGGAGGGAGGGCTCCAACTGGGTTTTGGGTCCCAGTGCGAAGGAAGGCCGAGCTGGGGTCAAAGGTCACTGTGCTGAGAACTGGGGACCAAGAGCCATCAGGTCCTGGGCTGCCTCTGTGCACAGGATTTAACATCTCGATAAAACACAAAGAGAAGAAACTTATACATTGCAGCAGGCTCTGCGATTTCCAGGAGGAGAAGGCAAACCAGTCAGCCCGCGGCAGTCGTTTCGAGAGGCTCTTCCCGCCCAAGGGCCCCAAAGCACGTTCTCTCCCTCTCCCGGAGGGTCAAAGCCCAGGCCCTTCACATCCTCCCTCCCTTTCTCTCAGTGCTGAGGGTTACAGCAGGGACGGCTCAGCTAAGTCCGGCCACGGTAAGTGCTGGGCAGGGCGGTGGGGGTGGGGGTGTCAGCCTCTCAGGTGGGAGACCATGGGGCCAGCGGGAGACCATGGGGCCAGCAGCGACGCTGGGTGTTTGACTTGCAGCTTTCCTGGACGCCTGTGCAGGCAGAGTCAGGATGGAGTCCGCGTCTGTTCCTCCAGCAAAGCGGCTGGTGGTAGAAGGGTGGCAGGCGGGCAGGGTGGCTGCTCCCTGGCTGTGTCTCCTGACTCAAGACTGAGCACTCCTGGCCAGCCTGGCCAAGGCACTCTCTGCCCACATTGCAGTCGGGGCTCGGCCTGCCCCACCCCCTCCCCCCTGTCCAATGCCCAGCCCAGGCCTGGGACCCCCCCTC
>NW_016823752.1:833366-857757 GCF_001698545.2 Rhinopithecus bieti
CCCCTCCCCGCTCCCCAGCCTTTCCCCACCGAATCTCCTGCACACACGCTTCTTTCCATTTGGGCATCTCTTGGGAGGACCCCAAGTGACACCATCATGTCCCAAATACTTGTCACCAAATGATAAAGACCTAAACGGCTTTTTCAGGGGAATTAAGACAAGTCTGGGCACTCAGGGCTCCTCCGGCTCCTGGGAAAAGTGTCATCTACAAATCCACCGTGGACTGAATCAAGGACACAGCACAGGCACAACAGACAGGTAAGCCAGACGCCTACCTGAGGGCTCCGCACGCTGGAGGGCGAGGACCAGGACCAGGCCCTGGAGCAGCGGGATGCAGCCTGCCATTCCCACCCGCAGCACTGGGACAGGGCTGCAAACACAGCCAAAGTCCAGGCTGGGGGAGGTGCTGGCAGCAGGAGCCTCGGGGCATGACCTGCGCAGCTGTGTGCTTCCCTCCTGATGTTTTCTGTTTGAGGCCAGGCAGAGAAATGAACAGTGAAGGCTCAGAGGGCCCTGGGAGATATTTAGGGAGACAGAGAATGGAGGGTAAAGGCAGCAGGTGCAAGGTGGAAGGTGACACCCATGCCGTGTGTAGTGAGTTGGAGGTGAGACAGGCACAGCCCCAGCCTGGGGACACAGCCAGGGGACACAGCCTGGGTGGGACAGACAAAGTCACAATGCAGCTTATATTCTAAGTGTATGTGGAATACACAGGAAGGAATGAGGGAAAGAAAAAGGAGGGAGTGAGGGAGAGAAGGATGGAGGATGGAAGGAAGGAAGGGGAGAAAAGGAAGGGAGGGAGGGAGGAGGGAGAAAGGGGGGAAGGGCCAAACGGTGTCTGTCACTACAGCTCAGCACCATTGTATCAGAGGCAGCACAGGCAATCTTGAATGAACACTTGGTTTTGTGCCAATAAAGCTTTATTTATAAGAGCTATTAAGGGGCCAGATTTGGCCCTAGGGTTGTAGTTTGCTGCTTTCAGATGTAGGCCCTTTGTATTAGTCCCTTCTCACACTGTTATGAAGAAATACCCAAGACCGGGTAATTTAAGAAAAGAGGTTTAGTTGACTCCCAGTTCCACATGGCTGGGGAGGCCTCAGGAAACTTACAATTACAGCAGAAGGCACCTCTTCACAGGGTGGCAGCAGAGAGAACGAGTGCAAGCAGCAGAAATGCCAGATGCTTATAAAACCATCGAATCTCATGAGACTCACTCACTGTCCCAAGAACAGCATGGCAGAAACCACCCCCATGGTCCAATCACCTCCCACCGGGTCCCTCCCTCGACATGTGGGGATGATGGGAATTACAATTCAAGACAAGATTTGGGTGGGGACACAGCCAAACCGTATCAGCACTTGAAGCCTGAGGTAAGAACCTGGTGTTTCATTTCTACTGTGTTGGGAAGATATTGGAGGGAACAGGAATTGACATGGAAAGATTTGTGCTCTGAAGGGATCCCTGTGGCTGCTGTGTGAACAGAACATTCCAGAGAAGTCAAAAGGGAGGCTGCTGGCTAGTCTAGGACGGGGCGAGGGTGCAGCCATGCAGCGGGAAGCATGTTTGCAGTCTGGATGCTTCATGAAGGGGAAGCGGATGGGATTCGTGATGAATTGGGTCGGGCAGCATGGCTTCAAGGTTTGGGCTGAGCGATTGGGAGGATGGCAGTGCATGTGCTGAAATGGCCAAGCTCCAGGAGGGCAGAGGGAAGCAAGGTTTGGAGAATTTGAGGTGTCTGTGAGAAGTCCAGGTAGAGACAGGAGTGGGCATCAGAGAAGCTAGGACTCACCGTGGAGATTCAGGTGGTAACAGATGAAATGATGGCGTTGTCAGCATGTAGATTTTGTTCGATTGAATGATACTCAAAAGTGGCAAAGCTTAATGAAAGGATTCAAATACAATTTTGTTAAAGTGAGAACAGAAGAAAACTAAGAAGCTGACAGCCTTTGATTAAGAGGGCATGCCTGTGAATACACTGAAGTTGTGAAGTTTGCTTTAAAAAGCTGGGAAAAGGAAACAAAGTTTATCTTTAGTGAGTGAGCTAAAATAATTTGAAAGCCGGAAATTGACTGTATAGGATAGATCTTGGGTGGATTGCACCAGACTGGTAATCTACTTGGCCTTCTCTTAAGAAAAGGTGCCTTTTTTTGTGAAAATATATTCCCACATGGAGATTTACATACTTTAAAAATACTTCTGCGGATAATTTTTAATTTTTTTTTTGAGGTGGAGTCTCGCTCCGTCGCCCAGGCTGGAGTGCAGTGGCCAGATCTCAGCTCACTGCAAACTCCGCCTCCCGGGTTTATGCCATTCTCCTGCCTCAGCCTCCCGAGTAGCTGGGACTACAGGCGCCCGCCACCTCACCCGGCTAGTTTTTTGTATTTTTTAGTAGAGACGGGGTTTCACCGTGTTGGCCAGGATGGTCTCGATCTCCTGACCTCGTGATCCGCTCGTCTCGGCCTCCCAAAGTGCTGGGATTACAGGCGTGAGCCACCGTGCCCAGCCTTCTGTGGATAATTTGAAAACCATCAGTAGCTGCTTAAAAATGGAAAAGCAGACAGGGACATACACGTTTGATCAGTAAGTATTAATTAAGCACATCCTACATGCCTGGCGTGGGTATCTGAGCTACAGGCTCTTCCTGCATGGGCCATGTTAGTCCATTGGGGCTGCGATAACAAAACCCCTTGGAGTGGGTAATTTACAATAAACAGAAACGTAGTTGCCACAGTTCCGGAGGAGGGAAGTCCAAGATCAAGGCACCAGTAGACTCAGTGTCTGGTGGCAGCCCATGGTTCATAGACGTGTCCTTGGATGGTGGAAAGGAGGAATGTGGGTGCTCCCTGGAGCCCATGGTTCATAGACGTGTCCTCGGATGGTGGAAGGGAGGAATGTGGGTGCTCCCTGGAGCCCATGGTTCATAGACGTGTCCTCGGATGGTGGAAGGGAGGAATGTGGGTGCTCCCTGGAGCCTCTTTTGGGAGGGCAGTTGTCCATCCATGAAGGCAGAGCGCCCCCAAGAGGCCCCACCTCCTAGTACTATTGCACAGGGGTTAGGTTTCAACATGAGTTTTGGGGGATGATATGGTTAGGCTCTGTGTCGCCAACCAAATCTCACCTCGAATTGTAATAATCCCCGCAGGTCAAGGGCAGGCCCAGGTGGAGGTAATTGAATCATGGCGGTGGTTTCCTCCGTGCTGTTCTCGTGACAGTGAGTGCATTCGCACGAGAGCTGATGGTTTTATAAGGGGCTTCCCCCTGCGATTGACACTCAGTCTCTCTCCTGCCACCCTGTGAAGAGATGCCTTGTGCCGTGATTGTGTTTCCTGAGGCCTCCCCAGCCACGTGGAACTGAGTTGATTAAACTGCTTTTCTTTATAAATTACCCAGTCTCAAGTATTTCTTCCTAGTGGCATGAGGAGACTCAGACAGGAAGGCACCAACATCGAGGCCACAGCTGTGACTGGCCATGTTGTGTGTGGACTGACTGTGTTGTGTGTGGTGATTTAACTTTCTCATCTGTCTTCTCAAAGGTATCACCTTTGGACCCAAAATTCTCCAATAATACATTGTCCAAACATGAAGATTCACCTGGTTCTACTCATCTTCGTCATCTCTCATATGAATCATCTTTCCTCTCTCACCCTCTTCTGTTCTGAAAAACAAACCACCCACCATTGGGAGACTTTTTCCACTGACTGGTTTACTTTCCTTCTGTACACCTGAGGAGAATCTTCCTTCCTTTGGGGTCTTTGTTGTGTCCTTCAGATGTTGGGGTGTCCTCTGTGGGGGTCCCCAGCTTAAATCAACTGACCCCACAACTTCGTATGGAACCTGAAATGAGCAGCCTATGGAGAACCTGGTCATTGAATATTTAGATCTTGCCACAGTCCCTATTTAATCACCTGTTCAATCAACTCCAGGACCTATGTTTTACGTTTCAACATCTCTGAATTGGCCTGTTCCCTACAACAGCTGTGTTCTAATGTCAGCCTGGACGAGGCCCAGTTCTTCCTGAAAGGGTTTGTGCTTTATGTTGCCCCCTGGGGGCACTGCCACTTTGGAATCCCTTTAAATACATTTTTTTTGTGTGTGTGAGTTGTGGGAGGCCGTGTGAATAGTGCAGATTTCTTGCAGAGCTGGGTGGGTTTCTGGCTGGCCTGTGGTTTAGGTTATCTGAGCTTCCCCCTCTTGCCTCCAGGCTGAGCTGCCCACAGCTAATTTGGGTATATGCTCTTTCTCTGAGGTTCATCAATAATGGTGCGTCTTAGATTCGCAGAGTACAGTGTGGTCTAGTCCACTTTGTGGTGCTGTAACAGAATATCTGAGACTGGGTAATTTACAAAGAACAGAAATTTATTTCTTATAGTTCTGGAGGCTGGGACATCCAAGGCCGTCTGGCGAGGGCCTTCTTGCTGTGTCATCCTGTGGTGGAAGGTGGAAGGTGGGGGGGGGGGGGGGGGCACAGACACATCCATCAGAGCCCTCGTGAATTAACTGAGGCCACCACTGTAAGGGTGGGTTCATTATTCTGGAATAAAATGATGAGTTTGGCCCCTTCCTCTCTTCTCTCTCTCTCTCCCTCTCTCTCCCCCTTCCACCTTCCACCTTCCACCATGGCGGGAGGGAGCACTGCCTGGCTCAGGTCTTCCATCCTGACAGGATGCTGCAAGGGCAGGAGTCCTGGCCCCGTGACCTGCCCTGTTTCTGGTCTTTGCTGATGCTGATGTGTTTTAAGAGTCTATGCTTTCCGCCATTTGGACTTGCCTGACTCAGGATCCGGCTTGGCTTAGTCCGTGTGTTGGCAGCCCCCTGCCCTCGGCTCAGCGGGAGGCCGTGTCCCTGGGTTTTGCCATGCTAAAGCCGTGCTTCCCTGGTATAGTTAACAGACCAGTTCTGGGGTGACCCTCTGAGTCTTGAGGGTGTGCAGTTTCTCAGTGCCCTTCCACCAAGGTGGGGTTTCATGGGGGACGCCTGCCCACATCAGTGGTTACCCCGTGGCTGTGGAGTGGGGTGCTTCTAAACGGGAGCTTAACCCCTAGCCCTGCTGAGATGGCTCCATCACAATGATGGGGGGGCCGAGGTCCGCCATCCGCCAGCTGTCCTGGCTGAAGCTCTCATTCCTGCTTCCTCTCCCTCACAGCCTGGGCTGCATGTTCCCGGACAGCAGGCCCATCTCCCCATCCCAGTCCAGCTCTGCCCCACACAGGTTGGTCTCCCAGCACCCACGAGGGCCTCCCTGCCCCACCAGGCCCCCGACACCTGCTCTCACCTGTGTCCTCCAGAGGTGGCCCCCAAAGCTCCCCTTCCTGCCCGGGGCAGCGGAGGAGTCACTGGAGGAGGCGATGGGGCAGCGGAGGAGTCACTGGGGAGGCAATGGGGCTCTCCGCAGGTTCTCTCTCCCCCACTCTTGGGGGGAATCACTTCCCCCGTCTTTGCTCCCCGCCATGAGCGCCTGCTGCTTGTGGTCCTCAGGCTCTCACCTCACACAAGCAGCCGCTTCCGTTATTTCCCGAAACAGAGCTGGGCTTCCCTCAGGGAGTTCTGGGGGGTCTCAGGTCACAGAGTCTCCCCAGGCCCAGGCCCGGCCCATTCTGAGTTAACATGGAGATGACATGGGTTTAACCCACTTGTCTTTACTTATGAAGAAGGAGATGTTCAGGCAGAGAGAAAATCCCCGCCAGGGCAGCACAGGAGCCCACGGAGCTGAGACATTAACACCGAGCACGCCTCCAGGACTGGGGCCTCTCCTCCCGCCGCCTCCCTCCCGAGGCCTCCTCTCACACCTCCCTGGATGAGACCCTATTTCTGGATGGGGCTTCGGCAGATGCTGAGCTGCGACCCCCCAGGCCCTTCTCTCTGCAGCCTCCGGTTTCCTTTCCGTCCTGAGATGGGCACGGGCACCAGGCACCCAGTGTGGCAGGAACCAGGGGTGCAGACAGGGACGGCAATGGTGGGCTTCACTTGTACATTTTTCCCCAGAGTTCTCTCTGGACCCCACTCAACCTTTGATTTCCAGAAATGGGAATCCAAGTCCAGGGTTTACCTCTGGGGCCCTGGGGACCACATTGCTGCCTCGGAAATGCAGCCCAACTGCGTGCTAGTTCCGAGGCAGAAGTCTCTCCTCCAGCAGGGGCTGGCGAGGAGCCCGACAGCTGGCTCCACGGAGAAGGCCTCAGCGTGGGCAGGCCAGGAACGCCCTCCTGCCCACCCCGGGAGACAGGCCCTCCTCGGACCGCTTCTGGGAGGTCGAACACCTGTCCACTTTGATCTTCCCTAACTTCGCAACATCTGTTTACGAACGGTTTTGCCCAGCTCATGACTTTTTGGGGGAGTTTTTGTACTAGAACTGTTGAACTTTGCTTAGGGACATTACACAAGACGCAAACTGCAGGGGCTGTTTGGGAGACACACGGCAGGCCTTGTCTGGAATCTTTGCTGTTTACTCAAGGTTCACTTGGTTTTCATGGCCATTTAACTTGAGGCCTAGGGACAGCGCTGGATGGAGCGGGAAAAGGACTCAACATCTGGACCCGAGGAGAGAAGGAGGAGCCCCCTGCAGCCCCTCCTGCCACACCAGCCCCACTCAGCACCTGAGGTGCTCCAGAAGCTTCCAGAAGCTCCTGGCCAGCTTCACTCCAGAGACTGATTTCAGGGGCCAGGCTGTGGCCTGGATGCAGGCATGCTAAAGCCCCCAGGGGTTCTAGGGGTGGCCAGGGTGGGGCCCACTGTGCGAGGTCAGGTCACCGCCTGGTGAGCAGGTCACCCACCCGGGGGATGTTCGCGCGCCCCCACCGTGCAAGCCCAAGCTGGGGTGGGGCCTGGCACCGTGGGGTTGAAGAGCACCCGGTGGTTTAGGTCAATGTAAAACGTCCGCCCCAACAAGAGGCTTTCTGGACGTTTCCCTACCGGGGAGTCTGCGAGTCATAGGCAGTCCCCGGGGAGGTGTCAGTTCCCCAGGGGAACAAGAGAGACCAGGCCAGGTGGGAGGTCTTGGGGAGGACATGCCAGCGTGTGGGCCCCTCCTGACCCCACGGGGCCTGCACAGGCTCCCACCTGCCTCTGGGCGTGACCCAGACATGGGAAGCTGTCCGGGGAAAGGAATGCCCGTGGTAGTCACGGCACAGTATCATCCCTGGAGCCTCCATCCTGCCCATCTAGAACTGACTAGAACATTCCCTGGAGGAATCCCCAGCCTAGCTGGGAAGGGCGGGAGCTGGTGTTCCAGACATACTTCACCTTCCCACCCCGACAGGGCGGGAGAAGCCAGGGCAAGGCGGCCATCGAGAGACAAACCAGGCCTTGTGTGGGATCTCACTTTAATGGAGAGGACGTGCTGACCTCTGGGGCACGGCTCTCAGCCTTGGGCAAGCCCCTGGTTTTCATGGACCTGTCGATCCACTTGAGGAAGGCGGTGACCTTGGTGTAGATCCCGTACTTCCCCTTCCGGGCACAGCCTTCTCCCCAGCTGACGATGCCTGTCACGAAGTAGGTGTCCTTGAAGCGGGTGACGTGGGGGCCCCCGCTGTCCCCCTGGCAGGCGTCCTCCTGCTTGGCGTGGTAGCCGGCACAGAACATGTTCTGGGTGATGATGAAGCTGCTGGAGAGCTTGCAGCTGTTGCGGTCCACATAGGGCACCTCCAGCATCTTGAGCCTGGTGGACTGCCGGCCCTTCTCGTGGGTGCGCCCGAAGCCACTCACGATCCCCGTCTTCTGTGTCATCAGCGTGGACTCGGCCCAGTCGCGCTCAGGGAGGCAGGCGGGCGCCACGTTCATGCGGAAGGTGATGGGGCTCTTGAGCCGGAGCACGGCGATGTCGAAGTCGTAGGTCTCCTTTGTGAAACGGTTGTGCTTGATGATCACCTCCACCTCGTGCACTGCCTCGCCGCCCTCCTCCTGCTCCATGTCCCGGTCCCCTGGGACAGACGGGTGGGACTGTGCTCAGCTCAGCCGGGGACATGCTTTTGCACATCCGTTGCTTTTTAAGGATTTTTTTTTTTAAATTAAAAGTGACACGTGGTCACTTTTGAAACTTTGGAAAATAGAGGGGACTGCAAAGCAGCAAATAAAAATGACCGTCAGCCTTGCTACCCAGGGAACCACTGGTCATGTCTCACACGTTTGGTTCTCTGGACGGCCGCCACTCCTGTGTCCTTGGGCGGGTGCATCCTCCGTGCCAGTCGTGGGCACCAATGAGGTGTACCAGGGCCAAAGACTTGGCATCCCAGACTCAGGCTGTGCAGTGTGGCTGCCGGCCGAGAATGTAAAATAGTTGTGCCATGAGCGTAAAATAGAGACTTAGCATGAAAGAAAATGTGCAGAATGTGTTATGACGCCTTTAACATGATTACACGTGGAAAAAATATTTTCAATATGTTAAGATAGATTGTGAAAATCTGTATGTATGTGTGTATATATACACATATATATAATATACATATATAAACATACATGTATGTATTTTTTTTTGAGATAGTTTTGCTCTGTCACCCGGACTGGAGTGCAGTAGCACAATCTCAGCTCAGTGCAACCTCCGCCTCCCGGGTTCATGGTTCTTCTGCCTCAGCTTCCTGAGTAGCTGGGATTACAGGCCCACGCCACCACGCCTGGCTAATTTTTGTATTTTTTAGTAGAGATGGGGTTTCGCCATGCTGGCCAGGCTGATCTCGAACTCCTGACTTCAGGTGATCCACCCGCCTCACCCTCCCAAAGTGCTGGGATTACAGGTGTGAGCCACCGCGCCCAGCCTGTTTTTTATATTTAAAAATGTATAATAGAACATTTAGTGTTAGAAAAATACCAGTCGACATATATTGCTTTGCATTTGTAGCTTGTGTTGGGTTTGCACTGAGCAGCTCTAGGGTCTAGTGGACAAAGACAGATGCTAATGAAACAATGTCACAAATAAAAATAGAAGAGACGGAGGTGCTTGGTGCTCGGAGTGTGTTCAAGAGTGAGGGAGGTCTGGAGGGCTCCCAATAAAAAGCACTGAGACGTAAAACATTAGCTGGACACAGAGACCCAGAGACCCAGGACCCAGAGACTCGGAGACCCGAGACCTAGACACCCAGTGGGAGAAGGCCTGGGCTGCTTCCCCTCCCCCCCCCACCCCCTCCCTGTCCTCCTCCCCACGCTTCCCCTTCCTCTGCTTCCTCATCTTCTTCCTCTGTGAAATGCCTCTAACCCCCACAAATAGGATTTCAGGATTTTAACCAGTGTTCCCAACAAATTCCATCAGCTCTAGTGGTCTCTGAAAAGCAGACAGTGACTGTCCCTCCCACCACGGCCCTGGGGGCTGTTGCTCACTTACCTACCCTCACCTTGAACCTCGTGGCTTGGTAGAGACAGTGGGCTGCAGTGAGGATGTAGAACTCGCTCAGAATGGTGCCACCACAGAACCCCTCGTTTTCCTCGTTGATGAGCAGGGCCTGTGACAGACGTGACAGGCTCAGTGTGGCTGACCAGGTGGATGGGGTTGCCTGACTGAGAAGCCAGCCCTTCAGGTGGCACTGCCCGGCCCTCCCCATACCAAGCTGTCCTCTCCGGTCTCCTGTTGTCCACCCAAAGACAGCTCCTTGTCTGTTTTCTCCGCCTGTGCCACACACTCACTGACACAGGGAGTCATCTCGTCTTTCTACCAAATCCATCACAGTGCTCTCCAAAGTCTCAAACACACAACACGTCTGTCCGCGCTTTGGAAGAGACGCTCCCTGTGGGAGTCTCTGTGGCAGGATTTCTACCCGGGACCAGGAGATGCCAGTCTGTGCAGAAACATCTGCCTCGACTGGTACGCCTGCCTGGTGTCCCGACGGTTCAGCAGTGTGAGCCTGTCCCCCCACGGTGCACAGACGCCTCCGTCCCAGTGACTTCCTGGGGGTCCCTGTGACAGCTCCTGTGAAGGGTCTCCTCCCTGCCAGGGCTTGGAACGTGGATGGTCCCAGGGGAGCGAGCACTGACAGGGCTGCCACAGCTGTCCCAGGGGAGCTGGACTTGCATATTTTGGTTTTCTTTTCTCCGGGGAGTTTCGCGTCCTGTGATAGTGGCTGGGCGCATGTGCAGACCAATGAAACTACTGACAATACCGAGTCTTAAAGGATTTCTTAAAACATTCATGGCTAGAAAAGGGGTCATGTTTTTGCCTCTTTTTTTGCATAATTTGTCAACTCATCATCCAGCTTACATGAGGGAAAGTCAGGCTTTCTAAGACATGAACACCAACCGTTCTTCCTAAAGATGCAGATGAGGCCACTTGCCAAGACTCGAACCAAGAAACAAGAATCTCAAACCTCAACAGACTGGACGAGGGCCCCTCCAGTGAGCCCTTGAGGGCGCCCCGCCCTAGTCCCCCAGCCCGGGACCCCCTCCAAAACCCCGCCTGGGGCTCCAAGTCCAGCTCCTCAGCCACACAGGAGGCTTTTCCTGCTCATCTTCAGTGGGGTCTCCTGCATTGAGGTTCTTGCCCCAACCACATAGTGCCTGGGATTGGGAGGATTTGGGTCTCAGCTCCCTAACTAGGTTTAGATTTCTGTGTGTCGGTCAGAGAGGGGTTTCATGGTTTCATATCCCACCTACGCAGCGCCTGGCTCAGTGCCGGACACGCAGAAAGCCCTCAACAAACACGCGTCACAGCGCCGCCTCAGTGCACCCTCCCTCTCTCGCTTGGCTCTTTACAATTAGTCAGAGGCTCACCAGCCACATGGCCTGGGGTGGAGGAAGGCCTGGGGGAGTTCATGGGTGGTGCGCTGGCAGCTCTGAGATTCTTGCTTGTAGGAGAGGACATTCTGGTTTTGGGCATTGAACATTCAAGTCCAAGTGAGGGTTGCCAGAGTAAATACAGGATGCCCAGCGACATGGTTTGGCTGTGTCCCCACCCAAATCTCGTCTCGAACTGTAGCTCCCATAGTTTCCATGTGTTGTGGGAGGGACCCAGTGGGAGGTAACTGAATTGTGGGGACAGGTTCCCGTGCTGTTCTGGTGGAAGTGAGTAAGGCTCACGAGAACTGATGGTTTTATAAGGGGAAACCCCTTTTGCTTGTTCTGTCATTCTCTGTCTTGCTGCTGCCATGTAAGACGTGCCTTGCGCCCCCTACCGTGATTGTGAGGCCTCCCAGGCACATGGAACTGTGACTTCATTCAACCTCTTTTTCTTTATAAATTACCCAGTCTCTGGTATGTCTTTATCAGCAGTGTGAAAACTGACTAATACACCCAGTTTGACTTGAATCAGAAAAACAGTAAGTAATTTTTAGCATATGTATGCTTCATGTAATACTTGGAACATACTTACACTAAAAGTATTTCTAGTTTATGTGGAATTGAAATTTAATTGAAAGTCTTGTGTTTTGTTTAATGTGGCAGCATTAGTCTAAATCAACAATCAAAGATTAGGACCTGGTATAGGGGCTCACGCCTGTAATCCTAGCACTTTGGGGGGCTGAGTCAGGAGAATGACATGAATCTGGGAGGTGGAGGTTGCAGTGAGCCAAGATGGCACCGCTGCACTGCAGTCTGGGCGAGAGTGAGACTCCATCTCAAAAAAAAAAAAAAAAATTAGCCGGGCGTGGTGATGGGTGCCTGTAATTCCAGCTACTTGGGAGGCTAAGGCATGAAAATCACTTGAACCCAGGAGGTGGAGGTTGCAGTGAGCCAAGATTGCGACACTGCACTCCAGCCTAGGCAACAGAGCAAGGTACTGTCTCTTAACAAAAAAACCTCCAAGAGTGATTTTCTTTTTTACCTTTCAAAATAAGTAAATGTGTTTTTATCTAAGGTACTATCTGCCTCCATAGGATTTAGGTGTTTGGGTAAAAAAAAATTCCAAAATTAGGCCGGGCGTGGTGGCTCAAGCCCGGCGGGTGCTCAAGCCGTAATCCCACACTTTGGAGAGGCCGAGATGGCGGATCAGAGGTCAGAGATCGAGACCATCCTGGCTAATATGGGTGAAACCCCGTCTCTACTAAAAAATACAAAAAGTCTAGCCGGGCGAAGGTGGCTGGCGCCTGTAGTCCCCAGCTGCTCGGAGGCTGAGGTAGGAGAATGGCGTAAACCCGGGAGGCGGAGCTTGCCCCAGTGAGCTGAGATCCGCACTGCACTCCACCCGGCCCGCATGACGAGACTCGTCTCAAAAAAAAAAAAAAAAAAAAAAAAAAAAAAAAAAATTTCCAAAATTAGACATGAAGCAAGGACACCGATTCTTCCTGCCTCCCATCAAACAGAAGAGCGGATGGAGACCTCATCCACCCCCGCGCCATCCTCTCGCCTGCTGACACCCTGCCGTGGGCTGTTCCCTGGCTTTAGGCCTTGCCCACCCCTGCGCCATCCTCTCGCCTGCTGACACCCCTGCCGTGGGCTGTTCCCTGGCTTTAGCCCTGTCTCCTGGTATAGGGGAGGTTTGAGGACACTTGAGCGCCTGGCTGCGCCTTCTCCCTCTTTTCTGTTTCACAGGACAGCATCATCCTGGGCACGCCACGGGTAGCCACGGAAATGCCCAGTGGGATGGGGGTGCGGCGGACGTTACCCGGGCCCAGCCTCTCCCTCAGCCCCAGCCACTTCCCTGTGGAGCTCACAGCCTCCTTGGCTGCCCGGAGGGAGGCAACAGGTAGGTAGACTTGGGTGGCAGAGACCCTCTGTCCTAGTGCGGAACGATGCCTTCCCGGATTGCTATTCCGAGTGTCAGGCTGGCCTCCCCGAGGTGCACAGCGGGACAGGTGGTCCGTCCAGCAGGCCCGAGGGGCCGTCCTACTGTTACCTGCCAGGGACACTCCCCGTTCTTGCATTCCCGGCCGCCCACGATCCTGATGAGGTTGTTGTCGCCCCTCTCGGGCTGCGTCTGGTTGAAGTCAAGCAGGTCAAAGGGGTTCTCGGTGGCATCCAGGTCGGCTGCGTCATCCGGCTTCCATATGATGCTGTCGGGGGCTTCCCCGCTGCTGTTGGTGGCCTGGGCCACTGACCTCTTCCTGCGTTCCAGGGTCTGTTTCCCACAGGGGTAGGGTCCTGAAAGAAAGCGGATGGCTGGGGCCTTCAGCACAGAGAGAGGCTCCCCACATCCTGCACGGCTCACCCTAGTGGAGAAGAGTCAGAGAGCTGGGAGGCAGAGCA
Source organism: Rhinopithecus bieti (assembly GCF_001698545.2). NCBI lineage: Eukaryota > Metazoa > Chordata > Mammalia > Primates > Cercopithecidae > Rhinopithecus > Rhinopithecus bieti. Next base: position 846,465 of record NW_016823752.1, read on the forward strand.
CGGGGGCACCCGGAGGGGCAGCGGGCCTGCGGGGCAAGCCCCACATCGGCAGGGTCGGGTCCATGGGTGAGCACAGCCGTCTGAGCGTTGGCCTCCCCTCACGTGACAGCCTGTGAACAGTGGACCCTAGGCAGCAGCCCGGGCAGCGAGGGGAGTGTGGGCATCTGCGATTTGCCTGGAAATGCAGCAAGAAGTCAAGAAAGCTTGACGGATGGACAGAGCCAAAGGGGCTGGGCAAATGGGATGAATGCACCTGGCCGGAGGACGCCGACGGGAGAACCCAGGTGCTGGGCCTGTGCGGCTCCCTGCGAAATTCTTTCCAGTGTGCTGTGTGTTGGAAAAATTTTCCTAATGAAACACTGAAGAAACAAAAGTTTTCAGGCAGAAGGAATAGCGCATGCAAACAACCAGAGGCACAGGAGAGTGTCTGGAAGAACACAGCTCCTGGAGAGGCCATGCTAGATGTTAGGAAGCTTCCTTTTGTATAAGCAATTCTCCTGCCTCAGCCTCCCGAGTAGCTAGGATTACAGGCATGTGCCACCACACCTGGCTAAGTTTTTGTGTTTTTTGTAGCGACAGTGTTTCACCATGTTGGCCAGGCTGATCTTGAACTCCTGACCTCAGGTGATCCACCCATCTTGGCCTCCCAAAGTGCTGAGATTACAGGCGTGACCCACCGGACCCAGCCTAAGCTTTTTGCTCTAGGAAGTAGTTTACATAATTTTATTTTCACACATCACATTTTTTTGATTTTTTTTTTTTTTAGATGGAATCTCGCTCTGTTGCCCAGACTGGAGTGCAGTGGCACAATCTTGGCTCACTGCAAGCTCCACCTCCCGGGTTCACTCCATTCTCCTGCCTCAGTCTCCTGAGCAGCTGGGACTATAGGTGCACACCACCACGCATGGCTAATTTTTTTTTTTTTTTTTTTTTTGTATTTTTAGTAGAGACAGGGTTTACGGTGTTAGCCGGGATGGTCTCGATCTCCTGACCCCGTGATCGTCCGCCTCGGCCTCCCAAAGTGCTGGAATTACAGGCGTGAGCCACCGCGCCCCGCCCACCCTTGGTTTTAAATGGATTTGTGATTATTTCTAGAATTAAAAAATATTCACATGTATGTCAAGAACTGACTTCAGTTAAAATATTTTTTAGCCAGCTTAAGTTTGAATGTCATTGCCAGTAGCAAGGTCAGCCACAGTGTCTTTCACTTGCTGGGACATTTCAGGCATGTAATTGAAGCAGTGCTTGAAGGATACATCTGGAACCCGGTCTTTTCTTCATCAGTCATCTTTGGAAGTAAATTGTTTTCAGTAAGAGGGATATGAAAGAAGGAGTGACAGGCCGGGCGCGGTGGCTCACGCCTGTAATCCCAGCACTTTGGGAGGCCGAGACGGGCGGATCATGAGGTCAGGAGATCGAGACCATCCTGGCTAATATGGTGAAACCCCGTCTCTACTAAAAAATACAAAAAACTAGCCGGGCAAGGTGGCGGGCGCCTGTAGTCCCAGCTGCTCGGGAGGCTGAGGCAGGAGAATGGCGTGAACCCAGGAGGCAGAGCTTGCAGTGAGCTGAGATCCGGCCACTGCACTTCAGCCTGGGCAACAGAGCGAGACTCCGTCTCAAGAAAAAAAAGAAGGAGTAACAGAACGCTCAGGAGTGACCTGTGTCTGGAGGGGACAGTCATGGCAGTGGGGGGCAGGACACAGTCTAGGGGCTGAGCCGCACCTGAAGCCGGAAGGTAAGCTGGGTCACCAGGCTCTTGAAAAGGCGGGCCTGGGACTCTGCACTTTGAATGTGCCCCTGGGTGAGGCTGACGCTGTGGGTCGAGCCGGCTATGAGTGGGAGTGGGGTCACTGTGCAAGGTGCAGCTGTGACGCCTAGGCCCCGCCTTCGGGGGCCCCACCTGTGCTGGCCGTGCGGAAGTGCCGGCAGCCAGGCAAGCCCAGCATAGGCGATGCCCACGGGGTGAGGACAGGGAGGCTCGTACCCCCCCCTGCCCAGTCCCTGTCCTGTCCTGTGCTCACTGCCCTCTGGCCGCTTATTGTCCACATTCATCAAGGAAAAGAAAAACTAAGTTCAATTAACACTGGTCCTGGTAAAAGGAGCTCAGAGCCTGAGCGTCCTCTGCCTCCCACCCCAGCCCCGCACCTTAGCTCCAGTTCCTCGGGCCAGCTCTGCCCTTCGCCCGCCGTGGTGCTTTGAGCCCTTGCACTGGATCCCCCACAGTCCTAACGCAGACTGAGGGCCTGTGGTGGGCCAGGCATCGTGCAGAGTGCTCCAGGGATCACCCAAGCAGTCAGGCAATAGTGTTGGTCCCATTTGTCAGATGGGGAAGCTGAGGTTAAACAGCACATCTGGCTTACAGAAATAATGGGTCTATTTCCAAACCTCATGGTCTTCATGTTTGAATCACCTGAGCCCAAAGCCCAGGGCTCAGTCCTGTCCTGTTGGTGCCGCTGTTACCTGCCAGGCCCACCCAGAACATGCCCACTGGCATGGGCTTTTCCTCCCTGGCCCGGCCCAGCGGCAGCTGGTGGCAGTGGCCCAACGTGCCTCCTACCTGTAGGAATGCAGGCCTTGCCGTTGTCAGCCAGGGTGTACCCCCTGGCGCAGGAGCACACCACTGAGTTCTGCTCCTCGTGGCAGAACTGGTCACAGTCTCCGTTGTCCAGGCTGCAGAGCTTCCGTGTGACTGCAAAGGAGAGGCACATTGACTCTGGGGACAGCTGGGGAAATGGAGGCTGGGCTGGCCCAAGGGTGACAACTACATCCACTTGCCTGTCAGCCACAAAGCAGCCACTGGGTTGAGCAAAGGGCCAGAGCCAGGCAACAGGCACACTTGCCTCGAAGGGCAACCTCGCAGGTCACGGGGAGTTCGTGGTGCCGTGCCTGGTGGAGCCTGGCTTCCTTGGCAGACACCAGGCTCCAGGGACCTGCCCCTCACACCTCCGGGCTTGCTGGCGCCCCCTGCCCCAGTAGCACTCACATTACGGTGACTCCACATCGCTCTGTGTGGGTTTTGTTGAAAAAGTAATCACAGTGCAAAGATCAACATGCGTGGAATTTTGGAAAACGTTCATAATAGCCCTGGGAGCCTGAGCACGGTTATGCCTCGTAAGTTACCAAATGGTGTTCCAGGGAGGCACTCTGGACTTATAATGAAATGATGCATAATTAATATTCCCATCAGGGAAAATTCAAAAGTAATCCAATCTAAGAACATGGTATAAAGATGATCAATTAAGTACTTTAAAAGAAACGCAAATCTTTTTCCTTAGGGAAAATTGATCTAATAGTAGCCTAACTTTTTATTTAAAAGTTAACCACCACATTAGGGAAAACACTTAGTGATTTTTCCGTGTAGAACTAATTAAATGTATCAAGTTTTTATAATTGGACAATCACAAATATTCACAAATATTGACACCTGCATCCACACACATAAATAAGAGGTGATATAGAATCACTGCACAGGGTCACCAGGAGCAGGAATAACAGGGCAATGCACTTGGCCCTACGGAAAACAGAGTCTGCTCTTGTTTACACATGAATGGATCACACGCTTCTTCAGTGTTCTACAGTCTCTCTTGGAGGAGCAGAGAAGTGACTGTGTCTCTCTCATCATACCCCAAACCGAGTCGTTTGGGGACATATTGGGGCTTTTCTGTTTCTATTGCTATAGTGGCACAGTGTAATAGAGCCCAGACACTGTAAATCAGAAATGACTTAAGATTGTTTCATGAGGCATTTTCACTTCTTCCCCTGTCCCACCTGCCACTCTTCAGGAGAGTATGATCTGAAGGTATACCGAGCAGAGGAACCTACACAATTCACAGTTTTTGCCTTCGAATCCTTCTAAACAGGTGCAAGTGTATTCCCCAAGGCCGTCTCTACATTCGCCCTCGTTCTGGCAAGGACTGGTCTCACACTGGTCGCCATCTGCAAAGAGAGGATTTCGAAACTGGAGTCTGCAAGCTGTTTCCGGCATCATGGAAACAGCTTTGCTGTGCTAACCTTGGCACTGCTGTTCAGATAACTGGAAAAGGCTTCCTGTTTCTCGGTAAACAACTCCTCCTCTTTGGACTTTATTTGATCCACTCCCTTTTGTGGCCATGTGTACGTGATGCCTTTATCTAGGTGGATCACCGGCTTGGCTTTTTGATTTTTTTGCCAGTGTTTTGCAGTGTGTTTACAGTCAGAGGTGACCACAGGGACCAGCTGGAAGGATAGAGGAAAGGTGAAAGCCTGATGCTCATTTCTGGGCTGGGCCTTGATGGGAGAGGAGATTAGGGTTCCTCTTTCCAAATGATCCTGGGGCAAAATGAGAAGGGCACACACTAACATGGGGCTTCCCATTTCTTGGAGGATTTACATAATCTAATTTAGAGATAGGCCCAGTTGTCATTCTGAGAAATGTGAATACTGTTACCAGGTAGTCATGACTGATGCCATTTCAGATGCTATTAAGCATGAAATGAAGGTGGTTACCTTAGTCAGGAATCTAATCTTTCATACTCTGTTTTTTGCTTTTACCGAATACACTTGTATTTTAGAAAAGTTATCATGGAATTTGGTATCCTCAAATGAGAATGAACTGATTTAAATATATATCTCTAATTCAATAACAAAACTAGGATTAGTATAAAATTACTGTAAAAACTCTCTTACAATAACTATTATGGAAACACCCTGAGGGAAAAAGTCTTAAATGAGTAAAATTTAAACAAAAGCAGAAAGGAAATTCAGGAAATATGGTCAAAATTCAAATGTCCTAATGAACCCCTCTCCCTTAAGGTTAAAACAGAAAAAATACTGACCTTTGTATTTATTCCAGAATTCATTCTACAAGGAAAAAAGAGATTTAAAAATATATTAGGGAAAACAGAGACATTTTATACCAATAACAACCATAATTAAGTGACTCAAGCTGAATAGGATGTTTTCCCCAACAGAAGTCACTTTCAGGAATGAATTGTTCAAGAACTATTCAATCTAAAGAGGAAAGCTATTCAGATCTTCTGCATCTGTGAAGATGTGGCTTCAGTCATCTTAAATGAACCATCTTTGTTGAATATTGAAAATATTTTCAAGTTAATTACCTAGAAATGGGTTGCACCAAAAATGGCTTACTCTGTTTGCTACTCCTGAGCTGGTCAATGGATGGTTTTTAGTTGCTCTGCCTGAGCTAAACATTCAGACAAGGGTCACATGCTTGTCAATAGTCATTACGTTAGTTGAAAAATACTCGTTGCTGATTAGCTTAAAACAGGTCGTCAAGAACCTAGATTATACTAAAAAATGTCCATAGTCTTACTGTTTTTTAACTCTCTACAGGTGGTTGAATAGTGGCCTCCCTGTTAATTCAGGTCCACCTGCAGCCTCAGAATATAACCTTAATTGGAAATCGGGTCTTTGCAGATGCAACTAAGCCAAGGCTGTAGATGAGATCATGCTGGCTCAGTGTGGGCCCTAAATCAAGGAGAACGTCCTTATAAGAGACAGAAGTCACACAGAGGCACAGAGAGAGAAGGCCATGCGAAGATGAAAGCAGAGACTGGAGCGATGCATCTGCAATCCAAGGATGCCCACGATTGCTGGGTGCCCCTGGAAGTGAGCAGAGAGCCTGGGACAGAGACTCTCTCAGACCCTCCAGAAGGAATGAACACTGCCGACACCTTAATTTCGGGCTTGTCTCCAAACCTGCAACAATAACTGCCTGTTATTTTAAGGTGTTTGTAGTGCTTTGTTATGGTTGCCCTAGGAAGCAAATACACTATCTTTTTACTTTTTTATTTTAAAAATTCTCACATAGTAAAACCAATGTTTTGGTGTGCACTTCTATGAATTTCAACACATGGAGAGACTTGTGTAGCCACCAGCATCATCAGGATGCAGAACAGGTCCATCCTCCCCCCAAAATTCCCCATGCCATCTCCCCCACCTGCCAACCCTTGGCAAGCCTTGCCCCACCACTAATCTACTCTTCATCACAATGATAACGACTTATTGAGAATGTCATGTAAATGAAAGTGTATATTACAGGACCTTGTGAAACTAGCTTTTCATTCAATACAAAGCCTTTGAAATTCATCCAAGTTATTGTTGTATCAATAGTTTCTTACTTGTTGTTGCTGACAACTATTATATTGTATGGCTACACCCTGCAAAAGACATTTATCTTACTTCCAGCTTTTGGCAATTAGGAATAGAGTTGCTGGCCAGGCGTGGTGCCTCACACCTGTAATCCCAGCATTTTGGGAGGCTGAGGTGGGTGGATCATTTGAGGTCAGGAGTTCGAGACCAGCCAAGCCAACATGGTGAAACCCTGTCTCTACTAAAAATACAAGAATTAGCCTGGCATGGTGGCACACACTTATAATCCCAGCTGCTTGGGAGGCTGAGGCAGGAGAATCGCTTGAACCTGAGAGGAGGAGGTTGTAGTGAGCCAAGACTATGCCACTGCACCCCAGCTTGGGCAACAAGAAGACTCCGTCTCAAAAAATAAAAATTAAAAAAAAAAAAAGACTAGAGTTGCTATATACATTGATATACAGAATTTTATATGGAAATAAGTTTTCATTTCTCTAGGGTAAATGCCCAGAAATGGGATTGCTGAGTCATGTGGTAACTTATAAGAAACTGTCAAACTCCTTTTCAAAGTGGCCATGCCATTTTGCATTCCCACAAGCAGTGTATCAAAGTTTTGCTTTCTCCGTATCTTAACCAGCAATGTTATATGTCAGTGTTTTTTATTCTATAAGTATGTAGTCATTTTCATTGTGGTTTTTATTTGCATTTCTGTAATAGCTTATAATGTTGAGTATATTCTCACATGTTTATTTTCTATCCATATATCCTCTTTGGTGAGGTGGCTGTTAAGGTCTTTTGTTCATTGTTTAACTGGGTGTTTATTTTCTTCTTTCAAGCTGTAAGATTTCTTTATATATTCTGAATATGATTCCTTTGTTGGATATGTGATTTGCAAATATTTTCTCTTAGTTTGTACCTTGTGTTTTCATACTCTTAACAGTGTTTATTTTTGAAGTGCAAAAGTTTTAATTTTATAAAGTCCAATTTATTACATTTTTCTTTTATTAATCATTCTTTTGGTGTCATATCTAGGAATTTTTGCCTAGCTCCATGTCATAAATTTTGTTGTATTTTGTCCTAAAAGTTTTACAGTTTTGTATTTTATCTTTGGATCTATTATCTATTTTGTGTTAATTTTTGTATAATTGTGAAGTTTAGGTCAGGTTCTTTTTCTGCATATAAATATATAATTGTTCCAACACTGCTATGGTCTCAACATGCCCCCCCCATACATATGTTAAAATTTAATCAACAATGTAATAGTATTAAGGGTGAGATTTTTTTTTTTTTTTGAGACAGAGTCTTGCTCTGTCACCCAGGCTGGAGTGCAGTGGCGCGATCTCGGCTCACTGCAACCTCCACCTCCCGGGTTCCCACCATTCTCCTGCCTCAGCCACCTGAGTAGCTGGGACTACAGGCGTCTGCCACCTCGCCTGGCTAATTTTTTGTATTTTTAGTAGAGACGGGGTTTCACCGTCTTTTACACCTGAACTCACTATTCTGTTCTGCTGAGCTATGTGTCTATTCCTTTACCAATACCACCCATTAATACCTCTGTAATTAATGTAGCTTTACAATAAGTCTTAAAATCAGGTAGTGTGACTCCTCCAATTTTATTCTTCCTTTTGAAAATTGTTTTAGCCATTCTAGTTCCTTTACCTTTCCATATAAATTTTATAATCAGCTTGCCTCTATTGGCTAAATTTTGATTGGCAGTGTATTGCATTTATAGATCAAATTGGCAGAAATTTGTATCTTAATATGTTGAGTCTTTCAATCCATGAACATTGTATGTGTCTCTATTTATTTAGGTCTATTTAAATACGTTCATTGGAATTTTGTAGATTTTGGGATAAAGATCCTGTATATGTTTTATTAGCTTTACATATAAGTATATAATTTTCTTTGAAGCAATTGTAAATGGCATTTAAAAATTTTTGGCTTACAACTAACTCTACATTGCTACTACATAAAAATATTAAAATATGTGTGGTGACCTTATATTCTGTGACCTATTACACTCATTTGTAAATTTTAGGAGCATTGATATGGTTTGGCTGTGTCCCTACCCAAATCTCATCTTGAATTGTAGTTCCCATAATCCCCACGTGTAGTGGGAGGGACCCAGCGGGAGGTAACTGAATCATGAGGGTGGTTCTCCCATGCTGTTCTCGTGATAGTATGTTCTCATGAGATCTGATTTTTTTTTTTTTAAAGAGGATTCCCCCTTTGCTTGGCTCTCATTCTTCTCCCTCCTATAGCCATGTGAAGAAGAATGCATTTGCTTCCTTTTCTGCCATGATTGTAAGTTTACTGAGTTCTCCTTAACCATGCAGAACTGTGAGTCAATTAAATCTTTTTTCCTTTATAAATTACCCAGTCTCGGGTAGTTCTTCACAGCAGCATGAGAATGGACTAAAACAAGCTTTTTTCCCCTTCACATTCTTTAGGATTTTCTATATGCATGATCATGTCATCTTCAAATAGTGATAACTTTATTTCTTTTTCTTGACTTATTGAAGGTCTTCCTTAGAGCCAGGGCTTCCAGTATAATGTTGGATTAGGAGTGTTGGGAATGGACATTCTTGTGTTATTCCCAGTCTCAGGGAGAAAACATTCAGTATTCACCTTTAAGTATAATGTCAACTGTAGATTCTTTGTAGATGAACTTTATTATGTTGATAAAATTCCCTCCTATTCATATTCTGCTGATAGGTTTTTTTTATACAATCATAAATGGACGTTAAATTTTGCCAAATTTCTTTGTTGCATCAATTGACATGATTATGTAGATGTTCTCTTTTGTTTATATGGTGGATTACATAATTATTTTTAAATATTGAGCCAGGCATGTGTGGCCCAGATAAACTCACTTGGTCATGGTGTATTATTATTATTTTAAAAATATATTGCTGCACTGTTTGCTAATATTTTGTTGAGGATTTTTATGTCTAGGTTCATGAGAGAGACTGTTACGTAGGGTGGTTTTCATTTTCATTATTTGTCTGGTTTTGACATCAGGGTAATGCTGGCCTAAAACAAACAGAAGTGTTCCCTCTTCTATTTTCTAGAAGAATTGTATAGAGTTGGTGTTCTTTTTGAAATATGTGGTAAAATTCTACCAGTGAAACCATCTGTGCCTGAACATTACTTTTTCAGAAGGTTTTAAATTAAGAATTGAGTTGGCAGTTATCTCTTTCATCTTGTGTATGTTTTGGTGGCTTGTGGTGTTGAAGAATAGTTTCATTTCATCCAAGTTGTTCAAATCTCATCCAAATTTATATGTGCAGAATTGTTCAAAGTATTTTCTTATTATACATTTAACATCTGCAGTTTCTGTAGTGATGTCCCCTCTCTTCCATTTCCAACATAAGTCCTTTTTCTTGCTTTTTTCTGTCAATTTTGTTTGAGTTTCATCAGCTTATTAATTTTGCCTATTATTTCAATTTCTTTGATTTCTGCTTTTTCAATTTCCTTTTGGTTTATTTTTTTCTTTTTTCTAGTTTATTAAAGTAGAAGCTTACATAAACAATTTGAGACCTTCTTTCTTTTCCCATATGAGTGTTTAATGCTATAAATTTCCCTTGAAACACTGCTTTTTTAGCTGCATCCCACAGATTTTATGTTACATACTCATTTTTGTTCAACTCAAATTACTTTCTTACTTCCCTTAAAATTTTCTCTTTGACTCACAGATTATTTATACATGTGTGGATTAATTTCCAAGTACTTAGGGAAGTTTCCAGTTATTTTCTGTTAGTAATTTTAGTTTAATTCCATTATGGTCAGAAAACATACTTTATGTGAATTCAGTCTTTTTATTGAGGTATGCTTTAAGACACAGGATATAGTCTACCTTGAGGAATTTTCCATATATGGAAAGAAAGCGTACTTTGCTATGTTGAGAATCCTATAAATGTCCGTTAGATTCAGGTCAAGCAATGTCTGGAAGACTGGAGGAAAAAGTGATAAACTCACAGTCAGTTGTATCATATCATACATCTAATTCTAATCTTACTCAATACACTGCAATTTACTTTTTAGGGTCCTCAAATAGCTGCTGCATGCATTCTCTCCATGTTTTGGAGCTACACTCAGTGGGAGAGGCAGTGTGGAATGTGCTTTCTTCATCTTATCTGGAATTGGAACTTGTTGATAACCTTTAATTCAGTCATCTCTCTCTGGAGAAGCCGTTCTTAGGTGATAATCTAGAAGAAATGCATGCATATGTGTTTTCCTAATAGCAATATTTAGAAATAACTTATATGGCCAAACTCTGAGAGAGTAAATGCATCATACAATAAAATATAGCTTAGCTATAGGGTAGCTATATAGAAGTAAAGAAGAGTGTCTGAGAAATGATGCTGAGTGAAACATAAACTTGGATCAGCATTATTTAATTAAAGAAAAATTCTACCAGTGGGAAAAAATACATGTATATATAAGAAGTAGTTGAAAATAGTTCTGAAAATTCTAATTTTTTTCTATTAGAGAAAAATCATTTATTTGCTAACAAGGAATAAAAAGGAATTCTTAATTGAAGAATTAGAGTAGACCTTGATCTTTTGCAGAAATGCAAAGATATCTGAGTCACACAACTTAGACAATTAACATTTTCTAGAAAGAAGTGTCAATGTTGTGTTTCCATTTTATTAGTGGTTGCTACATTCTTTCTTGTCTTCAAGTTTCATGCCAGGAGGCAGAAATATTTCCATGATGTTGTGGGAGTCTGTGAGAAACATGGTAACACATTTGATTGTCATGCTCCAACTAGCTGTGGGCAGAAGCCCATATTCCAGGGTTGTACAGAAGCTTTCATCTATGAATGTGGCCCCATCATCTTCACTGGCCTTGTCTTGTTTGTCAACAGCTGGTGCTGTTGCTGCATGGAAACACTCAGCTATCTTCATGACAAATAGCTCAAAGTGCTCAATGAGACCCTCTTAGAATGATCCATTTGGTCAAAGAGCTCATTATCTGCAGGTGATAACAGATAAATGTGGGACTGATGTAAGTCACTTTCAGGAACTCCTTGACAAGCTTATCAAGGAGCCTGGATGTGTTCTGAGGTGGAAGACTTTCAAAAGCTTTTGTTACATAGACATCACCAAGAATTTTTTGAGTTTCTTCAGTTCCAAAGAGGTTAGTTTCTGATAGCATCACACCCAGCACTTTTTCTTTTTTTTTTTTTTTTTTTTTTTTT
>NW_016823752.1:859835-881385 GCF_001698545.2 Rhinopithecus bieti
CCCCCTCACCCAGACTCCCCCTCACCCAGGTTCCCTTTCACCCAGACTCCCCCTCACCCAGGTTCCCTTTCACCCAGACTCCCCCTCACCCAGGTTCCCTTTCACCCAGACTCCTCCTCACCCAGGTTCCCTTTCACCCAGACTCCCCCTCACCCAGGTTCCCCTTCACCCAGACTCCTCCTCACCCGGGCTCCTCCTCACCCATGCTCCCCGACTCTCATGCCCCTTGCCACACCCACATCACAAAAGGCGGATCATTCTCTTGTAAACCAAAAATAAAATTCTAAGCCCCCAGCCCACTGAGTGGGCCGCTCCTCTCTGCCGAGGGAATTCCATAGGAATCGGAAAGACGAGTTGAGGCCATGAGGGGAAGTGGGTCCCACCTGCCTCGTTATTTCTTCCTCCCCTTGGAATTCAGGCACAGCTGACCAGCATTCACATTCAGACCTTAAGGCTGACCAGATGCTTTGTAGCAATAAGATACCAGTTTCCAACCTGATTTCTCTAGTGTAGGATCACATGACATATAGCAGTCCCTAAAATAAATGATTTTACTCCAAATTGTATTTCTTTGACATATTTTGAAATGGCCCTGCAAAGCTGTTTCAGGGAAATCCACATTCTGTAGAGAACCCCCTTACCTTTCCAGGTCTTTTTCTGAGCTGAGAGTCTAGCACCGTTTTTTTTTTTTTTTTTTTTTTTTTCTCTCTCTCTCTCTTTAAGATGGTGTTTTGCTCTGTCACCCAGGCTGGAGTGCAGTGGCACAAGCTCAGCTCACTGCAACCTCTGCCTCCCAGGTTCAAGCCATTGTCTTGCCTCAGGAGGAGATTCTCCTGTCTCAGCCTCCCGAGTAGTTGAAAATACAGGCAAGCACCACCACACCCGGCTAATTTTTGTATTTTTAGTACAGAAGGAGTTTCACCGTGTTGGCCAGGCTGGTCTCGCCTCAGCCTCCCAAAGTGCTGGGATTACAGGATGACCCACGGTGCCTGGCCATGAGTGTAGCACCTTTTAAAGGTCCGAGAGGAAACAGTTGCCATCTGTTGCCTCTAAGGGTGGCCACCTGTGAGTCTTCATCTACATGACAAAAACTTTGGTCTTTACCTCTGATCTTAACCCGGATACTCCTTTCTGTTTATTCCAGGTCTTTAGACAATAACTTTCTTTTTCTTTTTTATTTTTTTGGACAGTCTTGCTCTGTCACCCAGGCTGGAGTGCAGTGGCACGATCTTGGCTCACTGCAAGCTCTGCCTCCCAGGTTCACGCCATTCTCCTGCCTCAGCCTCCCGAGTAGCTGGGACTACAGGTGCCCGGCACCTGGCCCGGCTAATTTTTTTTTGTATTTTTAGTAGAGACGGGGTTTCACCGTGTTAGCCAGGATGGTGTCGATCTCCTGACCTCGTGATCCGCCTGCCTCAGCCTCCCAAAGTGCTGGTATTACAGGCGTGACCCACCATGCCCGGCTGATAATAACTCTTTCAACTGATTGCCAATCAGAATATCTTTGAAGCCACCTAGGAACTGGAAGCCCCCACCTTCCCCTTTTCTGGAACAAACCAGTGTACACCTTATGCTTATTGACTGGTGTCTGCATGTAACTTCTGTCCCCCTAAAATACATAAAATTGGCCGGGCGCGGTGGCTCAAGCCTGTAATCCCAGCACTTTGGGAGGCCGAGACGGGCGGATCACGAGGTCAGGAGTTTGAGACCATCCTGGCTAACACGGTGAAACCCCGTGTCTACTGAAAATACAAAAGCTAGCCGGGCAAGGTGGCTGGCGCCTGTAGTCCCAGCTACTCAGGAGGCTGAGGCAGGAGAATGGCGTAAACCCGGGAGGCGGAGCTTGCAGTGAGCTGAGATCCGGCCACTGCACTCCAGCCCGGGCGACAGAGCAAGACTCCGTCTCAAAAATAAATAAATAAATAAATAAAATACATAAAATCAAGCTGTGACCTGACCACCTTGGACACATGTTCTCAGGACCTCCCAAGGCTGTGTCATGGGTCATGGTCCTCACATTTGGCTCAGAATAAATCTGTTCAAATATTTTACAGAGTTTGGCTTCTTCGTCAACACTTTCCTCAGGCACTTTGGGGACTGTGGAGGGCAATGCCCATCTGCCTCCCCTGCCCAGTTCTCTATGAGGTACAACATGAGGCACCTGCTCTAGACCCATGCACCCTTCTCTGGAGAAGTAGACACATCCCATCCAATCAGCTCACCAGCCTCCTCACATGCTCATGCCTGCTCAGGCTGGCCACCCAAGCCCCCTTCCTTGAATTCTCCCTCTCCAGGGTGCTTTCAGCCCACTCTACTCTGTGCTTTGGCTCGAACTGTGCCCCTTCAGCCTGGCCCCACTCGTCTTTAAGGTCTCTGCTCTGTGTTATGTGGGGATTGGTGATGCTGTTTTGATTACAAACTATAAAAGTACAATTTATAAAGTGCCAGGATACACATACATGCCAATTTTCAAGAAATAGTACTTATTAGTATTTCCTAAAAAACAGTACTTAGGACAAAGTGTTCTATTTGATTGTACTCTTTTTTTTTTTTTTTTTTTTTTTTTTAATTTTAATCCTGAGTTGATTTCATGACTGGTAAATGAGTCTTGATCTGCTGGTTAAAATGCCCTGGATCCGAAAATCTGTGTCCCTCGCAGGGTGTATGTCTGTGGACTGTGCTGTCCCCATCTCTCTGCCTGTGTCTCCTCTGTCTCTCACCCACTCCTCCTCCTCTTTTCATTGTGATAGCCTCAGTTTCTTTTCTTGGCCCTCTGTATACATTCTTTTTCTGTACTTTTTTCCACTGAAAAATTCAGTGTCTCACTACAATAAAGATGACTCTTCCAGTTGATCTCCCTAGCACTGACTTTTGTCCTGAGTTCCATGTTTTCAACTCTCACTATGACAGATGCCTTCCCTCATCTCAGAACTCCAAACTCTCCATGTCCAACATTTAAAACAAGACAATCTTGAGTTTCAAAAACATCTTAGTCACTTATTTATTATTGGCAGATGGGAATTATAATACCTACTCTTAGAGTTGTTTTAAAGATTGTATAAACTCCTAGTGTTGAGTTTGGAGTTTGGTATACAGAAGGTGCTCAGTAAATCTTGGGTTCATTCCTACCTCCAGTTACTTTGCCTTCCAAATTCCCCATTTCTTTTAGTGACACTGACATTGTCCCACCAGCGCTAGGCTTAGATTTATTATTTGTTGACCCTGCCGCATTACTCTGAGTGTCTGCTCCACTCCCACGCACTTGCTCTGAAATGCAGCCCACACATGGCTCCTGCAAGTCTGCACACCTGGCTCCCTGCAACCTGCAGCCTCGTGTCACCTCCACTCCACAAAAGGCACTTAAGGAAGCTGGGGGGCAGGGAATGCTCATCTCCCTTGGGGCCCCTGGCTCTCATGTTGGGATGACCACAGGTTATCCAAGCCTGGCTTAGTGTTTCCCAAATCGGGACTTGCGGACCTCCTGGGCTCCAACTGGGGTCTGAAGACCGTGTTCTGCCTTGCCCTCGGTGTTCTAACGCATTTCCACGTGAACACCTCTCTTGGTCCCTTCTCTCTTCCCCTTGGTCTCCTTCCTTGTGGCCAGACTGACATACACTTGGTTTTCTCTCTGCTGCCCTAGAGCCTCAGTGACGGTTCACAGACTTGCCAGAAGACTTGGTCCCCACTCAGCCAGGGCCTGACGCGCTCACTGTCTCTGGTCAGTCCCTCCCGCCTCCTCTGACCTCTTAGAGGAACTCGCTGTTCTGCAATGCCGGCCACAGCTCTGTTCCCCTTGGCATCCACCCCCAAGCATTCCCAGGCTGACTGACCACTAAGAATGCACCTTTCCTTTGCAGCCCTTGTCCAATTCTCGCCTTTTCCCATCTCCCTGAAACCTGCTCAGCTCTCCCCAGCTCATGGGGGTGGGACACTGCCTATAAGGTTGAGCTGGACTATGTGGGGAGGTGGATACAGGTGGCAGGTACGGGGTGGAAAGGGTGATGCAAGGAAGTCAAGGACCACCCAGAATCTGCCTCTAGTGGTCTTGGAACAGAGTCCAGGGTCTTTCCATGGCCAGGCCTCCCAGGCCACACCACCTTCAACCCTGCCCTCATTCACCTCTCTCTGCCACACTGGGCTCTGTGCTGACCTTGGCTGAGCCCAACACTCACACCCCAGGACTTCTGCACCGGTCACCTCCCTGTCTGGAACATTCTTTCCACAGATACCCACGTGGCTCAACCCCAGCTCCCCGCCGAGATCCTCCCTGACCACGCCCTCTGACGTTGCCCCAACTCGTGTCTCTTCCATCCCCTTAACACTGTGCTATTTGTCTTCTAGGGCCTAACCCCTCTCTGACATTACGTGCTGACAGGCTCATCCTTCCCTCTGCTGGAAAAAGACGTGGTGCGTTTGGTCCCAGCTGTTTCCCCGTGCCTAGCACGGCCGGGACTTAACCAATATGTGCTGAGGGAATGAAGGAAAGACTGCACGCCTGGCTTGGCCCTCTGGACTGAACCTGGGCACTTCTGCTGTGGCTGAGTTGCATCCATGCTTCATTCAGAATGAGCAGGCCAGGCCTCGGCCACGGGGCCACACTGTCTGATGTGAATAAAATGGGATTGGCAAAACGAAATTAAAACATGCCAAGGTTTTTAGACACTTGTCTCCAGAAATTAATGGAACACTCCAGAGCTCTGATGTGGAGCGTCCAGATTGGTAGATGTTTGTTGTGTGGGTTTGTTTCTTCAGAAGCCGTCGGGAGTATTGCAGTCCTTGAGCACACGGTTGTGTTTGTGGTTTTGGCAACATCAGTGAATTCCACAGTCAGCAACTGCATTTGAGCAAGTTTTACCAGCAAGCAAAATTTTCAGTCACTAAGGTCCAAACTCATGAAGAAGGGACTTAAACTTGCTGAATGTAAAGACTGAAACTGAAGCCACGTAGCTTTAACGATTGCCAGTGCAACAGCGATGGTTTAAAGGCTGGCACTGCAGGTGCTCTGCATATTCTGATTTTATTAACATAAAAAATTGATTGCAGAAAATGCTCACAGGTGGCAGGACAGGGCTGAATAACATCCCTGCAAATTCATGTCTTTCCCAGAACCTCAGAACGTGACCTCAATTGGAAATAGAACTTTTGTGATGTACTTAGTTAGGAAGACATTTTATGGGATAGGGTGAGCCCTAAATCCAATGACTGGTGTCCTTCTGAGAGAAAAGAAGACAGAAAAACAGCCATGGTGAGAACCCCACTCGATGATGGAGGCAGCGATGGGAGCAACGCTCCCACAAGCCACGGGCTCCGAAGCCACTGGCACCCCGAGGCCGGGAGACAGGCTCGGAGCAGACTCTCCTCCAGCCTCTGGAGGAACCAGCACTACTGACGCCTTGATTTTGAACTTCCAGCCTCCAGAGCCGTGGGAGAAATGTTTATGTTGCTTTAAGCTACTTGGTCCATAGTCTTTTCTTATAGCAGTACCAGCAAAGCAGTGCTGAGGTCCCACTGTCCCAGAAGAGCTTCCGTGACAGGCAGGACAGCCGAGTTCATTTAAAGGCTGAACTGCAGATGCTGTGTGCATTCCGATTTTATTAAAATCAAAAGTGTGCACAGCAGGGTCCTGGGTGGGACTTTCTGGGACCTGCGTTCAGCCCCACCCACCCCACAGTGCAGCTGCCGAGGTCTCTGAGGCGGAGTAGGGGAGGGAGACGGCCTGGCCCTGGCTCTCTGGGGCTGACTATGTCCACCCAGGGTCCAGGCCGGGCCCCCGGGGACACCACAGGCCATGGTCATGGGTCAGGTCCGCATCACACAGCTAAGGGTGTCAAGACCCTGTGGACCCAGAGGTCTGTGAGGTGGGCGCCTGCATTTCCCATTGGCAGAAAGGGAGGCTGGTGCTCCACCAGGACCCCGCGTGACTCCCCTACTTTCCTCCTGTGGGTCTGGGTGGGCTCCTGGCCTGTCCTCTCATCTCCACCCTCTGCTTCTTCCCAGGAAGAGGAGTCCTGCCAACTTCCACTCCCAAGAAGCCAGAGCGGCTTCCAGAGCCTCGGGCTGGGCTTAGGGTCTCAGGAGCCCCGAGCATTCTGGTTGCAGAATTTTCTACCAATGCAATGAAGCATCTGTCTGTTTGCAGAGTGGCTTTGCTGTCGACGATGACGGCATGGGCCCTTCCAGGGCCTTGCTGCACCTGCGCTGATCTCATCCCACCACACGCATCATGGTGGGCTCCTGCACGGGGCGGTGTGGCCTGAGGGGCGGGGAGAAGGCTGGGCGAGACGGAGCCACACAGTACCCCGTGAAGAGTTCCGTTCTGTGCGGGAGACGGGAAGACGTGGCTCAGGGGGCAGAGGCTGGGGAGGGCAGGGGGCTGAGGGTGGGATGGAGAAGACCCCCGGGTGATGTGACTGGAGCTCCAGGCCACCAGGTAGAGGGGCCGTTTAGGTCAGCGATGCACTGAGGATCCATTCAGCCTTCCCGGGAGTCTCCCCTTTCCACCCCACGAGGGTCTCCCCCTGCTCCATCTCTCCCTCACACACTCCCTTCCCAGGCCTGGGTCCCCTTGGTGCCCCTGCCTGTCCACTTTAATCCAGGATGCAAACAAGTCTAGGGTCCCTGTCTCTCGTGTCCCCACCAGAGGGGCCTCCTCTTCCTCCGCTGCCCCCAGCCTTGCCTGGCTTCTGCCCTTTCTGGGCCTCTGCTTTTGGAGAGGCCTGGGGTCCTGGACAGCCCTGCTGCCCCCACCTGTCCAGCTGTGCATTAGGCAGCCCCTTCCCAGGTGGAGCCAGTCCGAGGGTGGTGGCACTGGCTCGGCTCAGCCTCCTCTTCCCTGGTAGCTCCTCTGCTGTGCCCCTCGTCCTGTGCCTCCCTGTGGTGACAGACGGCCAACTGTCCTGTCTTTGCCTGCTCCCACCTCTCCCTCTGTCTCTGTCTCTCTGTCTATCTCTGTTTTTGCCTTTTGGCCTCCCATCTCACTGTGTCTCCGTTTCTCCCTCCCTCTCCCTCTCTCTCTCTGACTCCATCCTTGCGTTTTTGTCTCTGTGACCTCTGATCCGCCCGTCTGACTCTCAGCCACAGGGAGCCACAGCTGGCCTTGAGGACGCCCTTGGCTGGAAAGGCCAAGCCCAGCCATCTGAGGCCAGCCTCTGACAGCGGCCAAGACACCCACCGTCCAGGCTGTGGAGATGAGAGTGTTTCCCCAACTGCCGCCCCTCCCTGCTCCCCAGGGCTGCCTTTGGGCCTGAAGGGCGGGGGGCACTTACGACTTTCCCCGGGAAGCAGGAGGCTGGCCAGGGAGGTACTGAGCAGGACAAGGTGCAGTGGGCGCCCCATGGTGTGGCCGAGTACCGTGTGCCTGTCCTCACTGGGACAGGCTGCCGGAGCAAAGTCCACGCCCCGGCCGGGATGGCTGTTGTCTGGCTGCTTGTCACTTGGCTTAGGCCCCCTGATTGGAGCCGAGGCCCGCTGGCGACGCAGGGGAATGACCACGCTGGGAACACAGCCACTCTGGCCCCACCTTCCCCAGGCAGAGCTGGGCAGCCAGAGAGGCCCCGTGGAACCTCATCCTCATCAGTCACCAGGGCCGCGGGCGCGGGGACTTTCTGTTCTAAGAATGAAAATATCATTTCATGCTTGTTTTGTAGTTTCCAGATGTTTACATTTAGCTCTCAGTCCTCACAATCACATAAAAATGTCATTTTTCCCATCATTTTTCCAGAACAGAAAACTAAGTCTGGAGAGCACAGAAGCCTGAGCCCGAGGCCACCGGCCGTGAGTGTGGGATCTGAGCCCAAGACTTCTGCCCCAAGGCCCTGCTTGCTTCTGGACGGGTCCTTCCACTCACGGCCATTTTCTGGGTGGTGTCAGGTGGTCTGATGTCACGGGGGGGCTTGGCATCTGCACCACGGTCTCCCACAGGCCAGGCTGGTACCTGCCCCACCCACCCCCAAACTTTCTGTGCCCACATGGTCCCAACATGTATTTCTGTGGGGAGTGGCCCTCCCCTGACCATCTGGAGGGACAGGCTCTGTCTGAAACCCCTCCTGACCTGCCCACCACTGGCCACACTGTTCCAAGGCTGAGCGGGCTTCTGGGCTCATTCTCCAGCACAGAAACCTCCTGTCACCAGGTCCCTGAGCATCTCTGCTCAATGGCTGTGGGAGTCACTGGGAGGTGCAGCCAGGATTTTTGCTTCTGGGGTCCCTGGAATAAATGGTCTAAAACTTGGCCAGTGTGGCAATCACTACCTGCTATGCCGTAGTGGCTGGAGCAACGCCCCTAAAACCTACAGCGCTGGCCACTGCCTCACGTTGTGTCTGCCTTGATGTGTCGCCCCATCTCGCAGCCACCTGCACCTGGGCCTGGTGTGCACACATTGTACGTCATTGTGCCTGGCACACAGGAGGCGCTCACTGAGCCCCATGCGACTACACAAACTGATGACACTGGGTGCCAGCGCCAGGCTGGCCTCCCACGGTGGGCACCACACACAGCCCAGTCCTCTAAGAGGGGCCTTCCTGGTGGCACCAGATGTCTGACTCCTGCCTCTCCTGGTCTCCACCCTCCGATATCGCCTCTAGGCACGTTTGTATGGAGAGACCCATGAGGTGTGTGCAGCAGCAGCAGGATGCTCATGGCAGACATGCAGTCTTTGTCATCAACGCTGGGTGGTGATGCTGGCTTTGGAGGCCTGAGCCTGCCGCCTCGTCCCACCCTGTCGCAGGCCCATGGCCAGTGACCTCCCTGTATTCTATCTCGCCACTCACAGAAAGCTGGAGCTGAGCCATGGCAGGTGGCACGTCCCATATGAAACGTAGCCTTCGGGGGCGCCCAGGCTCTTCAGCAAAGTTTCTGGAGAGTCCCGGGCCCCTCCTTCGGCAGCACCGTGAGGTGGGTGCCTGCATTTCCCATTGGCAAGAAGGGAGGCTGGCACTCCACCAGGACCCCGTGTGACTCCCCAGTCACTCGGACAAAAGAGAAAGCAGAGCCAGCTCTGACCTGATCAGGGCCCGCCACTGACTCCCGTCCCTGTGTGGGGGGCATTAGGAACCGGGGTCTGGCCAGGGTCAGCCAGCATCTTTGGCAGAGGTCCTGATGCTAACCATGCTGGGCTTGCCGGATCAGCTGGTCTGTCTGGCTGGACATCTCTGTCACGGCCACTCCATGGACACTAATGTGGGTGTGTTCACATAAAACTTTATTTACAAGAGCAGGGTGGCTTGGAAGAGCCCTCGGCTGTAGTTCACGGACCCCGTCTGCTCTAAGTAGATGTTGCCTGAGTGCCCCTGAGGTGGGTTGCTGGTGCCTGCCTCACAGCAGTGAGCGCCACTGGTGCCCAGGACAGCCCTGCAGGGATGGCGTTGAGTCCGCTCTCTGAGCCATGCTTGCCGGAGTCTGAGTGCGGGCAGTGTCTGTCACCTCCCCATTTCTCTGTTCATGTGTTTCTCATTCTTCCCCCACCACCCTAGGGACTCCGCAAGAGTGCAGCTTGCCAGGTCCTCCCACTGCAGCCAGGGCCTGGGAACCTGCATTTAGTGGTACGTCCCTGATTCTCGAGCAGGTGCTCCCAGGGTCTCTGCGAAATATCACTGACAAGGGCTGTGGCAGGGAGAGAACATCCAATTCCACAGCGTCCTGGGAGCTACAGCCTCAAACATCTATCAAAGAGCTTTTGTTTTTAAAAAAAAAAACAGCTGCCGGCCGGGCGCGGTGGCTCAAGCCTGTAATCCCAGCACTTTGGGAGGCCAAGACAGGCGGATCACGAGGTCAGGAGATCGAGACCATCCTGGCTAACACGGTGAAACCCCGTCTCTACTAAAAAATACAAAAAACTAGCCGGGCAAGGTGGCGGGCGCCTGTAGTCCCAGCTACTCGGGAGGCTGAGGCAGGAGAATGGCTTAAACCTGGGAGGCGGAGCTTGCAGTGAGCTGAGATCCGGCCACTGCACTCCAGCCCGGGCGACAGAGCGAGACTCCGTCTCAAAACAACAACAACAACAACAACAACAACAACAAACCGCTGCCATGGAGGGTTCATTTCAGCGATGCTGAAAATTATGAAAGAAAAAAGCATCTCAGAGGATGAGCACTGGGGGCTCTGAAAATGAATCACAGGCTACACAGTGGGTGGCAGGCCCCACAGGCGTGCAGAGGAGATGCAGCCGTTTATTGTGAAGTTGGGAAGCCAGTGGGGAACAGCCTGTGCAGCCCGGCACCCAGCGTAGGGAGAAATACATTTGGGGGAGAGTTTGGGGCATTTGCCAACATGCATGGTGATGCTTCTGAATTGTCTGAAATGAAGATGATAATGGATAAGAACGAGAAAAGTGAGTTAAACAATCACCTTCAGAGGACAGCACACATGGAGTCAGCATCAGTGTGTGTGCATCTCAGAGGACAGCACACATGGAGTCAGCATTGGTATGTGTGCATCCATGTGTGTGCATATCTGTGTGTGTACATTGGTGTGTATGCATCCACGTGTGTACATGCCTCTAGTGTCTCCAGCAATGAAGGCAGAACAGCAGCCTGAGGCCAGCGGATCACGGGCAGGTGGGCTTGGCTGAAGGGAGATAAGTAGGCTCAGCTGGGCTGTCTGCCTCCAGGACAACCGCGGCATTCCCCTGCCCCTCTGTCCAGCGCTGTCTGCCTCTGCATCTCATCTTTTCTATTCCTTCTCTGTGTCTCTATTAGTCTCTTTGAATCTTGGAGTCTCTTTGAGTCTCTCTCCATGTCCTCAGAATCTCTCCCTCAGTCTCTCTCTGTCTCTTTGTCTCTCTGTTTCTGTCTCTGTCTCCCTCCCCACCTCTCCCTCCCTCCCATGCCCTCCTCTACCCCATGAACTGCGGAAGAATTGATGGGATTTCATGCCAGGACAGTTCCACATAGCCTTGGCTTTCTCTCCAGGGGGCAGGGCTGCTAGGCTAGGGAAATGGGGCTCGCAGGAGGACGCCTGGGTGTGGCTCCGAGCGCATGAGCTTTTGCAGCCACTCGATGTACTGGGAGACCCTGGTGTACACCCCAAAGTGGCCCACGGCCGCGCAGCCCTGGCCCCAGCTGACGACGCCTGTCAGGTACCACGTGCCCCGGTAGCGGGTGGCGTGTGGGCCTCCACTGTCCCCCTTGCAGGAGTCCTTGCTGCCGTCCGAGTAGCCGGCACAGAACATGTATTCCGTGATATTCGGGGAGGCGTCCACCTTCCGTGACTGCTGCAGGCAGTCCTGGGTCATCAGCCGGGGCACACTGAGGGCCATGACACTGAGGGGCCATGAGCCTCCAGGGCTGTGGCACCCACGGGTCCCAGCAGCTTGACCCCAGCCACAGACCAACGAGAAGCGCACAAAGGCCAGCGTCCTCTCGGAGAATGTCCGTTCGGGCAGGCAGAGGGGCACCACATGGTCAGTGAGGACCACGGGCCGCTGCAGGCGGAGCAGCGCGATGTCGTGGTTGGTGGTGCCCGGGACATACGTGCTGGGGATGATGACCTGTGCCACCCGCCGGCTCTGCTCGTCCCCTTCGTGCTCGCTGAGGTCGTGCTCGCCTGGAAGGAGGGAGCCCTGCTCAGGCCCATCCCACTACCTGCCGCCTCGCCCCCTGGTGCATGGGGATGGGCTGTGGCCATTTCTAGGTCTGCAGGGGCTGCAGTCTCCTTTTGGGGTGAGGGAGGCCTGCATCCAACCCCAAGGTGACCTGGCCGGCCTGCCGCAGGTGGCAGCCTGTGGCTCATGTGGGGACGTGTGAACTGGAGTGAATCTGGGGCCTGGGTGTTGAGGTGGGGAAGGGGTGCTGTGCCCTGGCAGCTGGGGGGACAGGGCGTGCCCTGATTCTCCACAGTTCTTCCCAGCCAAGTGCCCTCCTGGGAGTGCTCATCTCACCTGTAAACCCAGTGAGCACAGTCCCTGCCACCCAGTGGTTCCACGAAGCCCTGGAGTCGCATCCTCCTATGGGCTCTTGGCCAAGTGAGGCAGGATGGGCAGAACCCCCGTCTTTTACCATTTTATTTGGGCATGGGAAAGTGGCTGAGAGGACGGTGGCCACAGCAGTCATGCCCAGCACGGTTGCTTCCCTTTTGGAGACGTCTGTCTGTCTGTGGAAGTGACAGCACGAAGCCCAGAGCTGTGGCCCCTGAGACACTGAGAGCCATGGTCAGACAGGGGAGAGCGGCGCCTACCCAGCACCGTCGTCAGATAGGAGAGTGGTGCGTAACCAGCACAGCAGTCAGACGGGAGAGCGGTACCTACCCAGCACCGTCGTCAGACAGGGGAGAGTGGCACCTACCCAGCACTGCGGTCACACAGGGGAGAGCGGCACCTACCCAGCACCGTCGTCAGACAGGGGAGAGCAGCACCTACCCAGCACCGCGGTCAAGTTCCTCCAGCTCTTGATTTTGTCGAAACAGTGGGCCGCAGAGACCACCCAGAGGGTGTTTATCAGGGTCCCTCCACACAGCTGAGCTCCATTCACCAACAACAGGACCTGGGCGGGGCACAGGAGGCGTGGAATCACATTACTGTCATTGTTTCTCTGATGACTCGCCCTCCCAGGCATGCCAAGGGACCTCTGGCATTGCACAATTTGTTTCTGACATCCTGGGGTCTTTGCAGATCCCTCGCAGGCAAAGCTGCTCAAACCTGGCTCTGGGAGGCTGTGCCCCTCTCTAGCCGAGACGTGCTCTTGGGCACAGCCCAACAATACAAACGTCGCTATGAGATTTCACTGTTCACCTCACGGGATCTTCACATAGCTTTGATCCAATGCTCCTGATTTTGCAAAGATCAGGCAAAGATCCCACCTCAGAGTAACAGTGAGGACAACGTGACAACTTGGGAGGGGCATCTCGCAGGGTTCTCTGCACAGGGTAGACCCTCAGCGAGTGCGTCTTCTTTTCTCCTTCCTTGCCCCACTAAAAGCATGGGGGTGCAGCGAGCTGGAGGTTCTAGGTGGGCTGAATGGGAGCCTGGTGGGTTTGGGGCTAACCTGCCCATTTTCCCTTCCAGAGCTGTTGTTCAGCTCACATTCAAAAGGCTCCAAGACCCTCAGGGCTTGGAATCCTGAAGCCAAGGGAAGCCTTACCTGCCATGGACACTCTCCTTTGGGGCACACCGTGCCCCCGACAATCCGGCCTTGGGGTTTGCTGGTGTTTCTTTTTTCCAGAATAGGTATTTTTCCACATGGATGCTCAACTGTGTAAAACAAAAGTCAGAAAGACGCAGAAATTTGTGAGGCATGAACGAGCCACTAGGAAAGATTCAGAAACACCCATCCTCTGAGAGGCCTTGAGGCCGAGGCTATGGGAGGCCCCCAGGAGCAGGAGCTGCCAGGGCCCAGGGATGGTGGAAGGCAGGGCCTCGGCTGGGCCTGACTGGTGGGGCTGGGCCATGAGAGGCCCTTGCAGAAGTGGCTAGCTGAGGAGACAATGGTCAGGGTTGGTTTTGGAGGAAATGGAGGGCTTACGTCTCAATACCGCACTCTGCTCACTTTTCAGGAGGAAGATGTGTTGCTTGACTTTAGTAAAAGGTGAATGAAATTCTACCTAAAGATGAATCAACGTCACAAACAACTGTGTTGTTTTGATCCCACGCTTAGTTTTGATCTGATCCAATCAAGGTCTTGGGCCAGAAAGAAAACCTGAGGAGGTGGCGGGCTGAGTCCCAGGCTGTGTGGCCAGGGTGGGCATGTCCACCTCTTTGAGACACAGTGGGCATGGGGTGTCCCTGCCTTTGGAAGTGCAGCCCATTTATTCCAGGCTGGTTTGGAGAAACATCCCATTTTCCCAGGAGCCTTTACAGGTTTTGGAATTCAGAGCGGGCAGCAGTCAGTACAGACATTGGCTGTGCCAAGGTAGATTCACAAACCCCAGTGGAGGTCCTGCGAGTGGGAGTTGGACGTGAGATAGAGCCTTGCTTGGCTCCCCTGGTCTGCCTAGCATGGGTAGGGGACCTGAGACCATTCAGGGACTGCCCCCAGGGTGCCCATTCTAGTCACTGTCGCTCTGGCCTGTGCCACCCTTGGTGCCCAGATCCTGCCTCACGGTTGGTCAGCACATGGTTGGTGCTCAGATGTGAAGCCACCCCCACCCATCTTTTGTCCAGTAAGAGAATCCGTAGTGGGACAGGGACTGGTGTCATCTGGGACTGGGACATGAAGCCTGGTCACCTGTGGGCATGCAGGACACCCCGTCCGCCAGCAGCGAGTACCCCTCGTGGCACCAACAGGAGCGCTTGGCACCCGTGTGGTCACTGCAGTACTGCTCACAGCCGCCGTTCTCGTTCACACAGATCAGCTGGTCGTCCTTGTCTGGGGACAGGAAGGGGATACCCTGAGAGGGGCCTCTTAAGGTCAGTGAGAGCCAGCCCCGGGGGAGGCCGTGCCCTAAATCAGCAGCGGCGTTCTGCCTGGAAGGTGGCACTGAGCTGTGGGCGACAAAGCCTGAGCTTGGCACCGCCTGCTCCATGGACTGATCCAAAGGACAAGGCTTGGATCAGAGGAGTCACATGTCTGAACAGCCTTGCCAGTCGGGGGCAGTGCTGGCTGCAGTTGCATTTGGGGGGTGCCTGGCTGGTGGGCAGGGGCCTCCAGGGTGACCACTCTTCCGAGCAGCTGATGGGAAGCTGAGGGGAGCCTGGGGGAAAGTGAAAGTCCCTTAGGGATGGTAAAAGTGTCCAAGGGACTTCCAATCAGAGACTCAACTGACGAGAGGACCAGAGCGCTGAGACAGTTCTCCAAGCTGCCCTCATGCCACCGTGAGCCCGCCTGGGGACAGTCAGTCCCAGCACTGGCCATGGGCTTGGACAGAAACAGCAGAACCGGCAGCCCGACTGTGGTTGACGTGGGCAAGGGCAGTGGCCCTGAGTAAGTCCAGGACTCCGGCGGGAAGGCCTGCCCTGCAGGATGCACACCAGGGCTGCTGGGCACCAGGGCTGAGCAGAGATCCCCAGGCATTCCGGACCCAGATGACCAGCAGGAAGCCTCTCTCTTCAGCCTACCCCACCTTGCCAGGCTCTCTTCTACTTCGAGAAGAAAGTGGCTGCTGTGCCGGAGAGCTCGTTCAGTGTAAGAATGTGGTCTTGGGTGGTCAAGGATGAACTGCTCTTCCCAGAGAAAGGGTAGCCTTTGCCTTGTCTCCTGGGAAGTGATCGCTAAGCCCTGAGGGAACGTTGGTGTTTACCCGGGCCTTGGGCCATGCTGGATGGTCTAGCTGACAATGTGATGATGGCAGGGCCTTGGGCCACACTATTGGCTTGGCCTCTGGAGGGGCTGAGACTGAGGTCAGCCACGTGGGTGGTCAGCTGGGTCTATGAACCCTGAAAAAACCTCTAGACACCGGGGCTCATAGAGCTTCCCAAGTTGGCAGTACTTCCCACGCCTCATCGCACGTCTTTCTGGGAGAAGTAGGAACTGTCCACATCACCCCACAGGGAGAGGACAATGGAAGTTTGTGCCCAGTCCCTCTGCAGACTTAAGTCAGCTTCCTTCGCTGTAATAAATGGTAATGTGAGTGTATCCACTTCAGTGGGTTCTATGAGTCCTTCCAGTGAATTACTGAACCTAAGGGAGGTTGGGGGCCTCAAACTTTGCAATAATTTAATATTCAGATGGTTAAAAAAAAAAAAACACCTCAAACCTTTGTCATGGAAAGTAGAGAAGGGGAAGTTTACCAAGCGGTGCTGCCTGGTGGGACGTGGAAGTGGGACAGGAACACAGGGACTCTCAGCTGGGCCATCTCGAGGGCTGAGAATTGCCCAGGGCCGGGAGCCCAAGGGGCCACTGAGCCTGAGAATTAGAACCTTGGGTCCCTGTCAAAGACCTCAGACTGGAAGGGACTTCAAGGTCACCTAGACCAACTTCCAACTGGGGCTGAGCCCAGAATGCCCGGTCCACACACCCCAGCAGGTTGTGCACCCTGCAACCCGGTTGGCCAGGCCACCGCTACCAGCTCCCCAGGGCCCTCTGCAAATATGGGACCCAAAGTGGGGCCTCACTCTTCTCACAGTTCCGGCCCTCAAAGGAAGGGAGGCAGAAGCAGATATAGGACTGGAGCTGGTCCTTGCAGGAGCCCCCATTCTGGCACGGATTTGAGGCACACTGGTCCCCATCTGTGGAATGGGCTGGCGTCAGTACGCTGAGGAGAAGGGTTGCAGGCAGGATGGGTGGCGACCATCTACTCACCACTGTAAGAAATCCAGAACAGCTTCTGAGGGAACAAAAGAGAAAGCCTCGTGAGACGCACCTTCACCAGCGCACCCGATGGTAAGCACTGGACGAACCACGAGCTGGGGTTGGGGGACGTGGACCTGGGCCTGGCGGGGTGGGCTCCGGAAGCCAGACTTTCCTGCGGAGCTGAGGCAGATTTCTTCAAATCTTGGCCCCTGCCCAGGACATCGGAAACTATGGGTGACCACACATTTCCTGCTCCCAAGTCAGAACACCCGAGGTTCAGCCCTGACTCTTCTGTCGCTGAGCTGTGGACCTGGGAGGAGGTACACAGGCTCTGAGCCACAGCTCCACCTCTGACAGGGTGGCCACACACACGGGCTGACACCGGGAGAGGGTGCAGTAGCAGATGCAAAATCTTCCACAAACAGCAAAAGCACTCCACAGAAAAAAGTGATTGCTGAAGAAACTGTTGGCCACCTGAACTTAAACTCACAGGGTGCTGTGAGAATACAACAGATGAGAAATGCTTTGAAAACTAGGTGGATAAAAATGCTAGGCATGGGCCGGGCGCAGTGGCTCAAGCCTGTAATCCCAGCACTTTGGGAGGCCGAGACGGGCGGATCACGAGGTCAGGAGATCGAGACCATCCTGGCTAACACGGTGAAACCCCGTCTCTACTAAAAAATACAAAAAAACTAGCCGGCCATGGTGGCAGGCGCCTGTAGTCCCAGCTACTCGGGAGGCTGAGGCAGGAGAATGGCGTGAACCCAGGAGGCGGAGCTTGCAGTGAGCCGAGATCGTGCCACTGCACTCCAGCCTGGGCGACAGAGCGAGACTCCGTCTCAAAAAAAAAAAAAAAAAAAAAGCTAGGCACGACCACCCTCAATTTGCCCGGAAAGGGTCATGTTAGCCTTTGTCTCAGACAGCTGGACTTCCTGTAAGTGTGAGGCTTCCTGTGAGCATGAGGTGCCCTGTGAGTGTGAGGTGTCTTGTGCATATGAGATGTGGTTCTCTGTGACTGTGAGGCATCCTGCGTGAGACATCCTATGAGTGTGAGGTGTGGCGACCTGAGTGTGAGATAATCTGAGTGTGAGGGGTCCTGTGAGAGTGAGGTGTCCTGTGAGAGTGAGATGATCTGTGTGAGGTGTGGTGACCTGTGAGTGTGAAGGGTGCCTTGTGTGAGGTGACTTGTGAGTGTGAAGTGTGCCCTGAGTGTGAGGTATCCTTTGAGAATGAAGTGATCTGTGAGTATGAGGTGATCTGTGTGAGGTATGGTGACCTGTGGGAGTGAAGTGTGCCCTGTATGAGGTGTCCTGTGAGAGTGAGGTGTCCTGTGAGTGTGAGGTGTCCTGTGAGAGTGAGGTGATCTGTGAGTGGGAGGTGAGGTGTGATCTGTGAGTGAAGTGTGCCCTGTGTGAAGTGATCTGTGTGTGAGGTGACCTAAGTGTGAGATGTCCTATGTGAGGTGACCTGTGAGAATGAAGTGTCCCCTGTGTGAGGTGATCTGTGTGAGCGAGGTGATTTGTGAGTGTGAGGTGACCTGTGGGTGAGGTATCTTACGAGTGTGATGTGACCTGTGAGTGTGGTGGATGTCCTGTGAGGGTGAGATCTATGTGAGCTGATGTGTGTAAGGTGTGGTGACCTGTGAGAGTCATGGGCCCGGTGTGAGGTGACCTACGAGTGTGAAGTGTGCCCTGTGTGAAATGTCCTTTGAGAGGTGACTGTGTGAGATGTCCTGTGTGAGGGGACCTGAGAGTTTGATGTAACGTGTGTGAGGTGATGAGTGTGAGGTGTCCTGTGTGTGATGGGACCCATGAGTGTGAAGTGCACCCTGTGAGTGTGAGGTGACTGTGTGAGGGGACCTGTGAGTGTGAAGTGTACCCTGTGTGTGAGGTGACTGTGTGAGGGGACCTGTGAGTGTGAAGTGTGCACTGTGTCAGGTGACTGTGTGAGGTGTCCTGTGTGAGGGGACCTGTGAGTGTGAAGTGTGCACTGTGTGAGGTGACTGTGAAGGGACCTGTGAGTTTGACAACCTGTGTGAGGTGGCCTGTGAGTGTGAAGTGTGCCCTGTCTGAAGTGTCCTGTGAGAGTGAGGTGTCTGTGAGTGTGAAGTGTCCTGTAAGAGTGAGGTGATCTGTGTGAGGTGTAATGACCTGTGAGTTTGAAGTGCACCCTGCGTGTGAGGTGTCCCGAATGTGAAGTGTGCCCTGTGAGTGTGAGTGTCCTCTGAGTAAGGTGATCTGTGTGAGGTGTCAAATGTGAGGTGACCCGTGAGTGTGAAGTGTGCCCTGTGTGGTGTCTTGTGTGAGGCGTCCTGTGTGAGGTGTAATGACCTGTGAGTTTGAAGTGCACCCTGAGTGTGAGGTGTCCTGTGTGAGGTGACCCGTGAGTGTGAGGTGGAGAAAGTCCCAGGTCCCCAAATGTTTTTTCTCCCCGGCATGTGCCCTGCGGAGGTGCCGCTGGTGGAGTGGTGTGGGCCGCGAGCAGCTCCCCCAGGCCAGCTTCTCACCACGTCCCTTCTGTGAGCCGCGCATCCGTGATGCGCAGGCTGCCCCGGATCCTTAGGGGATTGGCGGTCCTCCCTTGGGAAGTTAAGGGGGACACCCTAAGTGTGCTTTTCAGATCGTGTTTTCTGATGTGAAAACTGGCATGCGCGGTGTGGCCGCGTAGGGAGAGCGTGTGCCTGGTAGGGTGTTCCTGGAAGCGGGGAGGGAGGGGAATCGCCCCGGAAAGCGGAGTCACCCCAGGCGGAAAGCGACCCCCGCAGGACGCGCAGTGCGGCCGCCGCTGCGTGTTCGCCGCTCACAGCCACAGCCGGAGAGACGCAGGCGGCCCCACACGGCCTGGTCCAGCGCCGCCTGCAGTCTCAGCGGTGCGGGGCGCCCCGAGGCTGGGCTCACCGTCCTCTCCAGGTCCTTGAAGATCTCCCGGGCCTCCTCGAAGGAGCATTGCTCCTCCTTGCACTCCCTCTCCAGGGAGCCCGGCCGCAGCTCCTCCAGGAACGAGTTGGCGCGCCGGCGCCTGTGCAGCACGCCATGGGCTTCCTCCTGGGTTATGAAGACTGAAAAACGCCAGTTCCGTGAAACGCTCACCGCTTGCCGCGCCCAGTCCTCGGAGACCGCCCCACGCGGCCGTGCCCCACGCGGCGGGGGCATCGCCGGTTCCCGCCCGTCCTGGGGGAGGAGAGCGGCGCTGCTCGCAGGCCTGGCTGGGCGTCCTCCCTGCGGTGCTCCTGGGGCGATCACCCGCCTCGCTCATCCTTCCCGGCCCGGCCTCTCCGCTTCCAGGGGCTGATCCCGAGGGCGCGCTCAGGGGCACGCGCGGAAGCTGGGCCGAAGGGGGCCGCGGGCGCCCCGCATAAATGTGAGGCTGGGGGTTAATACCGGCGAGGAGAAGGCGGCGCGGCCCGGGGCTGGGCACCCCCTGGGCCCACATGAACCTCACGCCAACACCACCTTGGCGGTGCACAGCCGCCCGCGGAAATCCAAATCCCTCGTCGCCACCCGCACCGCGTCTCCGGCGGCCAGATCTGCCTTCCCCAGGCCCCCGCCCTGGTCCGAGGGGCGGCCCCTGCCCGGCTCCCGCGACACCGAGCCCCAGGCTTCCTCGCCGGCTCTGGGCGGTCCTGGGCTCCTGCCGCCTCCCCCTCCTCCGCTTGGGGCCCGTCTGTGCCCTGCGACCCCTCGGAGCGCCAGACCTCGCGCGGATCCTCCTGGGGCGGGTCCTGAGAGCAGAGCCCCCCGCGGCAGCTCCTGGCCTCTCCGTAACCCCGACGGTCACTTGTAGGCAACTAGGACCCCCGCTTTGCCCATGGAAAACGGGGTCGGCGAGGGCCCAGGACGCCCAGGGCGAGGCAAGCCCGTGCGCTCGGCTCCGAGCAGGCCGTTCTTCAGGACGCCTTACAGCTGAGGGGACCGTCTCCCGGGAGCTGTGAGCTGTGGGCACCACGCGGTGGTGGATGAGCAGTGACCCCCGGGGCGGCCGAGCTGCCTGAACCCGCCTCAGCCCGCGAGGGGAGACCGGCCGTGGGGCAGGCGGGAGAGGGAGGCCCGGGAGCAGGCGACGGGGGCCGAGAGGACGCGCGGAGGGGCTCTGGAGAGGCCGCAGGAGGCGCGCTCGGGAGGGACGACCTTTGCTGGGAGGACGAGGCCTCAGGTGGACGCAGATGGCCGGTGGGCAGGAGCCCGAGTTCTGCAGGAGCGGCCTAAACCGGTTCCTGAGCGCGGAAGAAGGGACGCAAGGTGAGCGCTAGCGGGCCACGTGGGGCCGAGAGAAACGCCACCGCCTGTTTCCTCTAAAATCAGTTTCAAATGTTGACGTCCCTAGAGAACCGGTCTGGTTTGGAAGAAGGCTGAGGATGCAGGCGGGGACACCAAAGAATCCAGGAGGTGGGAACTCATGGACCCAGAGTCCTCAGGGGAGGTGCCCCCAGCAGCAGGAGTGGGAGGGGAGGCCCATGTCCCTGCAGTCCTCGACATCCACGCCCCCAGGACATCCACACTCCCGGGACACCCACACTCCCGGGACACCGGCTCCCAGGACCCCCATGCCTCTGGGACACCCACGCCCCTGGGACACCCACACCCCGGGACACCCATGCCCCCGGGACACCCACACTTCTAGGACACCCACACGCCTGGAGCCTGGCGTGAGCCCTTGGGGGGCACTGCAGTAGCCACCCCGCGGGCTGGCTCCTTGCCGTGGGAGGCGAAGGAGGTGATGTTGGCCTCCACTGGGCCCGGGGACAAAACCAGTGGCAGTCCCTGCTCAGCTCTGTGAGGCCACGGCTTCCACAGCATGTCCTGTGTTTTCTCCTCCTGAGGCCTCAGCGACCCCGCCTGGGGCAGGAAGGTGGCTGGGGTCGTAAGGCCATGTGTGAGCTAGGGCTGCAGCCCCTCATCCCAGGCACTGTCCCTCACAGCCCACCCCTCCACTCGCCATCCCCACACACCATCCCCATGCCCCACTCGCCATCCCCACGCCACACCCTGTACTCACCATCCCCACACCCCACTCACCATTCCCAGGCCCCAGCCCCACTCGCCATCCCCACCCCACAGTCACCATCCCCACGCCCCACCCGCACTCGCCATCCCCACGCCACACCTGCCATCCCCATGCCCCACCTCCCATGCCATCCCCTCACCCCATCCCCCACACACCACAGGCCCTTTCCATGCCCCATCCCCCCCACCCCACACACCCCATCCCCAACACCTCCATGCCCCATTCCCTGCACTCCACATGCCACTTCCCACATCCCATCCCCCACACCCCACACACTTTCCCACACCCCACTCCTGCACCCCATGCCCCATCCCTCATACCCCACATGCCGTTTCCCAGGACCCACCCCCTCATGGCCCATCCTCCACACCCCACACGCCATCCCC
>NW_016823752.1:884309-888665 GCF_001698545.2 Rhinopithecus bieti
AGATGGGGTTTCACCAGGCTGGTTTCGAACTCCTGACCTCAAGTGATCCACACGCCTCGGCCTCCCAAAGTGCTGGGATTACAGGCGTGAGCCACTGCACCTGGCTGGCGGCAGTCCATGTCATTTCTACATGCTCTCATGGGCCCAAGCCACAAGCTGGGGTGACTGACCACCCCAGGTTGCCCAGGGACTGAGGGTTCTCCGAGTGTGGGACTTTCCATCCCAAAAACACCGGGGTAGATAGTCATCCAAGCCTCCTGGGTTGCCCAGCAGGCCTGGCTGACCCCTCAAGCAGGGAGTATCCTCAATGTGAACAGTTGCATTGCTGACGACTTCTTTGGAAGCTGATGTCCAGTTCTTATGGCTGGAGGGAGGGAGGTGATTCCTTCCCACCAGCCAAGTTTCAGCTCAGGGGCGCCTTTCGAAGCAGCCCCCAGCACCCCCGAAGCCTCCCTGCTCGCTGCTGACCTGCGTCTCAGTCCAGGGAGCAGAGCACTTGCTGAGGGGCCAACAGGCATGTTTTCTCTTCCAGCCAGCGCAGCTGAAGCCCCTCTGTGCCCCTCCATGATATCGATCCCAGGGAGATCTCTTACAAAGTAGCTGCTCGGTCTGGGGTAGGGCTCATGTCCAGCTCAAATCTGGTCCCCGCAGCTCTTGGCCAGCACAGCCCAAGGTAATTTCAGGATGTGGAGGGGAGGGGACCACATCTTAACCACACCCCTTTCCCACCTGAGAGTAGATACCTGGCTGGTCTTGGGGCTCCAGGTCAGAGGTCCTCAACCCTCTCTGGGCAGCAGAATGACCTGGGGAACCGCAAGTGCCAAAACCCCCTGAGAGATTCAGCGGCTCATGGCCTCGGGGCTGGTGAAGCTCTTCAGGTGGTGGACCCTCACCTGCGTGCCACCCTCTCCGTGCGGGCAGGTGGGAGAGGGCAGGAACCAGGCTATCTGACTGGGCTCTCTGCCCCTCTCACTGCTGGTCAGGGTGGCTGCAGGTGCTTGCCTATGGCCATTGTCCTGGTGTGGGTCCTTGAGATCACAGGTGTGAGGGGCTCCACCTGGCTCCGGGAACCTGCTTCATACCTCCCTGAGGGGGCCCTGCCTGCTGGTCTCCCTCCCACGTCTGTCCCAGGGGCGTGCCTGGAACCTTGCCTGGGGCTGGACCCGGCCACATGGAGCAGCAGGTGTGGGGGCTGCTGCCCCATCCCTCTCACCAAACCCCACTTCCTTCCTTCAGGGAGGCTAACCAGGCTCTCCCAGGACTCCCGGGACCTCCTCTGGGGCCCCCTTGGACATGCTGTGGCCCTGTTGCTAGGATGGGAGGGTCCTTCAGCCCACCCTGGGGAAGGGCATGGCCACAGCTCCGTTCCCAGGCCAGGCCTCCCTCTCCTGTGGCAGCCTCTGTTGGTCCACCCAGCCACTCATTCCAGCAAGAAGGGCTGGGCCTCCGCCTCACAGTCACTCTGGAGTGTGGAGGACACAGGAAAACTTTGGTTGTCATCTCTAGGCAAGTTGCTTGTTCGGGAGCTACAGAAACCACGTCAACACCTTGTTCATTTGCAGCTATCCCTGACTGTGGTGCTGGGCACACGGGAGCTGTCTGGGGAGTGTGCGAGTCAGATGTCTGCGACATCAGGATCTCCTGGGTGGTGGCTCGTGCCTGTAATCCCAGCCCTTTGGGAGGCTGAGGACTGAGGATAGCGTGAGGAAACAGTTCCAGACCAACCTGGGCAACATAGCAAGACCAAACCTAGACAAAAAATTAAAAAATTAGCCGGACTTGGTGGTCCGTGCCTGTGGTCCCAGCGACTCGGGAGACAGAGAACCCGAGAGGCAGAGGTTGCAATGAGCTGAGATTGTGCCACTGCACTCAAGCCTGGGCGACAGAGGGAGACCCCGACTCCCTCCCTACCAAAGAATCTCCATG
Organism: Rhinopithecus bieti; assembly: GCF_001698545.2. Lineage (NCBI taxonomy): Eukaryota > Metazoa > Chordata > Mammalia > Primates > Cercopithecidae > Rhinopithecus > Rhinopithecus bieti. The sequence continues at coordinate 886,236 of NW_016823752.1, forward strand.
CTCACACTTGTACATGAGCACCACACTCACGCAACCCAAACTCACGTCATACACACGCCACACTCACACAACCCAAACTCACACTATACACATACCACACTCACACCCACCATACACACGCCACACCCACACCCACCATACACATGCTACACTCACACCCACCATACACACGCCACACACACAACCCAAACTCATGCCATACACATGCCACACTCACACCCACCATACACGTGCCACACCCACACCCACCACACACATGCTACACTCACACCCACCATACACACGCCACACCCACACAACCCAAACTCACGCCATACACACGCCACACTCACACAACCCAAACTTACGCTATACACATACCACACTCACACCCACCATACACACGCCACACTCACACCCACAATACACATGCCACACTCATACCCCAAAGTCACACCACATAAACACCCCTATACACATGCCACAAACCTACACACACGCGATTTCCAGGCTCTTCCACACCCGTAAGGAACTGGAATCTCTGGGCAGGTCCCAGGAATAGTATTTAACAAACACCCAGGGAAACTGCTATGTGTTCTCATTTCGAGAACCTGTGAGCACATCCCACCCGGTGCCAGATGCATTTTGGTAGGACGCGTGCACGCAAGGGAAACAGGCAGACGCTGACAGGATTTGAGCTTGGGCACCAACTGGTGCTGCTAGAAGCAAGCGTTTCCTTGCGACAGAGGGTGCAGGGCATGGAAGGACAGAGGAGCTGCGTGCACAGATGCCTGTGTGCCCTGTGCCCGTGAAGCCGCCATGGCATGCTGTCTTGCAGGTCAATTCCACTGGCTGACGGTGTCTGCCCTGGCGAGGAACAGCCTGTGCTAAGCGGGCCTCTGCTGTCTGTGTAGAGAAGGGAGCTGGGCCTGGGCACCACTGTCAGCCATCAGAGCCGGGGCTGCTCCCTCCTCCCCACCCGGGTGCATTGCCTTCTTGGGGCGGCAGCTGGAGACAGCTGAGCCCTCGGGCCGGCCGGTGTCACTCCAGTGCTATAGGATGCTAAACAACTTTCAGTTGGAGAGAGAATGGATGCAACGTTGAACAGTCATGATTTTGAGCAGAATTTGTTTTCTTCTCTGGACCTTGGTCCTACTTTTCATCCTTGTCTGGGGTCTTAGCGTGGAGAGAAATTCGCCATGGGATGTGACCGGATCGTCCATCTTTTCTTTTTGTCCATCTCTTAGAAAGTGCAGCTTGTCTTTTTTAGAAATCTATCCTTGCCCTAGACAATAAGAATATTCTATATTCCTCCTAATAATCTTTTGATATTTAAGATTTCCTTTCCTTTCCTCATAATAATCTTAATGTTTTAATCTTCAGTTTGGGGGGCGCTACTTTTACGCCATCATCCACATGGAAAGGCAGCTGTCCCAGTAACACCCGTTCCTGAAGAGGCCATTCTGTGCCAAAGATTGACCAGCCCCAGGACAAGCCAGGTCCTTGCACACATCCCTGCCTGGAAATCCGAATTCTGCTCGACCCCTTGTCATGACTGATGGCAGGTTTATGATCTATCCAGATTCCTGGTAGGTGAGCCCTCCCCCTCCTGCCTCTGCTCCCCAAATCACCATGGCTATCCTCAGACCTTTATCTTCTATGTTTATTACAATCAATTTCCTAATTCCACAAAGAATTCTGTTGGGATTTTGATTAAATACACGGATTAACTTGGGGGAGGGTTAACACTTTGGTGATACTGAATTGTCCTATCCATAAAAATCTCCCATTTAGGTCTTCTTTTATGACCTTCTATCATGTGTCATGATTTTTTCCCAAACTTTTGTTACTTATTTTAGTATTTAGGTTGCTGTTAAAATAGTATTGTCATTGCTAGGAATATTAATAACTTTTTGTGGGGTGATCTTGTGGGCTTCTTGGTTTCAATAGTTTATGAATTCACCTGGATTTTCTAGATATGAAAAGTTATTTTTCAATTAGCATGCCTTGTTTCCTTTTCTTTTTTTTTTTTTTGAGATGGAGTTTCACTCTTGTTGCTCAGGCTGGAGTGCAATGGCTAGATCTCGGCCCACGGCAATTCCTGCCTCCTGGGATCAGGCGATTCTCCCGCCTCAGTCTCCTGAGTAGCTGGGATTACAGGCATGCGCCACCACGCCCGGCTGATTTTGTATTTTAATAGAGATGGGGCTTTTCCATGTTAGCCAGGATGGTCTTGATTTCCTGACCTCATAATCTGCTGCCTCGGCCTCCCAAAGTGCTGGAATTACAGGCCTGAGCCACCGCGCCTGGCCTCCTTTTTCTTTGTTGTGGTAATCACTAGCACAGCCGCTAAATCGCATTGGAGAGTAGCAGGGTCCCTGTTCAGTTCTGCTGCCAATGGGGATGGTTCTAAAGGATTTCAGTACTTAAAATTTTTGCTGCAGCCGGGCA
>NW_016823752.1:889044-928898 GCF_001698545.2 Rhinopithecus bieti
AAAAAAAAAAAAAAATTAAAAAAAATTAAAAATAAAAAAAAAATTTGCTGCAAAGATTTTGTTATACTTTATTTAGTTAAAGAAATTTTCTTCTACTCCTCGTTGGCCTAACATGACAAGTACATGTTGAATAAAAATTGAATTACTGTTTTGCCTTTGTTAAGATGGTGATTTTCCCCTTTACTTTGTTAATATGGCAAATTATAGCCCATATTAACTACCCCTTGCATTCCTGGGATAAATTTACTTGCTTAGAATGTATTACTTTTACTTATAACATACAATTGGGTTTTATTTAATTATATTTCATTTGGAATTTTTGCATTCATCTTCATAATTTTATTTTTTCTTACATTATCTTTTTGTTTGGTTGATTTTGAGAGACAGGGTCTTGCTCTGTTGCCCAGGCTGGAGTGCAGTGGTGCCATCATCATAGCTCACTGCACTGCAGCCTTGGACTCCTGGGCTCACTTGTAAGGTCTCAGCTTCCCAAGTTGCTAGGACTACAGGTGTGCCCCACCATGCCCGGCTAATTTTTAAATTTCATGGAGAGATGGGGTCTTGCAATGTTGCTGGTCTCAAACTCCTGGTCTCAGACAATTCTCCCACCTCGGCCTCCCAAAGTGCTGGAAGTATAGGTGTGAGCCACCTGGCCCAGCTGATTTTTTCTTACATAATCTTTGTCAGGTTTGGGTACCAAAGTTAAACTTGATTCATAACTTTATTGAGTTGCTTTTTCTTGTTATATTCTTTTAAATAGTTTTATAAATATTTTGTATGCTTATAAAATCGCCTAGGTCTGGTATCCGTTTGGTTTTTTTTTTTTTTTTTTTACTGCAATGTAATTTCTGTCATTGTTATTCATCAACCCAAGTATTTTATTTCTTCTTGACCCAATTCTAACAATTAAATCCTATTTCTCTATTTTCAAATATATTGGCAGAAAGGTGTTCATAATGGCTCATATTTAAAAATTTTTATTTGATATGGAATGTCTTAGGTTTTCTATAAATTAGTCAGTTTTATTGGATTTTTCAGGTACAAAGTTTGAGTTTTACTTTTGATTTTGTTATTCTCTTTTCTCAACTGTCCTAATTGACAGAAGTATTTAAATACTTTCTTTGGGTTACGCTGGTCTTATTTTTTGGCTTAAATGGTTTAGTCGTTTGTTTTGTCGTGTATAAAATCAGACACCACTAAGCTGTCGACGCCAATCTGAGCTGGCCATGGCTGTTTCCTCACGTGGCTCTGCGCACTCAGTCCAGTTCTAGAGAGCCGACTCCCCGCATCCCGTGAGTTAGAAACAAGCTTTTAAATTGCCAAACACTGTTTCAATGATCGTGCCATTGTTCTGTAAATATTTTGCTTGTGCTCCATGTGTGCTGGAAAATAACGCAGATTTCTCTGCTTAGGGACGAACAGGCATCACTTTTCGTGACAGTCAACATCTCACCCCGACTGCCAACTTTGCTGTGTTTTGAGCTTTACAGTCAGTTGCTTACGAGTTCCTGATTGCCATGCAGCCCCCCTTTACTCTATGAACTGTCCTGAATTCCATTTCATGTCGATACTGCTACATCAGCTTTCTTATGGTTAGTGTTTGTCTGTTCTGTCTTCTTTTATTTTAAATCTTCAATCTTTATATAATTTTGCTTGATGGTCTCTAAGCAGTGACTTGTCATGTCTGATCTGAGGCTCTTCCAGGAGGCCAGCGTAAGATGATCATGTCTGTTGTGAGTCAGACACATCTGGGCTGTCTCTTCTGTCATATGTTGTTTCCTGTTCACCATGCTGTCCCATTTCTCCACCCTTCCCTTCTTCTACTGCATCAATACCCTCTCTTTACGCTCCCTTTCCTGGTCTGGAGCGTATTGGCTGCATTGTGATTCTGTAATGGTTCCTCTACGCTTCCTCTGCTGCCTTTGCGTTTCCGACACGCACAACCTTGTTGCTGTTTTGTTATCATCGCTGTCTGACAGAAGAAAGCAAAGGGGTTGGTTGGTGCCTGAGCCGCACACTGGGCCCTGCTCACTGCAGGCTTCTTTTCTGTCCCAACAATGACTTGCCAGGTGCAAGCATGGCGCACTGCAGCCCTGGAAACCCTGACCGCTAAGATGTTCTGTGTCTTGACAGACAAAGGCAGATGGCAGAAGTTGCTGATATTTATTCAAACTTCATCCATACAATAAAGAACTCTGCTTTTAAAATTCCATTTACATCAGCAGTTTAAAAAAAAGTGACAATGGATGAAACATGAAGCTGTAAAGTGCCTTTATGAGGAGGGTCACACAAGGGCGCGCAGCTGCGCGATGAGACGGAGGCACCGTGCCTGCACAGTACATCAGGGACATCGCAGGACACAGCACGTTCCAGATAACTTACACATCAGAGGAAAAACTACCGAGTTTCTGCACGCTTCCTATTGATTCCGCACCCTGGAGGTCTGGCCAGTGACGGCTGCAAGCCGCCTGGAGGGAAGCGTGAGGGGAATGCAGCCACGCCCGCCTCCACTGTGCTGGGACTGGGAACCGTGAGGCTGTGAGGCGGCGCGTCCAGCAGCACGGGGACAGCGAATATGTCCTCTCCAGCAAGACACACACGTACACACATGGTCAGAGGTGCACACATACCAAAACATCTGCAGACTAGACACTGAAAGGCTTTAAAATAACAGAATATGTTTCTGAAACACAAGAAGGGGTAAAACAGGAGAGGTTTTCTTTCCAGTTCTGCTGTGACTTGAATAAAATACTCTCCCCACTTACACTTCTGTACTCAAGGGGGTCACCAGGTGGCAGGTGGACCTGGGTGGGAGGCAGGGGGTGTCTGGCGAGGGGAGCGGAGGTGCGGCCTCCGAGGAGGCTGCCGTGCAGTGAGGCAGGGGCGGGGCTCTCTGAGCTATGGTCAGCAGCACTGGTCCACGCGACACCCTGCAGAAACTGCATCTTTGTATTTTCTTTAAAAGCAATAAAAATATCCTAATTCAGTGAAGCTCTTCAAAAAAATCAAGTCCCTACTTTTTTTTTTTTTGTAGAAAAGAAAGTTAATTGTTTAAATTATAGTTTAAATTTTCTTTTGAAAATGAACCCTAGGTAGGTAAAGGAATCTCCTTGGCTTCTAACCGCTTTTGGTGGTGCAGACACCACCTGATGTCACCCAGGGACACGTTTTCACCCACCTGTGACCAGGGAGCTTCAGGGAGTGGCAGCCGTTCCCACGGGAGAGTCCCCCAAAGTCATTTAATGGTATAAACAGCGTGCTTCTATGTAAACCCCGGTAACAAAAAATAGTTTTCTATCAAATACAGTATCAAATTGTCATTTCATGTAAACACAGTGATTCCTGGTAAAGAATTGAGGCCAAAGTACCACAAAAAATGGCCATGGGATTGATCCCTGCTTAAAAAAAATCCTAAAACTTGTAAAAGAGAGAGAGTCCCCACGCCCCGCTCTCCTCAGGCCATTGGTCAATCATCCACTTCTGCCCAAGCAGCTCCACCATGGTCTGCCCGTGCCCTGAAAGCGCCGTCCGGAGGCAGAAGCAGCAGGGTGGAGCCAGGAGATGCCGCTGCCCGACGCCTCCTGCCCGGGGCTGTTCCCTGCGGCCCGTCCTCTGTGGGCTCTGGAGTCTCCGAGGAAGCCCCAGCGGGCCGGGGTCTTCCGTGGAACCAGCCTCTGCCCTGGAGGGGTCCTCTGCAGCCCGCACAGCCAGGCGCTCTGGGTCGGGGCGGTGAGGTGCCCCTTCCTCGGAACGTCCGGGGCACTGTGCCCTCCCCGTGCCACGCCAGCCCTCGCAGTGGCAGCCCCAGACAGCGCGCGGGTCTCCTGCGCCCACGCTGCGCGGCGCTACCCCTGCAGGTCGGAGAAGGGGGCCTGGCCGCCCTCGCTGCAGCTGGACGAGTTGCTCAGCACGGCCGACCCCGGGCTCGACTCTGCGGGGAGATCAGGCGGGGACAGCCTTCGGCGTCTGCTCTCCTGGGCACACGCGGAGCAGCTTCCTCGCACACGGGCCCTTGGCAGCGTCACGGGTGGGCTCGGGGCACGTGGGCCTTACCTGAGCTGCTCAGGCACTGGGCCGAGCCGGACGGGCCGAGCTGGACGGACAGGCTGCTGGCCGGCACCCAGCCCTCCTTGCCAGTGGTCGGGTCCCTGACGTACCTGCAAAGGGCGAGGGTCAGCAGCGGCCACGTGCGGGGCAGTCTGGGGGTGAGCACCGGGTCTTACCAAAGGCCCTCGTCGCCCTGCTGCACCAGCTCCACCACGTCCCCGCTCCTCACGACCAGCGCGTCAGGGCCTCCCTTCTCCTGGTCCGCCACGACCGTGTATTTACCCGGAACCTGGTGGGAGACGGGCAGGGGCACAGGCAGCATCAGCCCCAGAGCAGCCAGGCGGAGAGCTGGGCCTTAGTGCCCTGCCCCGTGGGAGCTCCTAGCCATGGCTGGCTCAGGGGAAGGGCACCAGCCTTAGGAGGAGGCCGCAGGTCATGACCACGTCAGAGGGGATGGAAAGCGTCTGTGAATCTGTCCTTGGGCCCAGCTGCCCCAGCCTCACGCTGGTCTCCACACAGAGCTCTCGGCCCCAGGGCCTCTGCACCTGCATCCCCACCTCCCGGAGGGCGCTTCCCTGCCTTCGGGTCTTATTTCCATGCTGCTTTGCTGAGGCCTTCCTTGGCACTCCGCGACTCGCCCCTCCTCTGCCCTCCCTCTCCCCTACAGCTGTCCTGCCCAACCTCCCCAAGCCTCACTCCTCTTATCTCCTCGCTGTGAGAGCAGAGGTTCCTGTCTGTGCTGTTTCCGCTTTGTCTCCAGGGCCTAGAACTGTGCCTGGCACACAGCAGACACTGCACAGATGTCATGGAACACGTTCCGCTGGGGAATGGGGAACCGGGAAGCAGCAGCTATTCCTACAGAGTGGGGAGATTCACAGCCTCCTGGTGCTGCGTGCGGTGGGCTGAGGAGGGCTGCTGCCGGCTGCAGGGCCTGGAGCAGGAGGACGGTGACGGGGCTGCCTGCCCTCACCCAGTGGCCTGTACTGGCTCCTGCCCCTGTGGTGCCCAGAGTAGCCGGGATCACACCCCACACTCCAGGATCATCCAAAGAATGAGATCCAAATCTCTCTCCAGGGCCCCTGCACCCTGGTCCACCAGCCTGTTTCCCCTCCTGCCACGTGGCCTCCGCCTCTGTGTTCCCCACGTTTGTTCTCACGCCTAGGCCTTCCTTTGTGCTGTCTCTGTGAGAGAGGCCGGCAGCCCTGAGGGCCCTCCCTACCCTTCCATGCCTGGCTTCTCTGCCCTTCCAGAGCCTCCGGGACCTGTCCCCTTTGCACCTCCAGCCTTGGTGCGTGGACCAGGCATAGCACAGAAGGTGCAGCAGACGCTTCTTGGTGTAACCCTCACTGGAATGACTAACACATGGCAGCTTTTTCTTGCTTCTGACATTAACAATGAATGTTGTTTCAAATGCAAATCCATGCTTAGCAGTCCCATTTTCTTACAAAATGAGAGAGAGTTGTGTGCAGTCAGGAAGGCTCAGCGTTCTGTGACATGAAGGGTAGTGGAGTGGGGGCTGCCTCCTCTGAGGAGTGTACCCGTGAGTGGGCTCTACAGGAGGCTGGGTGGGCACCTGGAAATTAACCCAGAAACACAAAGTGCCTGAGATAGAGGAACCAGGAGGAGCTAGGGCTGTGTCCTAAGACCCAGGCCTGGGTGGACCTTCCAGAGAGAGTCAGGAGGAGCTGAGGCTGCCCCTAAGACCCAGGTCCAGGTGGACCTTCTGGAGTCAGGAGGAGCTGGGGCTGCCCCTAAGACCCAGGCCCCAGGGGACCTTCTAGAGAGAGTCAGGAGGAGCTGGGGCTGCCCCTAAGACCCAGGCCTGGGTGGACCTTCCAGGGTTAGGAGGAGCTGGGGCTACGCCACAAGACCCAGGCCTGGGGGGACCTGCCAGAAGCACCCCAATCCCCGGAGGGCAGCCCCCATCCCAAGTGCCCGCAGGGAGGCCTCGGTTACCAGCTTCTTGAGGCCCAGCCCGCCGTCCTCCTCGGCGTCGGACGAGTTAATCTGCTCTTCTGCACTTGACCAGCCCCCGTCATCCTCAGGTGCCTCCAGTGAGTGTGAAGTTTTGCTCCAACCTGAGAGAGACAGAACTCGTGAGGGACCCCCTGGTGATGAGCTGCTGTCTGCATCCATCTGAGGTGAGGTCACCTAAGTCCCACAGACCCCCTGAGATGTGCACCGTGGGCCCCCAACATAGCCTGTCATCTTCCCTGCTACATAAAGAGCTGAGCAGGACACCCCTATAGGCTTCCAGAATGCCTGGCACGTTTCAGGGTTTGAGAGCATCTGCTTCCAGTTGCTGGGCTACCCTGTGGGAGACCTCAATCCCCAGGCCCTGGGGAAGCCACGCCCTTGTCAGGCAGGGCAGTGCCCCTTAGCCAGAAGGGAAGCGGCCTTCCTGCCACAGAGGACCCCCCAGGGCAGGTGTTTTCAGTGAGTGCCACAGTCATGTTCGACACCTGGCAGACCGAACCCGGAAGCAGTTTCTAAAAGCAACAAGTGAGGCCCACTGAGAGGGCCCGATGCCCTTGACCTATGGGATACTGAGGGCTATGGTCCCCACTGGCAAGAGAGTAGCCCCTGGCACAGTGGCACTGAACCAGAAGGCTGAGGCCACGCAGGTGCCGTGGCAGAGATGGGCTCCCACTGGCCACACAGCTCCAAGCGGGAGAAGAGGAAGGAGTTTCTTCCAGACTTGAGACCACACATGTCCCCCTCCCCGACCCAGTGTTCCTCCTGCCAGGTGCCCAGAGGACGGCACCCGCCTTTCCCATGTGGGGGAGATGGGAGACACCCTCGCAGCTGAATAAACACGCAAAGGCAGCAACCGGGCAGCAGGCCCAGCGCATCCCACCTGATGCCAAATGCATCAAGGCAGGACACATGCACTCTAGGGAAAAAGGCAGATGCTAATGGGATTTGAGTTTGGGCACAAACTGGTTCCAAATCCTATTTGGTGCCACTGGAAGCAAATGCTTCCTTGCGATGGGCGATGCGGGGCATGGGAAGGCTGACACTGCACTGGCAAGGAAAAGCTGGTGCTAAGCAGGCCTCTGCTGTCTGTGTAGAGAAGGGAGCTGGGCCTGGATGCCACCGTCAGCCAGCAGAGCATGGAGCCGCTCCCTCCACTCCACCTGAGTGCTTTGCCTTCTTGGGGTCACAGCTAGAGGTAGCTGAGCCTTCCAGGCACCAAACCAGGCCTGCATCTGTGTGAGAATTGAGGACTGTGATTTTCCGGTTGCAGACCTGCAGCTTGGCCTCCAGAGTGTACCTGCAGCTGCCCCCAGCAAGGGAGGCTGAGACACAGCACAGGATGGGGGCCCAGCTGCCTCCTCTACAGCAGCAGGGACTGGCCTGTGGGGTCTGGCTGCCAGCGTGCCCTCCCTGTCCAGGCCCCCAGTCGCTCTGAGGCACCATACCTGGGGCCTCTGGCCAGACAGAACCAAAAATCTGATTGAGGACAGTGGGAACAAAAAAAGGGTGGCTGCTGTGTATGCAGAGGAGCCAGCATGGCTCGGGTAGGACCTCACACACGAACCTCTCCACGGGGCAGCGAGGCCGGCCTGTGCAGGGTGATAACCAAGCGGCTCTGCCCCGGTGCCACCAGACACACAAAGGGATTCTTGAGCTGCCCTGGCCGTGGGTGCTTAGTGCTCCCCAGAGCCTCTCTGTGGGCCATCAAGAGCGCCGTGTTGGAATAGGGCACGGGGGAGGCCAGCAGCAAAACGCAGAGGTCTGATTGTGATGGGAACGGCAGCGCCTGGGAGCGGGCAGCCACAGGCCAGGCCAGTGGCACTGTCCCAGGAGATGGGGAATTCTATGTGAAGGCAGGAGGCTGGGTGATGGCCAGGATGGTACCCTCTGTTTTCTGTACAACAGCCATTGGCCTTTGCTCGATGGAGTCACCACCTGCAGGGCTTGGGGAGCGGGCGCTGGGCAGCGCCCCAGGCCACCCAGGATCACCTGGGCTCACTGCCACCACCTATGGCAGAAATGACCCAAGGGCAGTGGCCCGGCTTTACCACCACACTGGCTTCCTAGAGACCCCGCCAGGCTGCACCGTCTCATTCACGGACGAGGAGGCGGAAGTGGAGGCTGAGCTTGGCCAAAGTACAGCAGAAGCGGCGTTTGGCCCACAGGGCCAGCCCGGCCCACCTTCGCCACCAGGGACCGGCTCTGCCGGCTCCAGGTCACAAGCGGAGAGGGCTTAACAGACAAGAGTAGCCTCTCCCGGAAGACTGTCAATGGGGAAATGGCTCCCTTCTCCCAAGCTCCTGGGGCCTCCTGGGGCCTCGATGCAGCGAGCCGGGCGTCTACCCACTTGCAGGCAAGACGGTCAGGAACGCCGGGCCAGCTCCCTGCCTCTGAACTCACGCCCAGGGTGGCCACAGCTTCCGCCTGGCTCCATGGGGCTGGCAGTGTCATGTGAGGAGGCTCTGGAGGCAGGTGGGATGGGGAGGCTGGTTCTGCTTACACCCCTGGGAACCTTTGCAAATTATTTGAAAACTCAGGCCCCCTCCCTGCACCTGAGGGTCCTCAACAGGTCAGGGGAGGTCTCTGGACTTCTCAGGGCAGTTTTCACCCTCAGAATATAAGGGAAGCAGGAAACAAAGAAAGCTCAGGTTCCACAGGGAGCTCGGCCTTGCCGGCCCCAGGAAAGGAGGGTCTGGGTCGGCCCGCCAGTTGCTCTGTGATCCTAGCAGGTAGTGTTGGGGCAAACTGTGCTGCAGGGAATGGCGGGGAACGGGGTGCTCTATAGCCGACAGCAGCCACTGGGCAGTGAGACCCCACCTAGCTCCACCAGCACGGCTGGGTGACCAGCGCAGCAGCCGTGGCCAGCAGCCACTGACGGGGTGGGCAATTCCACAGGCTCCTGACAGACCTGCTGAGAGGAGTCGGCTGAGAGGCGTGCTGTCCTCAAGGACCTGTCGCCAGAGCATCACACACTGAACACAACCACGTGTCTGCCTCTGGAGCACAGAGACCCACACGAGCTTCCCCCTTAGGTGGCCTTGACGGCCACCCGACAGCAGCTGGGCCGCGCTTCCTGCCGACGCAGAGCGGGTGCCGTGCCCGAGGGTGCCACTCTACCTCGCAAACCAAAAGGAGTCGGGTCGCTCTTTACTTCATGCCGCTTGGCCTTTTTGTCAGGACTGGTAGGAGAAGCTGCAAGAGGAGGAGGAGGCAGAAATACAACCAGAGAGAGAGGGTGAGGAACGGCAGAGAGGAGGAGGAGGCAGAAATACAACCGGAGAGAGAGTGAGGGATGGAGGCGGCGAGGAGGCTGACCCACGCTTGTGCCGGGAGGGGACACCCACGTTGTGGCCCCTTTCCACTGATGAGAAAGGAGCTTCTGTGAGCAAAATGCAGGGAGCCGAGGGGCCGCGCAGTGAGGGAGGGGCCGGGAGGGCGTGGGACTGGGGGCTGCGGCACTCAGAGGCGTCCTTTCAGGGGCCGTCTCTAGGGATGTTTTCTTAGTTCTGCGCTAGCAGAGTTTGCAGCACCAGAATCTGTTCGTTTGTTTGTTTCAAGTTTCAAGCCAACTTAAAAGCATTTTTATAAATTGGAAAACACTCCTAATTCTCTGGAAAGAGCCATTGTCCACGCTGGCCTTCAGGGCTTCCCAGAGGAGCCGCCTGCACGCCAGGGCCGGCTTCCAGGGCCTCCTGGGCCTCCTGGGCCTCCTGGGCCCATTCCCCCACCATGTATTTCCCAGCACGGAGCTCTCGCAGGTGAGTAGGGCGTTAGACATCTGTCTCAAGGGTCCCGTCAGCCCTGTTCACAAGCAGATGCCCCAGAAGATGGCTGAGCGGCCTCTGTCACTGGGCAGAGCAGAGCCACGCAGCCGGAAAGGTCAGCACCCTGCAGGGAACTCTGAGAAGGCGGGGGTTGGGGTGCAGGGAGAGGAAGGAGGGGCCCTGGAAAGCCAAGTACAGCTCCCGTTTCTGAGCAAGCCTCCATTTGAAAAGCTCGCCTTCATTTTTCCAAAGGAAAGCCACCCCTAAAGGATAACTCTGGGTGTCTGTGTGTGAGACACAGCATCAGTGAATACGTGATCGGGTGGAAAGAAACGCTTTTGCGTGGCCGCCCTTGTGATGAAGGAGGCACGAATGGTCACACACGATGCATGACAGATGCCACCACGGTGAGGGTGGGTTTCGGGCAGATGCTACTTTTACCTTTCTGACCTTTGAGGTTAGCAAAGCCCTGCAGGGTAAAGCGCTTTCTGGAAAGCGCAGAGCTTTCTGAGGCAGAGCTAGTGACCGTGTCATCTATGAAGGAAGAGAAAAAAACCATGCAGAGGGCATCGCAACCCGGCGCGGAGGCGGGTCCAGCTGTTGCGGGGAGGGCCCAGGGCAGCTGCGGGTTGCACGCTGGGTCTTGGCCGGGGCTCTTTCTGGGGCTGACCTTGCTGACACGGGTGCAGAGCAACGGAGAGGGAGGGGCTCTTCTGTGAGGTCCTAGGGCTCTGTTAAGGGGGGAGCAAGGGGCCCTGAACGCTCTGCAAACCTTCTTCACACTGCAGGAAGCGCGTGTTTCTCGGACACAGTGAGCAGCTCCATGTGAGGCCTCCATGTGAGGCCTGGTCCCTGCACACACCCACCTTTGCTCTTTTCGGGGGGCTTTGGCAGTGGTGCTGAGCTGACATATCCCTCCAGGCTCAGGGGGTCTGTTTTCCTTTCTTCCAGCTTTTTGAGGTTCCTTGAGTTTCCTCTTGAGGGACTGATGACATCAGACAAATCAAAAAAGAAATAGTGTGTTGTCTGGTTAGTTTTTCAAAACGCGCTGAGGACCTGAGGCATTCAGATATCTCTCAGCACCCAGCCTGATGCTAAAGCAGCATCTCTTGCACGTTTTTTTTTTTTGAGATGGAGTCTCACTCTGTGGCCCAGGCTGGAGTGCAGTGGCCGGATCTCGGCTCACTGCAAGCTCCGCCTCCCGGGTTTACGCCATTCTCCTGCCTCAGCCTCCCGAGTAGCTGGGACTACAGGCGCCTGCCACCTCGCCTGGCTAATTTTTTGTATTTTTTAGTAGAGACGGGGTTTCACCGTGTTAGCCAGGATGGTCTCGATTTCCTGACCTCGTGATCTGCCCGTCTCGGCCTCCCAAAGTGCTGGGATTACAGGCGTGAGCCACCGCTCCCAGCCTCCTGCACGTGTTTCTAAGTTAAACCCGGACGGGCGGGATGAGAGCAGGCGCCCACCCTACTCACTCCAAAGTAGGAGGTTTGTTTTTCTCGGCGGGGGGGCGGGGTTGGCAGGGGTGTTTCTTTTGAAAACTACTGTTCTACAGATTATTTTTTAGGCCGTGTCTGTGTCCTGTTTCATGAATGATTAAAGGAAGCTTATATAAGAAACAGGATCAAGTGAAAAAAATAAGTCATGAATAAAATAAAGAAAAAACAAGGGAAGAAGAGATATGATGAAGCCACAGTCAGGATTGGAGTCTGAACTGTGCCCATACATGTGCTGGGCCATCAGCGTCGGGTCCCCACTGGGCACCCACTGTCTCAGGATCAGGAATGCTGGGGCGTGGCTGTGATCTGGACAGGCTGCGCACTGCCGTGCCGTGAAACAGCCCAGCCCGGGGAAGAGCTGGAGAGGGGCGGGCACTGCTGGAGGCACACATCTGGGAAATGTACCCTCTGGGACTGACCCATGAGCACATCAACACCAAGGGCCTCAAGGAAAACCCCAATAACCACGGGGTCCCACTGACAGAGGCCGAGGACCCTGGCGTGCAAATCCCCCACTCGGAGTGCTCCAGAAACACAGGCCTGCGGCGGTGTGTCTGTCCTCACCTGGTGCTGGTCGGGGCTGGCAGGGGCAGGCTCTGCGACTGCTCCAGCGTCCGGTGCTGGCTGGCTTCTGCAAGGAAGGAGCAGACAAACCACATGAATGAGCATCTTTACTTCAATGCCAAGGCGCCTTGCACACACAGGGACTGTGCGGTTGCTCTGAACACATGTAAAAATGCACCTGGAGAGGAAGCTACGGGAAAACGATCGCTTGAAGACAGCCTCACCTCGACAAGCCTGCAGCTGGCTGGTCAGCACTTTCCGAATTTCATTCACCCATGCGGCCTTAATCTCAGGAGTTGGTGCCTGTTTCCCCAAAAGAAACGCCAGGAGGTGAGTACTCAGGCCCCCGAGGAAACACACTTTGGTTTCACTCTCAGAACATCCAAGGATCATCTTTCTTAGGAGTCAAAGGTCAGATGGTTGCATGTGACGGGAGAGGAGGGAAGCGCTGCGGGCTGGCCCCGGGCTGCGGGACCCTCTGTCCCCATGCACGGGACTGACTGAAGAGGTGTGTCTGGCACTCAGGGCACAGCACCCTCTCCACCGTGAGAATCGGCCCTGTGTGCTGGACGTGTCCGCACACTTGCGCTGTCCAGGGACGCACGAGCTCCCCTGGGGAGGCCAAGCCCATTTCCTCGCAGCACCCCCTCTGATGTGTACTTTTCCCCGCATTTCATCCTGGGTCCAGCTCAGGGTGAAGACAGCCCAGGGCAGGACCCTGAAGTGCACAGCGGCTGCTCCTGGCCTCGATGCAACTTCATGGCAGATTCTAGCACTGGTTCCCGTGAGAAACGGTTCATGGCAATGTGGAAGAGGCCAGGGGCAGGGTGGGTGGCCCACCTGGACGATGTAGACCTCCTCACGCGCGTTGTACCAGATCTCGAACTTCTTAGCATCTCCCTTCACGTTCTCTGTAATGCCGACGGCGGCCATCTGCCAGCAGAGAGCGGAGACGGGGTTCGTGCCCACAGCGGACCCGCCGCCTTGTTTTAAAAAGGCGTTGGTGCAGGCACGAAATGATAGAAATACTTTGGGGATGGGGGCTAAGAATGGCAGAATCCCCACCCCATACCTAAGGATGAGAGCTGGGTGTCAGCATGGCCACCTCAGACCAAGGTCTGTGGCAATAGGGACCCAGTTACAGATTTCCCCCCATCGGGGTCTGTGGCCAGGAGCTGCTGCTGTGGACCTGGCCTCACTTACGTTTAAGGACTGCTTGTAGCTGTAGGAGGGGGCTTTCTCGTACCCCTCCCCATTCTCCTCCCGCTTCTTACAGAAGAGCACCGCCTTCTCGTGCAGGAACAGGTGCCGCTGCATGGGCTTGAACCTGGCCAGCTCCTTCACCTTGGTGTGGCCCCTCTTGTGGTCGGTCCAGACGCTGAACGAGCCTTGCATCAGCAGCTTGCCCAGGTCGCTGAGATTCCCCTAAATGTGCGACAGCAGGGGTGTGTTAGGAACGGGATGAGCGTGGGGCCATGGGAGCACATCACCGAGTGAAAGCAGCCGTTTGCAAAGCCCACCCACAGTGGGATTCCAGCTGCAGGGCGTCCCAGGAAAGGCCAGCTCATGGAGACCGTGACAGGTCAGCGGGTGCCAGGGACTGGGGGAGGAGGGAGGGACCGGTGGGGCACGTGGGCTTCTAGGACAGTGAAGCTGCTCTGTGTGATGCTCTAGCACTGGGCGCAGGACGCCACATGCCTGTCCAAACCGCAGAACGCGCAGCACCCAGAGTGAGCTCCGAGGGGAACAGCCCTCAGTCACTAATCAGCGTCAGTGCCGGTTCGGCACGTGTGGCCAGTGTGGCACCCATGCTGGATGTCAACACTAGGGGAAGCCTCAGGGCCTGGGATTTACACTGTTATCTCACAAACCAAAAATTGCTGCAATTAATCAACTCTATTACCTAAAACAAACAAACAAAACCTGAGAAGGAGGCTGGGGGGACATAAAGAGGGGGGCAAAAGATGAACAAGCTGACCTGACGTGGGGCTCTGTGGGGAAAGTGACATCTGCCTTCGGGGGCCACTTGCTCTAAGTCACCAGCCTGCAAATCGCAGCCCAGGAAACAGATGTCACGTCTGCTCCGAGCCACGCCTCCTCCCCAGGAGAAGACAAGGAGGGAGGTCTGAGCAGCATTCCTGCTGGAGATGTGTGCCTTCCAAGCAGGGGACGCTTCCTGATTTTCTCCATGCCCCAGAGAGCCCAGTGGGGTCTGTGGACCCGGCTGCGGGGCCTGGGAGTGGGCTTATCTAGGGACCACCCCAGACCTCCTGCTCAGAACCTGCACATTCACACCAAAGCGTGGGGAGTGTGCAGAGAGGCCGCCAAGTTGCTGGCCTGGCATATTCCATGGAGGCGGTGGGGAAGGCTGGGCCTCTGGGCGCCTTACGTCATAGCCGGTGATGGCAATGAGGTGCATGGAGTCATTCACCGCCTTCAGGATGCCCAGGATGGAGCTCAGCGCCTCCTGCAGGTCCTCAGCCCCCTCGCAGTTCTTGCTGTATTTCAGCATTTCCTGAGGTCCACGGGGTGAAGCAACCGTCAGGACACGCAGAGCTCTGGCTCCCCCAGAACAGACCCCTCAGGAGCTTGGCATGAGGCAGGGACGCTGCTCACCCTCCCCTGGTCTGTAGGGAGCTGCTCTGCCCGCCCTCCTGCAGCCAGGACGGACTGAGCGGTGCTGCAGAGGGGGCAGAGCCCCTGCCAGGTGCAGACCCTTGGCACCTGCTCCCCGGGGAGCTCCCTCCTGCCACCCTAATGCCCAGGTGCAAACCCCTTGCACCTGCTCCCTGGGGAGCTCCCTCCTGCCACCCTGCTGCCCAGGTGCACACCCTTGGCACCTGCTCCCTGGGGAGCTCCCTCCTGCCACCCTAATGCCCAGGTGCACACCCTTGGCACCTGCTCCCTGGGGAGCTCCCTCCTGCCACCCTGATGCCCAGGTGCACACCCCTCGCACCTGCTCCCCGGGGAGTTTCCGGGGAGTTTCCTCTCGCCACCCTAACCCTGGCCAAAGGCACAGAGCTGCAGTTTCCTGCCTGAAGGTTAGAGGGGCCCACGTGGCAAACTCATAGATGGAATCCCCAGTCTAGGCCACCCCACATCCCTGCTGTGTGCCAGATAATCCAGGCACGGTTCCACCCTGGAGGGACGGGTCAGCACATCACAGAATCCCGTGCGGGCCGGGCTGTGTGGAAACCCATGGGGATGGGGACTCGTCTGCTCACCTGCGTCCTCAGCACCCCTAACAGCGGCGCACAGTAGGGTCTCGAAAGGCATCCCAGCCATCCCAGCCTCAGCACAGGCTTGGAGGAGGTGCCCTTGGCCTGGGAGGGGCAGGGCGCGATGGGGACGGGGCCCCAGGGAGGCACAGAGACCTGGCCAGCGGGTGCCGGGGGAGGCCGGGCCACGGTTACCGTGGAGCCCACCTTGAGCAGCAGCTGGTACTTGGTGATCCTCTGCACCGGCTTCAGCAGGTAGGAGTCCAGGCTCAGTTTGTGGTCCAGCTTTCTCTGGCATTCCTGGAACCAACCCAGAGCCTTTGGTTTGCACAATTTTCATTATTCCGCAGGAGTCGGCTAGGAAAGGGGGTAACGTGCTGAAGGAAGGTCCGGGGACACACCTGGAAGAACGGGCAGTCGGAGCACTGTCTCCACAGGCTCTCGGAGCGGGGCTTGTTCTGACAGTACTTCTCATAGATCTGGAAATCCTCCATCTGCACCAAGGGACAGGCACCACATCACACAGCGTCTTCCCAGCCCCGCGAGGCACTGCTGCTCGCCTCACAGCTTCCGAGGGCCGGCACTGGCTCCCAGGCTCTGCTGGGGGGCCTGCCCTCCATTCATGGGGCTCCCTGTCCCCGCTGACTTCCCAGAGCACAGGCGTGGCGTGGAGACGGGGTTCCACCGCAGCCATTCTTAGAACGCCGTTTATGGTGTGGTTTGTTGATTTGTTTACATAATAAAACTTCTAGCATTTTCTCTGGCAGTTTTACAAATTACCTGTTATTTAGCAAAAAACAGACCCTAGCCCCACTGTGAAGTGTAATTGCTCCTGGGTGCCTCTAGAGCACAGGTGGTTCTAGGGGCACAAAAGGTTTTAGGGCACAGGGCTCAGAAGTTTCTAAGGGCATAGGAGGTTCTGGGGTTCAGGAGGTTCTGGGGGTTCAGGAGGCTCTAGGGGTACAGGAGGCTCTGGGGGCACAGGAGGTTCTGGGGTACAGGAGGTTCTGGGGTTCAGGAGGTTCTGGGGCACAGGAGGTTCTGGGGGGACAGCAGGTTCTGGGGGTTCAGGAGGTTCTGGGGTTCATGAGGTTCTGGGGGTTCAAGAGGATCTGGGGCACTGGAGGTTCTGGGGGTTCAGGAGGCTCTGGGGGTACAGGAGGCTCTGGGGGCACAGGACGTTCTGGGGATACAGGAGGTTCTGGAGGTTAAGGAGGTTCTGAGGTACAGGAGGTTCTGGGGGTACAGGACGTTCTGGGGTACAGGAGGTTCTGGAGGTTCAGGAGGTTCTGGGGGTACAGGAGGTTCTGGAACACAGGAGGTTCTGGAGGTACAGGAGGTTCTGGGGTACAGGAGGTTCTGGGGCACAGGAGGTTCTGGGGTACAGGAGGTTCTGAGGTATAGGAGGTTCTGGGGGTACAGGACGTTCTGGGGTACAGGAGGTTCTGGAGGTTCAGGAGGTTCTGTGGTACAGGAGGTTCTGGGGTACAGGAGGTTCTGAGGTATAGGAGGTTCTGGGGGTACAGGACGTTCTGGGGTACAGGAGGTTCTGGAGGTTCAGGAGGTTCTGTGGTACAGGAGGTTCTGGGGTACAGGAGGTTCTGGAGGTACAGGAGGTTCTGGGGGTACAGGAGGTTCTGGAGGTTCAGGAGGTTCTGGGGCACAGGAGGTTCAGAAGGTTCTGGGGCACAGGAGGTCCTGGGGTACAGGAGGTTCTGGAGGTTCAGGAGGTTTTGTGGTACAGGAGGTTCTGGGGTACAGGAGGTTCTGGGGCACAGGAGGTTCTGGGGGTACAGGAGGTTCTGGAGGTTCAGGAGGTTCTGGGGGTACAGGACGTTCTGCGGTACAGGAGGTTCTGGGGTACAGGAGGTTCTGGGGGCTCAGGAGGTTCTGGGGTACAGGAGGTTCTGGAGGTTCAGGAGGTTCTGGGGGTACAGGACGTTCTGCGGTACAGGAGGTTCTGGGGTACAGGAGGTTCTGGGGGTTCAGGAGGTTCTGTGGTACAGGAAGTTCTGGAGGTTCAGGAGGTTCTGTGGTATAGGAGGTTCTGGGGTACAGGAGGTTCTGGGGGTACATCATTTTATCTCAGCCAAATTGAAAACATTTGCATTCTGTGATTTCAGTTGGTTAGAATGGGAACCTACAGTAGAATCTGAAGTCATTATTCAGTAATTTTGAGAAGCTGTACATCAAAGCACCACGTACCCTCTCCAGAAAGCATCTTCCAACCAGTTCTGGGCAGTCGGTGTAGTTTTCCAGCTCCCTGAGGAATATCCTAGACAAGGAAGGTTTTTAAGTAGTATGAGAGACAGGCCGAGTCACGTGGCATTGGTGACAACTGGACAGACATCATTTCTCAGAAGCCTTTTATGCCTTGCTGTGTATGTGGCAACAATGCCCCGCATGACTTGGGGACGCTGCAGCCACGCCTCTCCTGAGCACCAAGCTCTCAGGTGCCAGCAGGTGCAGCCCCAGGCTGAGTCTCCTTCTATTTCTGGCCTTGGCTGCACACAGAAGTTGGAGAGAGCTGCTTTTCCCTCAGCACACACATGGCTCACAGGGCTACAGGCAAAGACAGAGATGGGACCCTTCAGGGCCCTGGAGGCGCCGCCCCCATAACTGACCGTGGGTCTGTGGGTTCTCTGCAGACACACCCTCAGTCCTGGCCCTAGGCAGCGCCATCCCCAGGCTCCTGGGCTGTTTCCCTTTAGTTTCTGACTTGCATCTGTCCCCTGAGGAAGTCTGGCCAGAGGGGAAAATCGTCTGGGGGACGGATTCGCGGCATGAGCACTAAGCTTAAAGCTGTGGGGACCCCTGTGTGCAGGACTGGCCGAGACCTGGGGGACTGTGAGGACAGATACTAAGGGACACTGAGGTTCTGCCCAATCTCCGTGGACGTGGAAGTCTTCTTGGTGGTCAACTGCGGACCTGCTGCCTCCTCGTAAGTGGCAGGTGAGGTGATGATCACGGCACGGGGCAAGAAGCAGGTGTCAGAACCACGTCCCAAGCACTGGCGATTCCCATGGCCAGTGGGGTACGCTGGTCCCCATGCACATAGCCACACGGGAGCCACTCACATGGCCTCCCTCCAGGACACGCAGCAGGGGCCGTCCACTGCAGCCTCCCTGGCACTCTGCACTGCATGCTCACCCTACACCTTCCCATGAGTGCTCCAAAACTGTGTTAAAGCAGCCCAAACAGCTCAGAGGAGTGGAGACAAGAGGCCAGACAGACAGACCACCCGCACTGGAGAGGCCACAGTCACTCGGGGGACAGACCACCTGCACGGGAGAGGCCACGGTCGCTCGGGGGACAGACCACCTGCACGGGAGAGGCCACGGTCACTCGGGGGACAGACCACCTGCACGGGAGAGGCCACGGTCACTCGGGGGACAGACCACCTGCACGGGAGAGGCCACGGTCACTCGGGGGACAGACCACCTGCACGGGAGAGGCCACGGTCACTCGGGGGACAGACCACCCGCACTGGAGAGGCCACGGTCACTCGGGGGACAGACCACCCGCACTGGAGAGGCCACGGTCGCTCGGGGGACAGACCACCCGCACGGGAGAGGCCACGGTCACTCGGGGGACAGACCACCTGCACGGGAGAGGCCACGGTCACTCGGGGGACAGACCACCCGCACTGGAGAGGCCACGGTCACTCGGGGGACAGACCACCCGCACTGGAGAGGCCACGGTCGCTCGGGGGACAGACCACCCGCACGGGAGAGGCCACGGTCACTCGGGGGACAGACCACCCGCACTGGAGAGGCTACGGTCGCTCGGGGGACAAGCAGTCCCCGTGACGAGTAAGGAATGCCTAGTTTGCCGTCCTTTTCAAAAGTGTGGGAACAAAACAGGACTTGCCATGTGGTGTGGCTTTCGTGACCTCCAAAGGGCTGAATACACACCTGGGAGGGGTTCCAACTTCCACTTGCCCAGCAGGATGAGGAGGGGATGAGGGGCGGGCAGGTCCCATTTCCTGCACCACAAAATGGTGCACTCGGGGGGCTCAGAGCCCTCTCCTCACGGCTGGTGGCTCACTTACAACTCGGCTGCCTGGGCGCAAGCCACCAGGCACGGTGCCACGTGGGCACTCAGAGACGGCCCCATGTACCCACACTCATGCCTGTGCCTCTGTGAGTCCACCCCTTGGGCGCCCCTTCCCAGTCAGGCATGGCTCGCATCCCCCGTTCCAGCCCCCTGAAGCCAGTATCATTAGCCGCGAGAGATCATGGGTGCATGCCTGTGTCGAGAGGAAGGGCCCACCTGTTGTGGAAGTGATAGATCTCCTCCATGTTTCCAAACAAAACATCCTTCTTGTGGTGAAGGCCTGTTGACAGGAGGTGAGCCATCAGTGGGTTATCCATCTCCGCGGCGTAGCCCTGCAGGGAGAGCAGAGGGCAGCGGGGGTCCTGGGCTGCAGCCCACCCACAGGCTCATCTGTGGGCTAGGCCGTCCCTTCCTCTTTATTCTTAGGTGATTTCTAAGACAGTTATCTGGACAGGCATCCACCAAAGCACAAGTATTATGAATAGCACCAATTTGGGGGAAAGGGGTGGAGGTTCTACCCTTCTTGCTTTAAACCTTTTATGATTTAGCTGTAACTGAAACAGAGGGTGCAAATCTTCTGTCTACACTCAGGTGATCACCACCTGTGCACACTCGGTGAATCAGACACCCGTCTACACTCAGGTGACTACCACCTGTGGACACTCGGTGAATCAGACACCCGTCTACACTCAGGTGACCACCACCTCTGCACACTCACTGTCTACACTCAGGTGATCACCACCTGTGCACACTGGGTGAATCAGACATCCGTCTACACTCAGGTGACCACCACTCACATCAAGCTCACCCAGGCAACAGCCCACTGCCAAGGTCACCCCTAATCTGCCTCCCACCCCAAACCAGTTTTGCTTGCCCTGGAGTGCTCTGTGCCAGGAACCGCATGCACCCTGTGGCCTGTGTTTGCGACAATCTGTGTGTGGTTCGTGCATCTGTTGTGTGTCAGCTCCTCTTTCTTGTTACTACATTTGTCCCCTGTGCGGACCCCCTGAGCTGCCTTGTCCCCTGTGTGGATCCCCCTGAGCTGCCTGGTCCGTGTCTTGCTGATAGGCCCTGAGGGGCTCCCCGTCTGGGGCTGCTGTGACCAGGCTGCTGTGGACGCTCTTTCACGTGCATTTGGTGGACAGCAGCGCTGCTCTGAGCAGCAGTTGTCAGAGGAAGCCCTACCAGGTAGTGCAGGTGAGTCCACGTGGTGGTCGGCCCTCCCCAAGTCCAGCCTCACCTCCAGGACACACAGCAGCTCCTCCACGTAGGCCCGTTCTGTGTCCAGGAGCTCACTCATCACGTGCCTGGTGGCAGGTCATGTGGAGAGCAAAAAAGGTTAGCACTGGGAGGGCAGGAATGGTCTGCTCCGCAGTCTCACAGGTGCCACCTAGAACGATGGCCTGCCCAGCAAGAGGGGACTGGCATCAACCCAAAGCTCATGGGCTGGACGCTCCTTGGGGCTCCCCTCCCAGCTCTCAGCCTCAGACCCTGCAGATGGAGGCCGGACTCTCCCTGGTTCCCAGACTGGCCATCACTCTTGTCCTGGCCTGGGACACACTCCTGGTAGGAGGGATTCCCCACCCCGCCTCCTGGGCTTTTGGGTACCACCTGCTCAAAATGAGCTCAGTTCCTCATGCTCATGGGCGAGTCAAACCACCCCTAGGATCCATCCCTAGAATCCACCCGAGTCTCTTCTGCCAAGATGACGCCCGCCCGCTGCCCGGCCTCCCTGAGCCTTCCTCGTGGTGGGTATGTGTGGGCCCGTGTGGCCAGGGTGGGGGCCTGCCATCACCAGAGCTGCCCCCTGCCCACACCCTCACACCCAGCAGGTGGGCAGTGGTTGTCTAGGGAGTGGCCCAGCACCCGCCACGCTGGATCCGGAAGGGGAGGGCGCACAAGCTGGCTGTGCAGGTCTTGTTGCTGGTGTGAGCATCTTTCAGCAGCCTACGGCTCCTGCTGCTTATGTGATGCACAGAAACTGGAGCCAGGGGGCTGGGCTGGTCCTAGGTTGAGGTTATTCAGCAAGTTCATTCCAAAACAAGCGGTCGGCATGTAAGGGCCCCCACCTTGGCACAGGGGAGAGGAGTGGGGAGCAAGAGGGCTCGGGACTCCCTCTCACAACCCAGGAACTGCCAGCCGAGGGCCACTCCTTCTGTGTCTCAGGGCTGAGCACTTGCTGCTCCTCCGTGTGGACGCCCCTCTGCCTGGACCTTCCTCCATATGGACGTTCCTCTGCCTGGACCCTCCTCCGTGTGGACGCCCCTCTGCCTGGACCCTCCTCCGTACGGATGTTCCTCTGCCTGGACCCTCCTCCGTACGGATGTTCCTCTGCCTGGAACCTCCTCCGTGCAGACGCCCTTCTACCTGGACCCTCTTCTGTGTGGATGCTCCCCTGCCTGGACCCTCCTCTGTGCGGACATTCCTCTGCCTGGACCGTCCTCTGTCCAATCTTACGGAGCCTGCCTGGACACTCCTCTGGACAATCATCTGCCTGGAAGCTTCTTGGCAACTCCCCCTTCCCCCCATCCTGCTTCACCAGCTTCCATCAGAAGCCGGAAGTGACAGACTGAGCTTTCACACCAAGTTCAGTTTACTGTAATTCCCAGTTTTGCTCAGTCTCCCAACCCCGCAGCATCATTTGGCCGCCGCCTGTGGACACCTGCTTGTCAGCACATCAGGAAGAGCCTTTCCTTCTTTCCTGATTTTGGAGTTTTGATGGTCAAAGGGGCCTCCTGCTGTTCCTCGAGGGCCTCTGGGAGGGAGCCCCATGCGCCTCATGGGTGCTTGGCTCCTTCCCAGTGTTGCTCTGGGGACCTGCATTCCCTGGCCCTGCACCAGTGAAGTCTTTCTTGAAGGCGAAGGAAGCCAAGAAAGGGAACTGCTTTTGTTTGCATAACACTCCCTGAATTTGAGGGTCCAGGAATCCCAGAGGAAGAGGAGGGCTGGAGACGATGCCGTCCCCTACACCAGCTGCCTGGCACCACTGCCTGCCACACTCAGTCCTGAGCAGCTGTTGGCTGCTGCTGTGGCTGGCGCTGGTTGGGGCCTTTGAGTGGTGTCTCCTGTGGATGGCAGTGGAGGGTGGAGGCTCTCGCTGGGGTGGAGATGCCCCTTTATTCTTGCATTCAGCCATCGCCCTCTCTTCCCTCCCGAGTCCCCCAGTGGTGCGTGTGCGGCATGTGTGTGCTTCACGTGGTGGGGACCAGGACACGTGCTCGAGCCACGGCAGGCCCTCTGGATATCGGTTGGTGCAAAAGTAAGAACCACAATGACTTCTGCACCAGCCTTCTATCTGAGGCATCCATTCGAGTGCCTGACGGCACCTAGTGGTTCAGGCTGCGGTCGGAGGGCCCCTGTGAGGCTAGAAGGGCAGCGCACCTACCTGCGCAGGATGGCCAGGCTCTCCTCCTCCTCCCCTGCAGAGCTGCGGCCCTGCCGGCTCTCACTCATCTCACTCTGGGGAGAAGAACAGTGTCAGGTCTGAAAGGCGGGACAGAGCCTCAAGGGCCAACTCTCAAGGCCAGAGCCCACTGGTTCCCGTATGGGGACAGGGCTGAGCTCCCACGATGGGGAGCTGGCCAGGCAGCTGGGCCGCGCCTGGCAGGGGCCATGTGGAGAACCAGGCCTGGTGTGAACCAAGCAGGAGGGTGTGGACGGCGGGGTTGTCATGGGCAAGCCTCACCTTGGCCCTCCGGTAGGGCCCTCTCCGCAGTGCACCGCCCTCGGAGCTGGAGTTCTCCGAGCCTCGCCGAATGCCTGTTGGGAAGGAGTGGGGCCTGAAGTCCCCTCTGACCCTCTGGAGAGGGGACGTGCGCCCAGCGGGAAAAGGCCCCAAGGAGAGGGCAGGACTTGGCCTCTGAGGCCATAGGCAGTGGTGTCAGAAGGGGGAGGACCATGGGGTCTTGCTGCCCTGAGTCACCCCATGTTCCCACAGCCCATGGGGACACAGTGCCTGTGGGCTCCGGCCTGGGAGAACTCCCAACAGGCAGAAAATAAGGTCGCCTGGGACCCAGTACAGGAAGGCAAGAGCCTGGCCAACCAGGGCCCCTGAGATTCACAGCTGACTTTCACCAAGCTGGGGTGGCAGCTCGCCTCGTGGGTTCGTGTGTGAGAAACCAGCAAAGATGGGAAGAGGGTTTGTTTTGAGACATGGAGGTGGCAGGAAAGTCTCTGGGAAATGGAGCGGCACCCGGCTTGGCGTAGAGGGCAGGTTTGGGACCAGCAATGTGGGCCGGACTGAGGTACGTGGACGTGGCTCTTCAGGGCTCCGGGAGCCCAGAGTCTGGGCCATGTGTGAGGAACGTTGTTTGGCAATAGCACCGGGAAAGGACAGACTGCGGAGAGGCTGGAGCTGGGAAAGCTGGAGGTGGTTCCTCCGTGGGAACTCTGCGTTTTCAGTTTTGGGTCACGTGGACTTCACTGAGACCACGGAACCCTGCCAGCCTCGTGGAAAAGCAGCCACAAACAATGCCTACAAGATGTGTGTGGCCGGGTCCTGACAAAATTCCATTTATAAACACGGGCAAGGGGTGGCAGGAACCGGCCCTCAGGCCCTGAACTGGGGCCCGGAGGTGGAAGGGGAGGAGGCGTGTGGAGACAGCTTTTGCAGGTGGCTGCTCAGATGTTCCAAGCTCTCAACGCCCGGGGCTCCCCGAGGGTCCCACAGCACCTGGGGCACAGGGTAGCCACACAGACCTGGGGAGGGGCAGGGAGACTTTGCCAGTGCCTCGGGTCTGGGGGCCACCGGCTGCACGGGCCGCGTCTGCCTGGCCGCCAGCTTCTTCAGGCTGGCCTGCCTGCGGTGGAACACCTCCTCCATGCTCGCCTGCTTCTGGAAGACCTTTCGCACGTGCTCCTGAAACCACACGCTCAGTAAGGCGCCTTGCACGTGTTGGCATCATTAAAAATACACGATCATGTGCAGAATGTGCCAGGGCACGCCCAACCCCCACTTTAAATGTTCTCCATGCTGAGTCTGTCAGTGCAGCGTGGCTGCGTCCAGCCCTGGCCGCTATGGACGGTGAAGGGGATGCAGCCCACCCACGGGATGGGACCCCGGTCTTGGGAAAGGGCAGCTCCATGCGAGGGAGGGGCCTGCGGCCTTCCCCAGGCATGTGGAGGGCTTAGGAGGAGCCTGGTCTCAAGGGCATCACCAGGTCCCAGGGCCAGGCCCTTCCTGAAGAACACGCCCACGCCACGAAGTCTGCCAGCAGAGATGGGATGGCAACCTCGCGGGGTTGGCGTGGAAATAACTTCTGTGTTGAAAGGAAAATTCAACTCGACCTCCCAACTGTGTGTTTCTCTCAAATGCCTATTATTTGGGAGTAATTCATTAAATGGGCCGGGCGTGGTGGCTCACACCTGTCATCTCAGCACTTTGGAAGGCCCAGGTGGGTGGATCACCTGAGGTCAGGAGTTCGAGACCAGCCTGGCCAACATGGTGAAACCCCGTCTCCACTAAAATACAAAAATTAGCCGGGTGTGGTGGCACATGCCTGTAATCCCAGCTACTCAGGAGGCTGAGGCAGGAGAATCACTTGAACCTGGGAAGCAGAGATTGCAATGAGCCAAGATCGTGCCACTGCACTCCAGCCTGGGCGACAAGAGTGAGACTCTGTCTCAAAAAATAAATAAATAAAAATAATTCATTAAATGATTCTTTAAAACTCCCCACAGAGGAATGCCCCACTGCTAGGGACGGTGAGCTGCAAACGGAGAGCCCGAGTCAGCATTACCATGAGGTCTTGGTTGAGGATGGATTCGTATTCTTTGTAAATCGTGTTGAGCTCCTGGATCTTATTTTCCGCACTGGTCTCCAAAAACTTCTCGATTTCCTGGAGGGCAGCCTCCGCGCCGTCCTGGGACTGGCACTTGTCCACAGGTTGTGAGGCCAGCAGGTAAATCCCTTCATCACACCACTTCAGGGACTGGAAACACAGAGCATTGCCAAGGGCAGGACGCCATGAGAAGGTGAGCGCACCACCCTGTCCAGGCACATGCTGTCGGGGCGTCCTCCCAACATGATCCCGGACTACCAGCTCCTCATGCTCCCGCCACCGTGTCCAAAGCACCCTGAGGGGACACAGTGCTGGACAAGGCCAGTGAATTACCCAGGGCGGGGCCTGGAGAGGCAGGGAAAGTACAGTAGGATCAACCAGGCCTTAAGCTTCTGGACCTTTTAAAGAAATCATTATGGGCTGGGCAGGGTGGCTCACGCCTGTGATCCCAGCACTTTGAGAGGTGAAGGTGGATCACCTGAGCCCAGGAGTTCGAGACCAGCCTGGGCAACATAGTGGGATCCCATCTCTATCTCTCACACACACACAAATACAAGAATTAGCTGGGTACGGTGGCATGCACCTATGGTCTCAGCTACTTGGGGGCTGAGGTGGGAGGATCCCTTGAGCCCAGGAACCAGAAGTTGCAGTGAGCCAAAAAAAAAAAAAAAAAGAAATCAAATTGTGCAAATGAATTCTAGAAAAAGACCCGCTAGGCCAGCAAGACCAGAAAGGAAGGACGTTTTCCAGCCAAGGAGCTGCCCTTCCCATGACAAGGGTCAGCCGGTGGTGGAGGCGGGAGGAAGAGGCTGGTTTCACAGCTGGGGTGTAGTTCCGGCTCGGCCTACCGTCTCCAGGCGGCGGTGCAGCTCCAGGGACTTGCTGAGCAGCCCCCTCCTCCTCACGATCTCTGCAGAGAACTGGTCGCAGAGGTGTCGGAGCTCCTGGCACTTGGGGCGGATGGAGTCTACAGCGTAGTGCTTGTTCTCGATGAGCTGTTCGCCGTCCAGGGACAGGGCCCGGGCCCTCTCCACAGCCACCTGCAGACGGCCACCCAGAGGACCAGCTCAGGTCTCTTTCTGTTCGAGGCAGACGGCGCCTCGCTGTACGGGATGTGTGTCCCGGGGCACATGTGTGTCTTGCTTTCTTTCTTTACTGCTGTGGATGACTGAGATGCCGCCTAATGCCCAGAGCTGTTCTGTGGCAAGTGCTTCTGGGGGCTGTGGTGGTCCCAACAAAGGGCATTGCCTGTCTGCAGGGAGCTGACCCAAAGGAGGACGGGCAGGGCCACGTGCTGTGGGTGGGGTGCGGGAGGGGAGGTGCACAGGCAGCAGCCCCCACCCCGGTGGACGACCCCCAGGGGCTGTGGGGGCCCTTTCTCCGTTGGCGGGAGGCCCATTCCTGCGCCTTCCTGAGCGGTACTTGATGCTGCTGCTCACACTCTCCCACCGCCCCAGCTGGGACCCCGCCTTACACCCGATTTCTCCTCGAAGCTGGCCAGGTCCCTCAGCAGGTGCTCCACATGCGCCAGACTGTTGCCAATGTCCGTGAAGGTTGCTACCTTCTGGCACACTGCGTCCAAGATGGCTTTGACCTGGAACAGAGGAGGACCCATCTCAGGGGAGCGTCTCCCTCACCTGAACAGAGAGAACCCGCTCCAGATCAGGGAAGTGACGGAACTCAAAATCGGGCCAAGTGGTCATCAATGAAGCAGGGACCACAGTCAGGCAGGCGCAAAGTCAGCCCCGAGTGGTCACCCATCAAGTGGGGACTGTGGGGCCTCTGGGTACCCACCAGTGACCTCACTGACCACTGGCAGGACACTTGTTTCTCTGTGGCCTGGGTGTGCCTCCGTTTATCAACCACACGCCTGAGAACAGCATGAGGAGAAGGTGAGATCACGCAAGGACAAGGGCTTTGGGAGCCGAAAGCGGCAGCAACGTGGACGCTGGAGCTATCGCCATTCCTGCTGGATCCTGGGCGTGGAGTTACGTAACTCAGTCCCTTCTAGCTTGCTACTAACTTCTAATGTCTACGATTTCTGCTGTTGGCAGGAAGACAACGGGTGTCATATAAATGATTTTTATTTTAATATTTATTTATTTATTTATTTATTGAGATGGAGTTTTGTTCTTGTTGCCCAGGCTGGAGTGCAATGACGTGATCTTGGCTCACTGCAACCTCTGCCTCTCTGGTTCAAGTGATTTTCCTGCCTCAACCTCCCAAGTAGCTGGGATTACAGGGGCCAGCTGCCACGCCCAGCTAGTTTTTGCATTTTTAGTAGAGATGGGGTTTCACCATGTTGGCCAAGTTGGTCTTGAACTCCTGACCACAGGTGATCCACCTGCCTTGGCCTCCCACAGTGCTGGAATTACAGGTGTGAGCCACCATGCCTGGCCTGATTTTTAAAACATGTAACTGCTTACTCCTTTAAATACAAAAGATTTTAACTTTTGTTATTGGAAATAATCCTGAGAACGGGTGTGTATGCAGACATCCCAGTGCCAAGGAGATTGTAGTTCAGATGGCCTGGGGCTGAAGGCCAGGAAGGCAGGATTCTTGTCCATCCTTGAACCTCCTGCATCTGGCACAGCTGAAGTCTGACACTTCCTTCCATGTTACCCACAGCCACTGAGTTATGGATAATGCACCACCTCTCAGAAACTAGCTCGGATATAGAAGAACTCAATACCATCAACCAACAGAATCTAACTGATATTTATAAAAGTTCACCTAACAATAGTAGAATACACATTCTTTTCAAGCAAGGAACATATATAAAAAAAGACCATATTCTTGGCCCATAAAACAAATCTCAGCACATTTATAAGAACTGAAATCATACAGAAGAGTATGTTCTCTGATCACAATGAATCAAACTTGAAATGAAGAATGGAAAGACAACAGGAAAATCTCTGAATACTGGAAGCCAAACAACATACATTTAAATAATTGATGGGTCAAAGAGAAAGTTCCAAAGGAAATTGGGGGAAAAAAAAACTGGACTAAATGACAAAGAAAATACAATACGTCAAAATTTGTGGAACACAGCTAAATCAGTGATGAGAGGGAAATTTATAGTGTTCTTATTAAATATGCATGTTAGAAAAGAGGAATAGTCTCAAATAAAGAGTGTAAGTTCCCATCAAAGCAATCCATAGAAATAATAAAGGTAAGACCAGAAATCAATTAAGTTGAGAACAGAAAAACAACAGAAAAAACTAATGAAACAAAGAACTGGTTCTTTGGAAAGATGAGGAGAGACACATCTCAACCTAGATTGACAAAGAAAAAAAGAAAGAATATGCAAATTACAAATATCAGAAACGAAACAGGCAATATCACTATAGACCCTGCAGACATCAAAAAGATAAAAAAGAAATACTATAAACAACCCTACACATTGCCTTGAAAAACACACTACTATATCTCATTGTGAAAGATAGTTTCAATAGTTGCATAACTATTAAAGACACTGCATTCATAATTTTAAAAGTCTCCCAAAGAAATCTCTAGGCCCAGATAGTTTTATTGAGCATCTACAAAAATCCTACAACTAACATTATACCTGATAGTGAAAAACTAAACGTTTTCCCCCTAAGGTTGGGGACAAGGCAGAGATGTCCAGTCTCACCACTCTTATCAAATGGTGGAAGCTCTAGCTGGTGCAGTATGCAGTGGGGCAGGGTGTTGGGAGGTAGAATAAAAGGTGTATCTTCAAAAAGGAAGAAACCAAACTGTCCTTATTTGCACATGACATGATGGTCTCTACAGGAAATTTCAAGGACTTTACAAAAAACCATCTAGAATATGTGTGCTCAGCAAGGTCGCAGGAGACAAGATAAATATACAAAAATTAATCGTATTTCTATATGCAGCAATGCATACATAAATACCAAAATTAAAAATATAATACTGTGATGACTTCTTTAAATGGAATATTAAAGGTAAGTCAAACAAAATACGTACTGAACTTGTGTGCTGAGAACTACTTGACACTGATGAAAGAAATCAAAACAAGTGCTGAGAATACCATGTTTGTTGACTAGAAGACTCAATACAGTAAAGACACTGATCTTCCTCAAAATACAGGTTTAACACAACTACTATGAAAACCTCAGGAAATTGGTTTTTGTATATGTAGACAAGATAATTTTAAAATTGGCATGAAATGGCAAAAGAACTAGAAGCTAACACAATTTTGAAAAAGAAAACAAAGAGGGAAGAATGAGTGTACTTGATTTCAAGACATTATATAGTTGCAGTAATTAAGACCCTGTGGTATGGACAGAGGAACAGGCATGTAGATAAATGTAATTGAATAGAGTCTCCAGTCCAGACCCACATAAATGTGCCCACAGTTTTGACAACGGTGGAAAAGAAATCCAGTGGAAGAAAGAGCCTTTTCAACAAACGGTGCTACAGCAATTGGACATCCAGAGGAAAAACAAATCACGATCTAATTCTCATACCTTATACAAAAATTAACTTAAAATAGGTCATAGACTTCAATGTAAAACTATGACATTTTGGGGGAAAAAAGCTTAGCGGAATATACTTGGA
The DNA here is from genome assembly GCF_001698545.2 of Rhinopithecus bieti. Lineage (NCBI taxonomy): Eukaryota > Metazoa > Chordata > Mammalia > Primates > Cercopithecidae > Rhinopithecus > Rhinopithecus bieti. Next base: position 918,513 of record NW_016823752.1, read on the forward strand.
ATCTAGGACCAAAAGTATAATTCTTAAAAGGAGAAATTGACAAGTTGGAGTTCATCAAAATTAAATGCTTTGGCTGTGTGAAACGCCCTGTGAAGAGGATGAGAAGACAAGTTACAGACCAGGAGAAAATATTCGTAAACCACATAGGTGACAAAGAACGAGTATCTGTAGTATATAAGGAATTCTCAAAATGTAACAGTAAAACAAAAACACAAAACCAAACAATCGAGTTAGAAAATGGGCAACAGAAATAAGGCATTTTACCAAAGAGGATATGCGAATGGCAAATAAGCACACGGAAAGGTTAGTTTAGCGCCATCAGCACTGGGGAAACGCGACGGAAAACCACCGTGAGATTCCGTGGCACACACATCAGGATGTGAGCATAACGTAAAGAATCATTACACCACCACATGCTGGGGACAAGGGGAAGCAACTAGTCACTCATACGCTGAGAACCGTTTGGCACTTCCTTAAACAAAACATGCAACTACTATATAACCCTGCAATTACATTCTGGGCATTTAGGCCAAAGAATTATGAGAACTGACATTTATACCAACATCAGTACATGAATGTTTGTAACAGCTTTGTCTGTAATACCCAAATCCAGAAACAACCCAGATACCCTTCAACGGTGAATGATTGAAAGAACTGTGGTCCGTCCACACCAGGGAACACAATGAGTGAGCCACCGGCACCTGGGGGTCTGCAGAGAGCTGTGCCGAGCACCAAAGCCAATCCCGAGAGTGACATTCTGTGGGATTCGTTGGCATCACATTCTTGAAATGGCAAAAGTACAGCCATGGGGACAGACGAGCAGTTGCTGGGGGCTGAGGAGGGGTGGGCTGCGAGAGACACGGGTGAGTCTCTCACGAGGGGCCGCAGGCGGGAGACGTGTGGGTCTGGCTGCACCGGCTGTGTCGACGTGCACCTCAAGGCTGTGACACTGTCCTACAGTCTGGCACATAGCAGGGACATCATACATGCATGTTGAATAAAAGGGCATGCAAATGACTATGAAGGGAGAGCAAAGGCTTCCTGCTAATTTACGAATAATGCAGGTGTAAGTGCATTGCAGTAAGCCGATTTTCAATCACCTTTCCATACAATGACGCAGTCATCAATGGTGCATTTCAAGGCTCAGCCCCACTTAATCTCACAGGCTCCACCCGGCAAGTGGAGACTTTTCTGCATTAAGCCGAAGTCAACCGCATGGCATGGCTCAGTTCCTGGCACTGGGACCAGGGCACAGGCACAGGAGGCCCCATGGGCATCAGGGCAGCTGCCGGCTCCACCCAGGGCCACTCACCTCCCGGAAGCCCTGCTCGAAGTGCCGAAGCTGCAGGCACTGCTCCAGTTTCTGCTGATGCTTTGCCCAGAACTCATCGAAGGCAGCCTCCGTTTCATTCAGCTGGGCCAGGAGCCTGGGAAAGAGGAGGAGCTGACCGTCTGCGTGGCCCAGGGTGCCCACACAACGTGGAGCACAGTGAGAGTTCTAGCAACCCCAAGGCTCACTCCACCCTGGGCCTTCCTGAGATCCTGGCCTGCACTCACCCCCTGCACCCAAACCTGGGATGTGCAGGCCCAGGCACTCAGGGCGTTAGCATGGGAGGGAGGCCCTGGAGAAAGCATCAGGGGCTGCCTGCTTTCCTTCCTGCTTCTCTCCCTCTAGGTCACTGCGACGAGGCTGCACTGCCGAGTCTGTTCATTTCATTTTTATTTTAGAAATTTAAAACTTTTTTTTTTTTTTGAGACGGAGTCTCGCTCTGTCGCCCAGGCTGGAGGGCAGTGGCACGATCTCAGCTCACTGCAAGCTCCGCCTCCCGGGTTCACGCCATTCTCCTGCCTCAGCCTCCCAAGTAGCTGGGACTACAGGCGCCGCCACCGCGCCCGGCTAGTTTTTTGTATTTTTAGTAGAGATGAGGTTTCACCATGTTCACCAGGATGGTCTCCATCTCCTGACCTCGTGATCCGCCCGCCTCGGCCTCCCACAGTGCTGGGATATAGGCCTGAGCCACCACGCCCAGCCCACAACTTTTTTTTTAATTTATTTTTTGAGATAGGGTCTGGTTGTGTCACCTGGGCTGGGTGCAGTGGTGCAATCTCGGCTCATTGCAACCTCTGCCTCCGAGTAGCTGGGACTCCAGCTGTGCACCACCCAGTCAGCCCCACGCCCACCCTGCCAGGCGTGTGCACGGATCAGCTTCACTTTACAGATGAGGAAACTGAGTCTTTGGGAAGCTGACAAGGTGCCCGACACCGGCCAGGGCAAGGCCAACCCTCATGGGCTGTGCTCCAACCTCCGCCTCGTGGACCACAGCACCCCATCTACGAGGAGCCCCTCAAGGATGCGTCCTTCAGTCCCCGGGGCCTCTGGTGTGTCCCTGGCACAGAAGGCAGCTCAGGGTGTGGGCCACGCTGCGTGGGAGTCAATGGCAGCTGAGAGTCAAAAGGACCAGCTCGGTTTAGGCCTGGGTGCGCCCCACACACCCCTGCCCTGCTCCTCAGCTGGGAGGCAGGGCTGATAGCACCCACCAGCGCAGATGGGACAGGGGAGGCTTGGGGAGTCTTGGGGAGGATGGGATGGGTGAGGCTCGGGGAGTTCTGGGGGGTTATTGGGGGGGGGCCTCAGGGAGTTCTGGACATCCTAGAGCACCATGCCAACCACACAAATGCCCTACTCTATGCTGCTATAAAGCTGGAAGCCCAAGAGAGGAATATGAGAATCACACTTTTACAATGAAAGTAAGAAACACTAGCTCCAGCGAGGAGAACCCCAAGCTTTCTCCCTGTCCGTGGAAGTCCCACTCATTATGCAGCAGCCCCACGTCTAAGGCCTCTGCTTCCCCTAACGTCTCCTTCATGCCTGCAAAAGGGCATTTGCTCTAGGAAATTGTCCCTAGAACAGCGGCTTTCTGTGGGGTTCAGGAGAAAAGCATTTCAGCAGGAGGAGCCAGGTCCACACAGAGGCCTGGAGGCTGGCTGCTGTGCTGGCCCCGGCCAGGAGTGGGGCTGCTGCCGCGCCGCTTGCCATTTCGGTGGCCTCTTTCTTTCCCAGAGGCTGTGTGCCTGAGAGGATCCTTCCCTGGACTCGGACAGGACAAGGGCAGGAAGGCGGCCGGGCCTCACCTCTGCACGGTGGCCTGGTTGTCGAGCTGGTCCTGGTTCACGCCGGGCTCTGAGCCCTCAGCCTGCAGCTCCCCGAGGCTCTCCAGAACGCTGTGCCCCTCTTTCAGTGCCAGCCTCAAATCCTCCTGTGGAGAGAACGCAGCCTTGCACCCCGGCCCCATCCAGGCACTCAGCGCAGGCCAGTGGTGAGGCCTTGTGGGGCCTTGCTCTTGAGGGGGCGGGGACTGAGGAGGGGTCAACCCCCAACCCCCGAGTCTTCCCAGTCTCTTCTGTGGGGTCGTGCGGGCAGGGCAGGCCGATGTGGGGGACTCCCTCACTCCTGTGTGCCCCGGGGCAGAGTTGCCGTTACAGGTCACTCAGGGCAACGGGTTATGGTGAGAGTCACTGGAGACCCAGACACCAGGCAACCAGACCAGGAGACCCGGAGACCCGGAGACCCGGAGACCAGGAGACCCGGAGACCCGGAGACCAGGAGACCCGGAGACCCGGAGACCAGGAGACCAGGAGACCAGGCGACCAGGCGACCAGGCGACCAGGAGACCCGGAGACCAGGAGACCAGGAGACCAGGCGACCAGGAGACCCGGAGACCAGGAGACCAGGAGACCCGGAGACCAGGAGACCCGGAGACCAGGAGACCAGGAGACCAGGAGACCCGGAGACCTGGAGACCCAGAGACCAGGCTTTCTCATGGTGCCTGCTCCTGGTCCTCACAGCGTCCTCACGGTGGAGTGGCCGGGTGAGCACAGAGGCACAGTCCTCAGGGACACACCAGCAGGTCATGGCCCTGGGCCACCGTTGCTGCAAAGCCAGGGGGGCAGAACAGCAGGGAGCATGTGCTCCTCAGAATACATTTGTCTCAGCAAGGGCTGTGGACACGTGAGCACTGGGAATGTTCTGCGAACAGGAACTCCAACCACCACTTCATTGCCTGCTCGGCATGAGAAAGAGGCACAGACATCCTGTCTCGGTCACACTCAGAAGCAACAGAGCAGTCTATTCGGGAGCTCCCTGCACAGACAGCCAAAAGCGCTCCTGAGAGGAGAGCCGCCCCCCGTCCCACTCCTGAAGCCACGGCTGACCAGGGCCAATGGTTGACCCAACGCCATAATGGCAGCCGCAGCTAGCATGCTACAGGGTTCATTTATGCTGCTTTTATTCCGTCCTCATCGGAGAAGGTGCCCAGCTAATCGCCATCAAAAGGCATCTCAAGCCTGCTGACTTCTTGGTTTCACACGCTGCCAACACGAACTCCCGCAGGGACGGAAGACCCCCCCGCAGCTTCTGACCGGAGCCCCTGCAGCTTCCAACCGGAGCGCCCCCACATACCTTCGCCTTGTCCTTCTTCTCTGTATGCGCACACAGCACTGAGCTCGTCGACTGGACGTCATTGGGCAGCTCTGTTTCGGCCAGCTCGGTCCCGAAGGACTGCAGCATCTGAGCCGTCTGCTTCACCATGAGGGCGAAACTTTCGATGGCCTTGGGGACAGAGAAAACACAATTGTACGCCTTGTGCACTGCACCCACCTCCTGCTGCCCTGAAAGCAGACACCGGCAGAAACCGTTCCCGCGTAGACCCGTCAGGCGAGGCTAGCTAATGCGAGGACAGTGAACACCCTCCCACGGCGTCCTGCCCTCCTTGACCTCTTCAGAAACATACCAGGCTACTCTACACATGTGCCCACCGCCTAGAGTTGCCTGTGCCCGTGCTGCCTCTCCCTGTCGAGAGCAGTGAATGTTGCAAACCACAACCCAAGAGGTTTTTTTTTTTTTTGGCCTCCAAGCCCAGAGAAAGCCACTCCCAAACTTATTACTCATGTTACTTCTTTACAATGACTAAGGTCCACTGAGACCATCTCCTCATTCTTGGGAAAGAAAACGACTGTTAATGTGAACATGTTTTTGGAAAAGGCTGTGCTGTGACGTGAAAGCAATTCCGTGGAGATGCTCGAGCTGGTAGCAGCCAGCCCCGCCCCCCGCCGGCCCCGACGCGGCTCACCATGCGCTGGCACAGCCACCGGGAGTGGCAATAGTCCAGGGTCCCGCCCAGGTCCTCGGTCAGCTGCGACTTATCGATGTAACTGTGTAAATCTGGTACGGAGCTCAGCATTATGACCTGGAGGAGAAAGGGAGTGGGTGGTGGTGTTTGGGATTATTGTTGGCTCCCAAAAGAGCTACCCCATCAGCAGAACACACAGCAGCACAGAGGCGACCACTTCTGCCTGGACTCTGTGGGCGGCTGTGTGGATGGGGGCACCTGGACGCTGCGGGCGGCTGTGCGGATGGGGGCACCTGGACGCTGTGGGTGGCTGTGCGGATGGGGGCACCTGGACATGGTGGGTGGCTGTGTGGACGGGGGTGCCTGAACGCTGTGGGCACCTGTGCAGGCAGGGGCACCTGGACGCTGTCGGTGGCTGAGCAGACAGGGATGCCTGGACGCTGTTGGTGGCTGTGCAGATGGGGGTGCCTGGATGCTGTGGGCAGCTGTGCGGACAGGGGCGCCTGGCTTTGGACCTGTGTGGACCCGGGTGTGGGTCCCACTCGCTCACAGACCAGCCGCCCACTCTCTGTCTCAGCTGCGTCCTTCGTAAATGGGCATGTTGTGCCTGAGCTGATCACGCCACGGCGAGGAGCCAGTGACGCTGTTGGAGGTGCACAAAACCCAACGCAGAGTGGCCTGTGACGGCCACGGACACGCAGCAGGCATTTACACCTCCTCCAGCAACATCATCAGACAGCGCTCTGATGGGAAGGATGCTCATTTTTATGCCTGTTCCTGCCAAAAACACCCTGTGGTCATTGTAGACACCAGCTGAAATCAACACCCCACCACTGAGGCCAGACGGGGAGAGGCTGGCAGTTCCCGCACGGTTATGGTTACGCGGGAAACCCGTGCTTGCGACGGCTGCATAAGCTCCATGTGCCTTGTCTTCGTTTCTCTGCCTTTCTCTTGCACTTTTTGAGGCCACTCCATCCATGGGTTTGGATAAAATCTAGGCTTGGCTTTGCAAGCTGTCAGACGGGACCACAAAACGGGCCTCCCGAGGTTTGGCTCAGGGGTTATTTGACACCACATGATGTATTATTAAATACCGTATCAGTCTAGAGTGGGGACTCTCAACTGGGGGTGACTGTGCCAGATAGTCAGCCATGGCAGCAGAGGTGCCGGGGCCACCGTTCTCCCTAATGTCTCCTTTCTAGGGCTGAGTTCAGCACCCAGCACTGAAACACGGACACACACGTGTCAACAACTGCATCCTTCACATCATCCGCTCTGTAACTTCAAGAATTATCTAAGCGGGGCTGTGAGTTTGAAGATACTGCTGATTTTTGTGAAACCCATTTTGATGGCTTGCTGTGGAGCCACTGTGCAGGGGAGCCTGTGGCATGGATGACCCGTGAGGTCAGCCTTGCTCCCTGTGACACATCTGTGGTCTCAAAGCCTATGGCTACTGTGCAGTGCCTGCCAAATAGGAGGGAAGGAGGGCACACGGAGTTATCTCTATCATACCATAACACGCACACACCACCGTGAGAGGTGCTGTCTGCGGGGCGCTGAGCTGCACACACAACGCCTAGCTCGTCCTGGTGTCAGGACACGAGCCTCCCACTGCCCACGAGTCCCTGCTCTGTACGGTTTTGTCACTGGTTGTCTCTAGGGAATGGACTGTTCAGAAACTAAGGCTTCTCCAAGGCTACAAAAAATGGTGCACGCACAGGGTTTCCCAGTGGCTCGGAAGCCGGTGGTTCTGGGGCCACCAAAGCACGATGGCATGGAGCCCCATGGGGTGCCATGCAGACCGCCCTGCACCTGCAGTCACTGCTCCAGACCAGGCACCAGGGTCACAGGCGACACCCAGAGTGGACTGCATGGGGGTGGGCAGAGCGGATGGGGCCTTGTGGCCCCCAGGGCTGTCTTGGGCATTGGGAGAGGAGGGGAAAGGGAGGAAGAGAGGGAGGGGAAAAGGGGGGAAGGGGAGGGGAGTGGAAGGGGGCAGTACATGGGGGAAAGGTCCCAGGCCGTTTTCTTCCCTGTCAGAGAAGGGCTCGTGCACGCTTGGTGTTGAGGTTGTAGCACAATGAGGGTGGGGAGGGAGGGCTTGTGCCACCTGATTCCCAGGGCACAGGGAGTAGCTTCACAGCGAGCGACCTGCACCCCAGATTCCCTGGCTTCCAGCAGCATCTGGCTAGTGCCATGGGGTCTCTCAGGTGCCTGGCGCTGGCCCATATGTCTCTGTTCTCTTTGTGGCAGAGAAGATGTGAGCTCGCCGAGTCAGCTGACCAGGGCTCTCAGGGGGTGCTGACACAGCTGGGGCTGGTGACCGGGCTCCACAGGCTCCAAGAGACTTTGTGAAGCCTTTGTTCTTTAAAGGACAGCGGATCAGGGCTGAAGGTGCTTTCTCAGTGGGCAGTGCTGGGAGACGCTGCCCTGTGCCGGGCTAGTGTGGTGGCGATGGGGTAGTGGTCACCCTGTTGGCTGCTCCAGGACAGGTCTGGCCCATCCCTGTCAGCAGTGGGTCCCAGGTCCCAGGTCCAGGGATGCTTACAGCCCCCTCCCCAGCCCTTCTCTCATCCCTGGGGTGCAGGCAGGGCCTGGGCTGAGTTCCTCGCAGGTGGGCCGGGGGGACTGTCCTTAGGGTCCCGAGTTCTACAGTTTTCCTGGGGGTAGGAATGTCGCGTGACCCGCATCCTGATGGGACGCCCACACAGTGGCCTGTCTGAGGTTGATGCTCGGTGTACCCCCGGTGGGGTGGGGCTGGGGCGAGGGCGGGGAAGAAAGGATTGCGCGGCTTCTGACAGCGTTGAGGAAGTACAGCTTCCCACCAGGTCCTGCAGGGTTTTGTTGACCACGTGGCCCTGAAGTCAGCTCCTCGGGGATTTCGATGATCACAGATGAGCCAGGACGGCAATTAGTTCCGTTCTGCTCCCGCATTGTGTGTGTGGGGGGGAGGGCGGAACTTACCGGCACCTTCATCTTAAAGTCATCTCTATTGAATTTGAAAGCGATGTCGGAGAGAGTCCTTTGGAAAAAACCCGTCGGGCGAAGCACAAGGACGAGCTGCAGGTTTGCCGGGAAAGATGCCTGCGAGACAGGGTGAGAGACAAGAGCCTGCAGCGCGCTCTGCAGACAGCGGTCCCCTCGCGCGGTGCCTGCACACTGGGCTGACCAGGGAGGCACAGTTCGTGGGCCGGGCATCCTCAGAGTGGCAGGTTTACACTTAGATAAACATGGCAGAGATGCTGGTCTCTGTAAGAGGCATCACACTTTTCTAAAAGAAAAGAAAAGCCACATGCCTTGGTAGAATGTTATGCTGCTTACACATGTAAAAGTCAAAAGCTTACAACAGTTGTTAGGGGCTGAATTATGTCCCCCACCCCAAGTTATTATGTTGAAGCCTAACTCCCAGTGCCTCCGAACGTGACCTTGGTTGGCGACGGGGTCTTTACAGAGGTAACCAAGCGAAAACGAGGTCACTAGGGCGGGCCCTGATCCCAGCACGGCGTGGAGAGCGCCCAGAGAAGATGCTGGTGGAGGTCGGGGCGGTGCTTCCACACCCAGGGACACCAGGGAGGCAGCCAGGCCAGAAGCTGGAGAGAGGCCTGGGGCAGAGAGATGCTCCCCGTAGCCTCTAGCCTCATAGCTCTAGCTCGGAAGGAGCTGGCCTGGCCACACCTGAGCTCAGATCCCGCCTCCAGGGCTGGGAGGGAACACGCTTCTGTGCCTCCAGTGGCCAGTCTGTGGTTACTTTGTTACAAGGCCCCAGGAAACCAAGACACTTGTCAAATTTTATAAAAGCCACGTAGACACGTATGTGTGTTACCTACAAAAATAAAAGTAATCTTGGGTCCTGGTGCATACACACGGCCTTGGACACAGTTACATGAATTTACTTGGAAACTGGCTCTGCCTCCTACAAAGCGTGGGCCTTGGGCAGGTCACTCCCCTTCTCTGTCTCTGCTTCTCCATTGGGAAAGTGGGGAGAGCGGCAGTGCCTACTCATGACACCCTTTCGAAGATGAAATGGACCAAGGCGTGCGTGGCGTTCAGTGGGCGCCTGCACCAAGGAAGCGCTCAAAAGCCACGATGATAGACGTGCAGTGACAGCTGCTCTCGACGCCAAGTTAAGTCCAGATGCTGAAATCCAGGGAGACCCCATCACCAAAAAAGAAATTGTGAAGCAACTGAGTTTGATTTCTGGATAACTAAGTTAAATGCACCTAAAATTTGACATATAGAAGAGAATGGCATTACCCTAAAGCCCGAAAGGAATATAGCAGCAAGGACTGGAGGAGCGACTGCCTCATCAGCATGTCCTGGCTGGGCACTGCCCCGGCCACACTCGAATGTCCAGGCTGGTCTAGCAAGGACGATAAGAAGGAGGGCCCTGAGGTCAGGAAGCTGGGGGAGGGTCTGAAGTCAGGAGACGTGTGGGGTGTGGGTCAAGGCTGGGCCCCCCGGCCACGCTGGCTGCAGGGACACCTGGGTTCATCTCCACTGCTGACAACATGGTCTCAGGCGGGAATTCTAGATTGCGCACCCCAAGTTCCAACCCAGCTCTGGGATTACAACATAAGCAGCTGGGACCTCACTCAGGATTATACAATGCCTTTTCCACAGTTGTGGGATCCTAGACCTTGACAAGTCTGTCCTCAGCACCCAAACTCTCAGCACCCACGCACTCAGCACCCAAACAGCGCCCAAACACACAGCACCCAAACACACAGCACCTAAACACTCAGCACCCACTCAGCACCCACACAGCACCCACTCAGCACCTAAACACTCACCACCCAAACACTCAGCGCCCAAACACTCAGTGCCCAAATACCCAGCGCCCAAACACACAGCCCCCAAACACACAGCACCTAAACACTCAGTACCCACTCAGCACCCAAACACTCAGCACCCAAACACTCAGTGCCCAAACCCACAACACCCAATGCCGAAACAGCACCCACTCAGTGCCGAAACACTCAACACCCAAACACACAGCACCAAACACACAGCACCCAAACACTCAGCGACCACTCAGCATCCAAACACTCAGCGACCACTCAGCATCCAAACACACAGTGACCACTCAGCATCGAACCACTCAGCACCCAAACACACAGCACCTAAACACTCAGCATCCAAACACTCAGCACCCAAACACTCAGCGACCACTCAGCATCCAAACACTCAGCGACCACTCAGCACCCAAACACACAGTGACCACTCAGCATCGAACCACTCAGCACCCAAACACTCAGTG
>NW_016823752.1:932277-938174 GCF_001698545.2 Rhinopithecus bieti
AGCATCGAACCACTCAGCACCCAAACACTCAGTGACCACTCAGCATCGAACCACTCAGCACCTAAACACTCAGTGACCACTCAGCATCGAACCACTCAGCACCCAAACACACAGCACCTAAACATTCAGCACCCAAACATGAACCATGAGCTGCATTTCAGGTCACCTGAATACCTTGTAGGAATTAAAACCAGAGATGTGCCCCCGCACCATGTGCACAAACTAAGGGCTCAGTCACTGGGCGGCTGCCCTCCCTGTCCAGGGTAGGTGGACAATGTCCTGTCGCTGGCTGGACACTGCATACCTTTCCCACAGGGCCCCTCCCATGAAGACCTCTGCTTCATCTGCATTGCATGGCAGGGACCACGGCCCTCAGTGGCCAGCATACTTGGCAGGTGCTCTGCGGGTGTCTGCTGCGGAGTGGATGAGGGAGGGGAGGCTGATGGCTCTCGGGGGACTGTCCTGCCTCCGCTGCCCTCCACACCCATTCCCTCCACCTGTGGCCCTCAGGGAAGTGCTCCGGAGGGGCCCTGCATCTGAGCCCTCTCTGCCCCACTGTTTCACACGACGCCTGGATGTAGACCAAGGCCACGGCCGTTCACCTTCTGCAGGGAGCACACGTGGGTGAGATGCTCTGACGGACAGGCTGAATTACAAGCAGGGAATCGTGAGCTGAGCATCTACGGGGAGTGTGATCCTGGTGGATGGGACGCCTGGGCAGCTCTCCTTCGAGAAGCAAGCCCCAAGGAGTGGGATGCCCCAGGGCAGATTCTGTGTCTCCGCAACGAACAGACTAAAAATCCTTCACACTGCTGTGAAATTGGCCACTACTACTTACGGAAAACCACTCTTTTTCTGGAGGTGCAATGAATCATGCTCTTCTACATTTCACTGTCACTTTTATCACCTGGATCTTTAAGGACAGGCTGAGAGCCTGAAGCTCGGAGATGAAGCCGGGTGTGTGGGGGAGGGGTCCATGTCTCCAGCAGGTGCAGCTCATTTGCCCCTAAAGCCTCTGGGAGCAAAGTGCACCCCAGCAGCAAGGCTGGTTCCTGGAGGCTCTGCCAACATTAAACACAACCCCCTCTTCCTTGGTTCAGTTTTAGTGTTTTGTATTTTAAGTTATTGGATCATTATATTAAATAGAATAAATTGGAAGATCCTAGCTGAGTGAGAAGGTGCTAATAATGTACACAAACACATAGTTCGAATAAATATAACAGCAAATTAAATTTTCTCTAAATTGGAGCTGACCATTTGTATTAAAAGCTGGAGAAAGGTCTAAAATAAAACTTTATTTTAAAAGCTGGGGTAAGTACAAATGGTAACTGGATGAAGAATTTGGGATGGAGGCTGTCAGGTCAAGTCTTTTGTAAATTACTCAACAATAAAGTAATCTTAAGAGTATAATAAGTTTTATGTAATATGAAAACAATATTGCTTTTTCTGGGCTGACCTGGATGAACTTAGGAACAGGTATGTGTGATGACCACAGCATTGTAGTCTGGAGGTAGAAAAAGAGTTCACTGGTTTCTGAGTTAATATTCTTAGAGACTCACAAAATAATCACTGCATATATTTCCCAACGCAGCTAAAGCCCACAGGACACGCTGGGAACTCTGTAGAACTGGGTACTTTGGGGAACTCTGTTTGAAAAACCCTCCCCAAGTTCAAATCACCTTCCTTAAGGTCTGCTCCAAGCCACACTTATCCAGCTTGACATTATATATTTAATTTCAGTGCAGCTGAAACCTCACCAATTACACTTGTCTGATAGTAGCCAAAAAGCAAACACGAGTTTACATAAAAATGTGCATTTGAAAGTTTGTTTGTGTCTCAGCGTTAACAGATGAATAAAACTTTGGAGCCAGAATCAGAGACGCTGGACCGGGTGAGGAAAGCAATGGGCGTGGACCCCGTTCCCGTGGACGGTCAGATGTGAGTGCTCGGGATGGCTGCTGCTGTGTGTGTGAGGCCATCGCTCCTAAGACCAATCCTAAACCACAGCGCGGCCGTTTGGAGACTGGTCCCCTAGCAAATGTTCCTCTAGAAAGCCTGGGAGAAAATACAGGGAGAATCTGCACACACACTTCCAATCACACTCCCACTCCAGAATGTATAATAATCTCCATGAATTTCACAGGAAGCAGACCTGGAGAACAGGCGTACATTCCGGATCCTGAGATTGGACTCGAATGACATTAGGGCCAGGACTACTATGAAAACAGGACAGTCTGTTGATTGATTGATGGGAGGGAGCTCGCCATCTCTCCCACACTCACCCCACAGCTCAAGCCAACCCCCAGAACCTTCCCCCTGCTTCTCAGCAGACGCTAGCAAAATTCTGCCAAGGTTCTGCCCAGCATTGGTTGCATCTCACAGATTCAGAGCCATGTGAGCCAAGCTCATAACAAGAGCTGAGAAGTATCCAGTTGTTTTTCTGGTCAACTTGTTAACCAGCTCCCTAAGGACCAGGACCCTGAAGGGGCGTGCATGTTTACTTTGTAATCAGTGCAAAACCTCACCCTGCAGAGGTGGAGAGGAAAGATCACTGGAGACACAGCTGCAGGGACACAGGCGGTGATGGAGTAAGAAATGGAGGGAGGCTCCCAGGCAGGTGTGGATGCAGACGCCAGGCACCTGCCACTCCCCTCGAAAACACAGCCCTGTGGCAACCACCACCGAACCACCCATTCAGGCAGAAACGGCCAGTGGACACCTCAGCCACGGGACCTTCGCCCTGTCCTGAGCATCACCACACACCACCCACTGATGACCAAGGGGAGAGGCACCTTCTCCTGGGGAAATTCGGATGCCTCCTTGGCCGTCTGAGCACAAGAGACCGCCCCAATCACGGGACACATGGACATCCTGGGCCTCCACGGGCTGCCCCAGAAGCTCACCCACCAGGATTCCCGCCCCAAAGGACCATGTGGAACCTAATTACAAGGACACCAGATGAAAGGATATTCCACAAAGCAACTGGCTTCAACCCTTTGCAAATCTCAATCTCATAAAGGACAGAAAGCAAAACAAAAACCAACAACTGGGTGGATTAGAGACGACTGAGAAGGGTGGACAGCTGACGTGGACGCCATCCTTCACTGGACCTGGATTTATTAGAGACGACCGAGAAGGGTGGACAGCCGACGTGGACGCCATCCTTCACTGGACCTAGATTTTAACAAAATATAGGAAGGACATGACGGGACACGTGGAGAAAGCCCCATGTGTGGGTGACCAGAGGGCAGTGTTGCCACAATGCTGACCCGCCTGTGGTTACGTGGCCTGTGGTTACGTGGCCTGTGGTTACGTGGCCTGTGGTTATGCGGCCTGTGGTTACGCAGGGGGTGGCTCCTCTCAGGAGACACCATGTCAGCAATCCGGGAGGAACAGACACGATGGCAGTGCCAGCTCTCATCAGCAAAACCTGTGGGTGTCTGTGTTTATGTGATGTGTGTATACGTGTATATATATATGTGTTTGTGTGTGTGATGTGTGTCTCTGTGTCTGTGTGATGTATGTTTCCGGGTGTATGTGTGTGTGATGTGTGTTTATGTGATGCATGTGTGGATATATGTGTATATATATGTGTGTGTCTGTGTTCTGTGATGTGTTTTGTCTGTGATGTCTGTGTGACGTGTGTACATCTGTGTCTATGTCTGTGTGTGTGATGTGTCTGTGTGTTTCTGCACACACACACGTGTCTATGTCTGTGTGTGTGTCTGTGTGTTTCTGTGATGCATGTGTGACGTGTGTGCGTCTGTGTCTATGTCTGTGTGTGCGTGTGTGTCTGTGTGTTTCTGTGATGCATGTGTGGATATATGTGTATATATATGTGTGTGTCTATGTGTGTTTCTGCACACACACACACACACGCGAATGGGCACTTTGTTAATGGCCACAGCTGAGGATTGTTCACTGTGAGACTCTCCCAAATTTTCTGTAGGTCTGAAATTTTTCTGAACTGAAAGCTGAGAGGAAAAAGACACGTGGCTGCTGCAGCTCACAGCTCTTCTTCTCCATGCCTGGGGCAGTGGCATCCCCCCTCCCTCCTGATCCAACCTTCACTCAAATGCCTGAGCCACCAGAATGCAGGGGCTCTGACTCCATGCAATGAGCTCTAAGCAGAAAAAAATAAACCAGGCAAATACTCTCGCTCCAGGCATCAAGGGTAGTGAAGAGCAGGACTGGAGAAGACTCAGCGAAGAGTCCCTGGCCCCTCACCAGCAAGGCCTGGCTCTGGGTTTCTCAGTCAGGGAAGCCAGCGTGCCCTGCAGGGTCCACGGTCCCACACCCAGCCTCACGAGGCATCTGGTCCAGGGAGCCCAGGCAGGATCCTTCCTCTTCTCTGGGAGAAAAAGCCGCTGAGTGAGCCTGGGTCTCAGAGCTCTTTTTCTTTCTTTTTTTTTTTTTAAACGTTTCTATGTTTAACTGACAAATCATGATGGTATCTACTTATAGGGCACCCAGTGATGTTTTGCTACAGGTATCCTCAGTGGAATGATTAAATCAAGCCAATTAACCAATCCGTCACCTCACCCACTCACCATTTTTCTGTGCTGAGAACATTTAAAACCGATTCTTTCAGCAATTCTGAAATAAACATTTGGTGTGGTTGGAATGTTCGTCCCTACGAAACTTCGAGACTTGTGGCAGCTTTGAGAGGCAGTACCTTTCAGAGGCGACTGGGTCAGGACGGCCCCACCCTCATGAATGGATTCATCCATTCATGGATTCACGGATTAATGGGCTGTCGTGGGGGTGGGTGGGGGCCTGGTGGCTTTATAAGCAGGGGAGGCAGCCCCGCCTGGCTCCCTCTCCCCTCACCAGGTGAGGCCCTGCACCGCCTCGGGACCCACCAGCAAGAGGGATCTCACCAGATGCGGCCCTCAACTGTCAGGCGTGATTCTTTTTCGCTGTGAAGTGCCCAGTTCCAGATGCCCTGACATATAAGCAGCAGACCTGGACTAAGACAACCTCGTTATTAACTGCATCGCCTCCGAGGTCTTTAGAGAGAGAAGCAGGGTGGCTCGTGCTGCCGTTCCTGGACCCTTGGATTCCACGTTCCGCAAATACACAGTGAAGAAGGGCTGGGGGCCTCTGGATCTCCCACCCTTGCTAGACACCTCAAGCCTGTTAAATCCTCGCGTAGGTGGGAGGAGCGAACCTTCGCATGAAGGACAGTCGCTCTCAGCATCATGGAAACCTCACGGGCTGCCTCCCCCGGAAATACTCTGCATGAACCTGCACCGCCCACCGCCGCGGCCCTGGGACCCCCGGAGCAGGGAGAGAGCTCGGGTTTCAGAGACAGAAAGGCCCAGGCCGCCCCACCCCATCAGCCGGTTCCCTACTGCCCCAAAGCCCAGCTCCTCCACCTGCAATCGGGGGCTGACGAACGCGCAGGGTGCGCTGAATGCATTCGCCGCAGCAGCTGGTGCGTAGGAGACGCCCTGCAGGTCCTGGTCTCCTTCCGTCCACCGCGGCGGGACTGTGCTCACCGGGGCAGGTGCTTGCTGCACTCAGCAGCCGTGTGCGGAGAAAGCTCAGCCACACTGGGAAGAGCTGGGTCCCCCACACCCCCGAGTAGCCACGGTTATGTAGCGCGCATTTCAGTTCCCTGCCCTGGGGGACAGTCTCGCCTCTTCAGAGAGGGGCACGCAGACCTGGTCCTCTCTCCCTCGACAGCCAGCGCTCTAGCCCCTGACCCCAGGGCTGCTTTGTGTTCCCAGGGGAAGCTCCTCGCCCGCTCCATCTGGACGACAACTCCTCCCGTCAGGTTCTCATCAAGCATCACCTCCGCCGGGAAGTCCTCCTGGAGTTAGCACCGCTCCCACCGCCCCGACCCCGTCCCCGCCTCCACTGCCCCACCACCACCGCCCCCCCGGTCAGCTCCT